>NC_086451.1:43508901-43851401 GCF_028390025.1 Pseudophryne corroboree
TTCTCCACATTTTCTGGATGTAACCTCGTACGCCGATTGCTGACAAGGTGAGCGGCGGCACTAAACACTCTTTCGGAGTACACACTTGTGGGAGGGCAACTTAGGTAGAATAAAGCCAGTTTGTGCAAGGGCCTCCAAATTGCCTCTTTTTCCTGCCAGTATAAGTACGGACTGTGTGACGTGCCTACTTGGATGCGGTCACTCATATAATCCTCCACCATTCTATCAATGTTGAGAGAATCATATGCAGTGACAGTAGACGACATGTCCGTAATCGTTGTCAGGTCCTTCAGTCCGGACCAGATGTCAGCATCAGCAGTCGCTCCAGACTGCCCTGCATCACCGCCAGCGGGTGGGCTCGGAATTCTGAGCCTTTTCCTCGCACCCCCAGTTGCGGGAGAATGTGAAGGAGGAGATGTTGACAGGTCGCGTTCCGCTTGACTTGACAATTTTGTCACCAGCAGGTCTTTCAACCCCAGCAGACCTGTGTCTGCCGGAAAGAGAGATCCAAGGTAGGCTTTAAATCTAGGATCGAGCACGGTGGCCAAAATGTAGTGCTCTGATTTCAACAGATTGACCACCCGTGAATCCTTGTTAAGCGAATTAAGGGCTGCATCCACAAGTCCCACATGCCTAGCGGAATCGCTCCCTTTTAGCTCCTTCTTCAATGCCTCCAGCTTCTTCTGCAAAAGCCTGATGAGGGGAATGACCTGACTCAGGCTGGCAGTGTCTGAACTGACTTCACGTGTGGCAAGTTCAAAGGGCATCAGAACCTTGCACAACGTTGAAATCATTCTCCACTGCACTTGAGACAGGTGCATTCCACCTACTATATCGTGCTCAATTGTATAGGCTTGAATGGCCTTTTGCTGCTCCTCCAACCTCTGAAGCATATAGAGGGTTGAATTCCACCTCATTACCACTTCTTGCTTCAGATGATGGCAGGGCAGGTTCAGTAGTTTTTGGTGGTGCTCCAGTCTTCTGTACGTGGTGCCTGTACGCCGAAAGTGTCCCGCAATTTTTCTGGCCACCGACAGCATCTCTTGCACGCCCCTGTCGTTTTTTAAAAAATTCTGCACCACCAAATTCAAGGTATGTGCAAAACATGGGACGTGCTGGAATTTGCCCATATTTAATGCACACACAATATTGCTGGCGTTGTCCGATGCCACAAATCCACAGGAGAGTCCAATTGGGGTAAGCCATTCCGCGATGATCTTCCTCAGTTGCCGTAAGAGGTTTTCAGCTGTGTGCGTATTCTGGAAAGCGGTGATACAAAGCGTAGCCTGCCTAGGAAAGAGTTGGCGTTTGCGAGATGCTGCTACTGGTGCCGCCGCTGCTGTTCTTGCGGCGGGAGTCCATACATCTACCCAGTGGGCTGTCACAGTCATATAGTCCTGACCCTGCCCTGCTCCACTTGTCCACATGTCCGTGGTTAAGTGGACATTGGGTACAACTGCATTTTTTAGGACACTGGTGAGTCTTTTTCTGACGTCCGTGTACATTCTCGGTATCGCCTGCCTAGAGAAGTGGAACCTAGATGGTATTTGGTAACGGGGGCACACTGCCTCAATAAATTGTCTAGTTCCCTGTGAACTAACGGCGGATACCGGACGCACGTCTAACACCAACATAGTTGTCAAGGACTCAGTTATCCGCTTTGCAGTAGGATGACTGCTGTGATATTTCATCTTCCTCGCAAAGGACTGTTGAACAGTCAATTGCTTACTGGAAGTAGTACAAGTGGGCTTACGACTTCCCCTCTGGGATGACCATCGACTCCCAGCGGCAACAACAGCAGCGCCAGCAGCAGTAGGCGTTACACGCAAGGATGCATCGGAGGAATCCCAGGCAGGAGAGGACTCGTCAGAATTGCCAGTGACATGGCCTGCAGGACTATTGGCATTCCTGGGGAAGGAGGAAATTGACACTGAGGGAGTTGGTGGGGTGGTTTGCGTGAGCTTGGTTACAAGAGGAAGGGATTTACTGGTCAGTGGACTGCTTCCGCTGTCACCCAAAGTTTTTGAACTTGTCACTGACTTATTATGAATGCGCTGCAGGTGACGTATAAGGGAGGATGTTCCGAGGTGGTTAACGTCCTTACCCCTACTTATTACAGCTTGACAAAGGGAACACACGGCTTGACACCTGTTGTCCGCATTTCTGGTGAAATACCTCCACACCGAAGAGCTGATTTTTTTGGTATTTTCACCTGGCATGTCAACGGCCATATTCCTCCCACGGACAACAGGTGTCTCCCCGGGTGCCTGACTTAAACAAACCACCTCACCATCAGAATCCTCCTGGTCAATTTCCTCCCCAGCGCCAGCAACACCCATATCCTCCTCATCCTGGTGTACTTCAACACTGACATCTTCAATCTGACTATCAGGAACTGGACTGCGGGTGCTCCTTCCAGCACTTGCAGGGGGCGTGCAAATGGTGGAAGGCGCATGCTCTTCACGTCCAGTGTTGGGAAGGTCAGGCATCGCAACCGACACAATTGGACTCTCCTTGTGGATTTGGGATTTCGAAGAATGCACAGTTCTTTGCTGTGCTGCTTTTGCCAGCTTGAGTCTTTTCATTTTTCTAGCGAGAGGCTGAGTGCTTCCATCCTCATGTGAAGCTGAACCACTAGCCATGAACATAGGCCAGGGCCTCAGCCGTTCCTTGCCACTCCGTGTGGTAAATGGCATATTGGCAAGTTTACGCTTCTCCTCCGACAATTTTATTTTAGGTTTTGGAGTCCTTTTTTTACTGATATTTGGTGTTTTGGATTTGACATGCTCTGTACTATGACATTGGGCATCGGCCTTGGCAGACGACGTTGCTGGCATTTCATCGTCTCGGCCATGACTAGTGGCAGCAGCTTCAGCACGAGGTGGAAGTGGATCTTGATCTTTCCCTAATTTTGGAACCTCAACATTTTTGTTCTCCATATTTTAATAGGCACAACTAAAAGGCACCTCAGGTAAACAATGGAGATGGATGGATTGGATACTAGTATACAATTATGGACGGGCTGCCGAGTGCCGACACAGAGGTAGCCACAGCCGTGAACTACCGCACTGTACTGTGTCTGCTGCTAATATAGACTGGTTGATAAAGAGATAGTATACTCGTAACTAGTATGTATGTATGTATAAAGAAAGAAAAAAAAACCACGGTTAGGTGGTATATACAATTATGGACGGGCTGCCGAGTGCCGACACAGAGGTAGCCACAGCCGTGAACTACCGCACTGTACTGTGTCTGCTGCTAATATAGACTGGTTGATAAAGAGATAGTATACTCGTAACTAGTATGTATGTATAAAGAAAGAAAAAAAAACCACGGTTAGGTGGTATATACAATTATGGACGGGCTGCCGAGTGCCGACACAGAGGTAGCCACAGCCGTGAACTACCGCACTGTACTGTGTCTGCTGCTAATATATAGACTGGTTGATAAAGAGATAGTATACTCGTAACTAGTATGTATGTATAAAGAAAGAAAAAAAAACCACGGTTAGGTGGTATATACAATTATGGACGGGCTGCCGAGTGCCGACACAGAGGTAGCCACAGCCGTGAACTACCGCACTGTACTGTGTCTGCTGCTAATATAGACTGGTTGATAAAGAGATAGTATACTCGTAACTAGTATGTATGTATAAAGAAAGAAAAAAAAACCACGGTTAGGTGGTATATACAATTATGGACGGGCTGCCGAGTGCCGACACAGAGGTAGCCACAGCCGTGAACTACCGCACTGTACTGTGTCTGCTGCTAATATATAGACTGGTTGATAAAGAGATAGTATACTCGTAACTAGTATGTATGTATAAAGAAAGAAAAAAAAACCACGGTTAGGTGGTATATACAATTATGGACGGGCTGCCGAGTGCCGACACAGAGGTAGCCACAGCCGTGAACTACCGCACTGTACTGTGTCTGCTGCTAATATATAGACTGGTTGATAAAGAGATAGTATACTCGTAACTAGTATGTATGTATAAAGAAAGAAAAAAAAACCACGGTTAGGTGGTATATACAATTATGGACGGGCTGCCGAGTGCCGACACAGAGGTAGCCACAGCCGTGAACTACCGCACTGTACTGTGTCTGCTGCTAATATATAGACTGGTTGATAAAGAGATAGTATACTCGTAACTAGTATGTATGTATAAAGAAAGAAAAAAAAACCACGGTTAGGTGGTATATACAATTATGGACGGGCTGCCGAGTGCCGACACAGAGGTAGCCACAGCCGTGAACTACCGCACTGTACTGTGTCTGCTGCTAATATAGACTGGTTGATAAAGAGATAGTATACTCGTAACTAGTATGTATGTATAAAGAAAGAAAAAAAAACCACGGTTAGGTGGTATATACAATTATGGACGGGCTGCCGAGTGCCGACACAGAGGTAGCCACAGCCGTGAACTACCGCACTGTACTGTGTCTGCTGCTAATATAGACTGGTTGATAAAGAGATAGTATACTACTAATATTATATATACTGGTGGTCAGGTCACTGGTCACTAGTCACACTGGCAGTGGCACTCCTGCAGCAAAAGTGTGCACTGTTTAATTTTAATATAATATTATGTACTCCTGGCTCCTGCTATAACCTATAACTGGCACTGCAGTAGTGCTCCCCAGTCTCCCCCACAATTATAAGCTGTGTGAGCTGAGCAGTCAGACAGATATATAATATATATAGATGATGCAGCACACTGGCCTGAGCCTGAGCAGTGCACACAGATATGGTATGTGACTGACTGAGTCACTGTGTGTATCGCTTTTTTCAGGCAGAGAACGGATATATTAAATAAACTGCACTGTGTGTCTGGTGGTCACTCACTATATAATATATTATGTACTCCTGGCTCCTGCTATAACCTATAACTGGCACTGCAGTAGTGCTCCCCAGTCTCCCCCACAATTATAAGCTGTGTGAGCTGAGCAGTCAGACAGATATATATAATATTATATATAGATAATAGATGATGCAGCACACTGGCCTGAGCCTGAGCAGTGCACACAGATATGGTATGTGACTGAGTCACTGTGTGCTGTGTATCGCTTTTTTCAGGCAGAGAACGGATTATAAATAAAACTGGTGGTCACTATCAGCAAAACTCTGCACTGTACTGAGTACTCCTAATGCTCCCCAAAATTAGTAAATCAAGTGTCTCTCTAATCTATTCTAAACGGAGAGGACGCCAGCCACGTCCTCTCCCTATCAATCTCAATGCACGTGTGAAAATGGCGGCGACGCGCGGCTCCTTATATAGAATCCGAGTCTCGCGATAGAATCCGAGCCTCGCGAGAATCCGACAGCGTCATGATGACGTTCGGGCGCGCTCGGGTTAACCGAGCAAGGCGGGAAGATCCGAGTCGCTCGGACCCGTGAAAAAAAACATGAAGTTCTGGCGGGTTCGGATTCAGAGAAACCGAACCCGCTCATCTCTACCATATATGTTTATCGGAGTCATTGATGATTACAACGAATGAATTCCTATATCTCAGAGATGATTTGCTCAGACTTTGTTGGTTAGTAATCACAGGCAGATAGATAGCCAATGAGGGGAACTGTTCAATAGGGGTTGGGTATGCGTGACCGGCGGTCAGCATACCTCAGCCTCTATCCTGGCAGCGGAATTCCGGAGGGGGTGGGACCAGAGCACTTTCTGCAGTCGGGCCTCAATACCCTGCAGTGTCAGCAGATAGGTTGTGACTGTGAAGCTCTGTGCCACACACGGACACTGCGCCATTCTCAGCAAGTGCCTATAGTTGGGCATGTCCTGGGAAAAGAATATACTGTATCTGCTAAGCGTCAGGGTTCATCCTTGGAGAGGGCAGCCGCAGAGGTCATGTGAGAGTCACCCTGAGAAGGGTCTGGTGCTGTGTGTACAGGAGGTGTTGGTGCAGAGTGAGTGACTGTTTTGTGCACTAGGCGTCTGGCTTCCTCAATGATAGGGACTCTACAGATAAACTACAAACTGGGCAGTCGTCCCTTTGCGTTTGTATTGTAAAACGAAACTCCTGAGTGAAGCATGATGTGGTGTAATGTCATAAGAGATCACTTCTTATTCCCACTTATAACTCATCATTTCTCATACTCAGCAAACATTTGTCGCTCATCCCTCATTCTCTATTACTCATCACTCATTGCTCGTCCCTCATCACACATCATGCTTCACTTATCATTTGGCACACATTACTTCTTATTCTCGCTTGGGGTATATTTGCTAATGTGCGGGATTATAGAAGTGTTGCCCATAAGTAATCAGATTCTAGCTATTATGTTCTAGAAGGTGCTAGATAAATGATAAGTAGAATTTGGTTGCTATGGGCAACATCTCTTATCACTTCTACAATCCCACGCTTATATAACCCATCATTCTCATACTCACTAAACAATCGTCACTCCTCACTTATTCCCTATTTCCCGTCTCTTGTCCTTGAGCACTTATCACACATCACGCACGCTCATCATTTCAGAGACATCACTTCTTATTCTCACTTATAACTCATCATTTATCATACTCACTCAATAGTCATCAACAATTTCTCATCAATCTTGTCACTGAATAAGTATCACTGTTAGCGCTCTTCACATATCCCACACTTTTGATTCTGACAAATGATGATGTCTGAGCCTGACAAATGATATAACCCAGATTGATTTACGATGTTTAACACATGATGATGACGGATTGATGGAAAGCGCTCAGAGTGAATCTTACAACAAAAGCAGCAAACATTCTATTTACATCATGTGATCATTTTCTTCACCAGAAATAAAAGTTATTGGCATTGGAGACTCCGACAAGCTGACAATTCTCAGAGGGTGTCCCGGATTTCCAGGGTCTGCCGGTCAAAAAGGAGAAGTTGGAGCATCAGGAGAGAAAGGTAAGTTTGGGAAGAATCCAGACAGATCTGTGTGGATCTGTATCAACTATCTAACCACATTGCTTTTGAAACAACACTTGAAGGCGGTTGCAACAGATGTAGTCTGCATTTATTGAATGTCATGTATTCTACAGGAGTACTTTCTAAACCATCGGTGTTACAAAAATGGGAAGGCTCTGCTGAATGAGTACACCTGGATGACCATCACACAGAAACATAGAATTTGACGGCAGATAAGAACCACTTGGCCCATCTAGTCTGCCCCTTTTTTTTATCCTTTAGGCAATCTCAACCCTTTTTGAACCTTAATTATTTGTAAGGATGTTCATATGCCTATCCCAAGCATGTTTAAATTGCTCTACAGTCTTAGCCTCTACCACCTCTGATGGGAGACTATTCCACTTATCCACTACCCTTTCTGTGAAGTCATTTTTCCTTAAATTTCCCCTGAACCCCCCCCCCCCTCCAGTCTCAGTGTATGTCCTCGAGTTCTAATACTTCTCTTCCTTTGAAGAATGTTCCCCTCCTGAACTTTGTTAAGACCCTTGATATATTTGAAAGTTTCTATCATGTCCCCCCTTTCCTTTCTCTCCTCCATACTATACATGTTAACATCTTTTAGCCTTCCCGGGTAAGTTTTGTGATGTAGGCCATGCACCATTTTAACCATATACTCATAATACATAGCATAAAAACAATTAATTCCGTGTTGATATAGGATCCACACTGAAATTCCTAGATGTTCCCACAAACTAGTGCACTAGTGATTACCAGATTGACTACTGTGGTGATCCTTATAGGAACCAATATATCCTTCAGTCCGTATTTTAAATGCACACAACTGATGGCTCAATTAAAGGGAATTTCAGATGGTACTAATAAGTCAGTTCCGTGGTTACAAGGTTACTTTTCCTTTGGCAAATTTAAGATAGTAGACTATGTAGCAAATACTCTGTTATTTATGATGTTTAATGTCTCCATTCCTTAAGCATCAATATGCCTATATCAAAGCACACTGCAGAAGCTCCGTCTGCCGCTCTCTCACTTTGACAGCATGACGGAGCGATGGGTGCTTACTACTTCCAATATTCTGGCGGCACTGGCAGGTGACCGGGCGCCGCTCACACCAGCAGCTTCGTCTGTCGCTCTCTCACCCTGATATGTCAGAGCAGTTGCCGCTTGCTGCTTACAGAAGATTTGGCGGTGCTAAAGATGGCCAAACGCCGCTGGCTCCAAGAGGGTTTAACTGACGGCCACGGTCCCCATTTAGCAAGGGGAACCCGTGCAAGTGGCTCCAATCAGACAGCCTGGCGGTATGGATGGAAGTGGAGTGAATGAAGCCGTGGAACTGTGAAGAGTACTTGAATCCTAATACAGCACTGACGCGTTTCTCGACCGGCACACACTGGTCGTTTCCTCAGAGGGTTGGATGATACTGATTCCTCTCCCTATGCAACCAAGCATCTGACATGCCTTTCTCATTGCTTTGTTGCATTGCTTTCCTGCCTTCAAGTCACTTGAAATAGTGACTCCTAAATCCCTTTCATGTCACTATACTGTAAAGTTTTAATGTACCTTTGTCTTTGTGATATTGGAGAAGATTCTGAAGGCTGGCAGCAGGTGGCACTGTTGAGACACTGCAGAGTAGAAGGGTGTAAACCAGAGGTTCTCAAATGCGTTCCTCAAGGCACCCTAGCAGTCCAGTTTCAAGTTTATCCATTCTAGGCCAGAAGTGACTTAATTAGCACCTCAGTCAATTTAATTTAATCATCTGTGCTAAGCCATGGATATTGTATACCTAAAACCTGGACAATTAGGGGGCCTTGAGGACTGCGATTGAGAACCTCTGGTGTAGACTGAAGTAATATGGAAACAGACCAGGGGGTATATTTACTAAAATTTGATTTTGGAAGGGGTTTTATGTATCTTCCAAATTGATTGAAATCGATTCTATTTGGTCTTTCTAAACTTTTAGAATTTTACCTTATTCACTAAAAATCAATTTTGCATTAGATTTTAAAATCGAATTTGATGTTGATTCATGTTTAGAAGGGTTTTAGAATTGAATCTATGAAATACCTTCCTAAATCGAACTTAAAATCCTCATTGAAATCCCCAGCCAAATAGAATGTAAAATGGAATAGAACTCACTAATTAAAGAGGAAACACACTCATTACATTGTTTTATACATGAAAATTGTTTTTATTATTATTTTTTACAATTTTTGCGGGGTTATGCAAGAGACGGCAGCTGAGCAAAAAGACAATTTTTTCAAAATATTGATTAAAAAATATCCATATGCAATTTGTAAAAAATATTATTGGAATCAAACAAAGATGCATTAAAAAATATCCATATGCAATTTGTAAAAAATATTATTGGAATCAAACAAAGATGCATTAAAAAATATCCATATGCAACTTGTAAAAAATATTATTGGAATCAAACAAAGATGCATTCTGCCAAGGATTGGATGGCTATATGTGCCTCTAATATTTAAAAAAATAAAACTAGCACATACTGCTATATTATACAAAAACCATCCCTCTGCAACTTGTCCTATAAGATTTAAGACATACAGGGATGTGTTGATAAGGTTGCAAGCATCATGGACAGAATCTGGATAGGCAATTACTTCACTCTTGTTTTTTGCCAATCTCATAATAATTTACTGTACATTTAGTAATATTGTGCTCTGGTGCTATCTTTTGCATATTTTTTCCCCTAAAAGTCTAAATATGTGCTCTACGCAACTCATGACGCTACTGACAGTACTCAGAATGTTTTTTTAGCATTTTTTTCAGTCAGGTGGCGTTTTGCATGGTATAGATACTAGATAGGTGCACAACATACCATTGTCTTGGGCATCCATTTTTGCTACATTCACAGTACCCTATGTGTTTTTGGGTACTTAAAAAGTCATCACTATCATTTTCCTATCTTTAGAATGGGGTTAGAAGCCAAAATCGAATATCTAGGATCATTCTAAATATTTGGAGATTTGAGGTTCAATTTGGAGGTCCATTTCAAAACAAACCTTAGTAAATGAGGGTATTTCATGTTGTTCTATGGGAAACCATCAAAGTTTTTTAAAATTTGATTTCTATTGGGATATGAATTGAATCTGCCAATAGAATCAATTTGACATTCGATTTAGTCTTTAGTAAATCTGTTCATCCCAAATTGAATGGAAATAGAATTGAAACAGAATCCCAAATCCCTTGAACCACCAAAATCGAACTTTAGTAAATTTCGCCCCAGGTTACAACCAGTAAGTAACGCATGTGTCACACTGCAATGGAAATTCTTGATGGGGCCGGAATACAGCCAAAGTCAGAACACAATGAGGCTGAGGTGAAGTAAGGCACATTAAAGTCTAAGCACTAAACCTTGGAGAGAGATAAAGTACCAGCCAATCAGCTCTTAACTACTATGTCACAGGCTGTTTTAAAAATGACAGTTAAGAGCTGATTGGCTGCTATTTTATCTCTCTCCACTTTATCTCTCTCCAAGGCTTAGTACACAGACCCCAAAGTCAGGAAAATCCAATAAGCAGGACAATACACAGGCAGAGGTCGGCACACGGCGAGGCTGAGACTAGGTGAAGAACAGTTAAAGGGAAGTGCAGCACGTGGGTCTAGACACAGGCAGAATTCGATACTTAGGAAAGCTGAACAAGGACTTTGGAACGAGATATGGAAAACCACCAAGGCACTCATGGGCGTAGCTACCATAGGTGCAGGGGATGCGGTTGCTGTGGGGCCCGAGTCATTATTCTCTGGGGCCCTACCCTTCCCCTGAACCTAGCTGCTGAGCCCCGGCGCTGGCTGCTTATACCCTAGAAGTGTGCTGTGCTGCTGCTCACCAGGCTGGCACCGCCTCTCCTGAGTCCTAACTAACGCTGGGAGGAGGCGTGGTTGAGCCTGTAGGGACATCATTGGACCACGGGCACCACTCCTCCTCTCAGCATCCACCTCCTCCTCCTCTCAGCGTCCACCTCCTCCTCCTCTAGATGCTGCCAGCCGGGAGAGCAGCAGATGAGGCTGCAGTACAGTTCAGCAGGCAGCAGCACACTTCAGAAAACGGTGCCCTATTGGTGAGTGCCCACCCGCTGGGAGAGGGTGCCTCTTGCAGTCGGGCGGGGTGGGTGGGGTGGCCTAACTGTGGTATGGGGCCCTAATGCACATAGCTACGCCCCTGAAGGCACTGGATAACCAGGATTTTGCTGTAATACTCAATCGCTGAGGTCTAGAGAGGAGCATCCTAAATAAGGAGCTATTAGATGACCCCACTAGCAGAGGGACCGAGAGGTCATCGCCATACAGATTACATGTTGTGAGACCAAGGTACCAGCAGCATCCCAGGGCACATAGATGTGACCCGCATCTACAAGCCAGGAACCGATGCCATGCAGACCTCAGCCACCAAGAGACCGCCATCCCCCAAACCACAGCAGCAGACCTCCCTGGACCTTGCTAGTTGGATATAGGACTTTTCTGCAGGATGCCTCCAGACCATTGATAATTATAGCATGGGGTCAGCGGCAGTGATTGTAGTACTGGCTATCCTCCTAACCCTGTCACCATTTCAGGATAGCAATAGCATAAGCATCAGACAGAGCAAATTATTTTATTATTAAAATAAAGCAAATGATATTATAATATTTTTGTTCAATTTTTTTTTAACCAGTCTCTTTTTTTTTTTTTTTTAATGAATCTGCTAAGGGAAGACAAAAATCCAGGTTTCCCGTGCAGCCTGCATGTGTGACTTGGAAAAGGTGATCTGGACTTCTTACCCTTGCAACAAGTATTGCAAACTGGTCTTGTTAAATTATGCTGAAAGAATATTCTCTATCGCTGCAATCAATGATGGAAAATATTCACTACTGCCACAAAATGATCATCATGCAGGTCCGAGACGTGATGCTGGATACAACCCGCGAGAGCACGCATCGTATCCTTACACTAAACAATATCGCAACGAACCGACCAATATCAGTGATATTGCATAGTGCAGCGTTTTCCAAACTTTTTGAATTACGACGCCCTAGAGTATTAAAAAAAATTTCATGGCACCCCATGGCCAAAAGTTTCTTATTGAGAAATTTAGAAAGTAATATTACATTGAGTAAATTGCATTTATATTCATCCTTAGGTTCAATTGCTTAGATTTGCTCCTGTTTGTCCACATATTATATGATTGGCAGCCACCAGCACTGGTTTTGCCTAATACATTAACCATAAATAATTTGAATTGACCACCAACCCAGGCCCTCTAGGGTGCCACAACACACAGTTTCAGAACCACTGGCATAGTTTGTATGCACCGTAATCTATGTCTAGTAAGTCACAAGCAAACTATGACTAAAGTCACTTACTTCTTCTTTCCATGCTAAGAGCAGTGCAACCAAGTAACGGACAGGTCAAGTGCTACTCTATGTGTGGAGCTCCATGATTTCCACGTGTAGCTTCACCACCTCCACTTACAGAGATTGTGACTTGAGAATTGGTACAATATCACTGACCCGTGTAATGTATTCCTGGAAAAGCTGCGCGACACTACTAACTTCAAATGATTGGTAAAACCATTGAGCATGATCTTATTTTTGACTTTTTTTTATATTCTTTCTAGGGCAACAAGGATCTATGGGGGACCGAGGAAAGGCCGGACCGCCTGGTGAGAAAGGTTAGTAAAATAGTATACATGCTGTAGATGTCATTTGTAGTCTCAGTAGTACATCACAAACTATCTAGATATCATACGAGCAGTTTGTTCTAGAATTTTTGTTACTTTTTGTATCTGCAACTTTTGCTCGATTCACTATCCACGTGGACCACGATTGGGAATAGTACGCTGTGGCGAGTGCGGCAGTAGCGGAGCGAGCCGCCTTGCCTGGAGCGTGGCGAGCGAAGTGAGCTTGCGAGTGTACACGTTTCCACTGATTGTGCTTAGATATGGTTAATCATACAAAATGACACCCAAAAAATAAAAAAAACACTTGTGTCAACCATTGTCATGTCAACCTTTTGTACTTGTCAACCTTACCCTCTGTCTACCTTTTACCTGTCGACCTTTTGACCCTGTCTACCTAATGCATGTTGATCATATGGTGCCGACCTAATGACTATCTATCTAGACAGTGTAGATCTTCAATACCGCACCCAAATGTTCCACATGCTCTAATCGATGCCTTCCATCGATGGCGAACCCTTTGATGCCTTCCATCGATGGCGAACCCTTTGATGCCTTCCATCGATGGCGAACCCTTTGATGCCTTCCATCGATGGCGAACCCTTTGATGCCTTCCATCGATGGCGAACCCTTTGATGCCTTCCATCGATGGCGAACCCTTTGATGCCTTCCATCGATGGCGAACCCTTTGATGCCTTCCATCGATGGCGAACCCTTTGATGCATTCCATCGATGGTGAACCCTTTGATGCCTTCCATCGATGGTGAACCCTTTGATGCCTTCCATCGATGGTGAACGCTTTGATGCCTTCCATCGATGGTGAACCCTTTGATGCCTTCCATCGATGATGAACCCTTTGATGCCTTCCATGAGTCAAAGTGACCTAAGCGGACTATCCCCATTTTCAGACACTAAGGGCCTAATTCAGACCTGATTGTAGCAGCAAAATTGTTCTCTAATGGGCAAAACCATGTACAGTGCAGGTGTGGCAGATGTAACATGTGCAGAGAGAGTTAGATTTGGGTGGGTTATATTGTTTCTGTGCAGGGTAAATACTGGCTGCTTCTTTTTTTTTACACTGCAATTTAGATTTCAGTTTGTACACACCCCACCCATATCTAACTCTCTCTGCAGATGTTACATATGCCCCACCTACACTGCACATGGTTTTGTCCATTAGAGAACAATTTCGCTGCTGCAATTAGGTCTGATTTAGGCCCTAAATCATATTATTACATAGTAATTATTGCAGCATAAGTTTGAACTTGTCCCGGTTCTCTACAGTCGCTCATTTACAATTGTTTTATATGATTTTTGATGCAGGTTCTACCACAGTAATAAAAGGTGAAAAAGGTAAGCACTTTCTACTGATGTAAAATACTATACATAAAAAAATTGACTGATGACTTATGGTTGAAACTGTCTGCAACATACCTCAGTCATATGACTACTTCCAACTGAATTGATTGGCTGAATATTAGTTCAGCCCACAAAATGGCTGCCTCCTATGTGATAATGCCACAGGACAACTTGAGATCAATTAAAAGCCACCACACACGTATTCCTCTGACTGTAATAAGTCAGGGATTATCAACCATTGTGTTACAGGTACCCCATGTGATGGGAAATGTTTACCAAGTACACACTTGTGTGGCGGAGTGGGGGAGATGTGCAGCGGGTCCCCCACAGTGCAGAGAACCCCCATACCTGTTCTGGTGGTGCCATCTTTCCAGTTATATATTCAAAAAGAGGGTAAAGGCTCAGATTCAGAGAAGGTATGGGATGGAGTGTTTCTTTGGATGCAAAAATTATGATAATGTCTACAGGAGGTGACTGAAGGAATAAGACGCCTCCTGCCAGCATATTAGATCCGAGTACTGCATCTGAAGACGCAGCATCAGATCACCATGGCGACAATAATTTTCAATGGTGGAATTCTGAGCAAGCCTAAGCTTACTCGGAATGGCCATCGCCTGCCCCCTTGTGAGGCCAGTAAACCTGTATCAGTGGATGCATACACTGTCCTCGCCACTCCCAGAAATCAGGGCTGACGCGCCCCAAATTTCCTGGAGATGCAGCAGTAATGTATCACCCTGTCCCGATCCCCAAAATGGCTGTATATGAATGATGTCTTGGTCTGGGGGCACTGTGTGCTATCTTGTAGGACTCGTTCTGCACATGTACAGAATGGGTTGTGTGTATGCGCAGTCCCACAAACATCAGTTGTACATACTTTTCTGAATCAGGCCCTCTGGCACAGTAACAGAGTGTTTGCTGATCCTGTGCGGAGCCATCTTTATATATCACTGGAAAGATGGCGTAACAGGATAAGTATAGGGAGGGTACGGACAGCCACAGTGGCACCGCACATCCTGGTCTCATGATAAATACACCATACATACCGCCTAATGTATGTGTAAATGTCCTGGACAAGTTCACCTGTGCTCCCATAATGGTGGACAAGCCTCCAGTGAAGTGACCGATACGGGGGCTTTATGGGATGTTTGCTGTTATTCGTGTCATTAAACCCCCTCCTCTGAGGGTATTGCCCGCCGCTATCCCCCGAAAGTACCACTTGAACTCTCCCTCCAGGATTTTCCTGTAGGCAATGTATTAGAAGTATCCCCTAATCTGGACACCATTATGCAAAAGTCATTTAAGTAAGTAAATGTTTTTAAAATACCCAATTAGTTTTGTTTATGTTTTATTCTTATTGTAATTGGAGCTATATTGACCAGAGGGATCTTATGACTATAGGGGGTCATTCCGAGTTGATCATAGCTGTGCTAAATTTAGCACAGCTACGACCATTAACTCTGACATGCGGGGGGACGCCCAGCACAGGGCTAGTCCGCCCTGCATGTCAGTGCCGGCCTCCCCCCGCACAAATACAAAAGCATCTCACAGCGGCGATGCTCTTGTATTTGTGGAGTAACTCCCGGCCAACGCAGCTCCTGCGGCTGGCCGGGAGTTGTGTGTCGCTGCCGCTGGCCACAGCGCCTGCGTGACACGTCACGCAGCCGCCGCGCCCCTCCAATGGTCCGGCCACGCCTGCGTTGGCCGGACCGCTCCCCCTAAACGGCGGCTTAACGCCACCATTCAGCCTCCTCCCGCCCAGCGACCGCCTCTGTCTCAGAGGCGATCGCTGGGCACTGACGACTGCCATGTGCTGGCGCATGCACAGTTCCGACCCGATCACTGCGCTGCGACAAACTGCAGCGGGCGATTGGGTCGGAATGACCCCCTATATCTTAGGTCCCCTATGGAATAAAATATAGCATAGGCTGAGAACTGAGGATAATACTACTACTAGTTACACGAATGTTTAACCTGCAAGGATCAATGACAAATGTAAATGCTGCTACTGTACCGAGATATTTTATTACTTGCTTTGTGCTAAATGCAAATCCAGCTAACAGATCTGTACTTCATCCCCCAAGGCGAGAAAGGAGAAAGCGGCCGGACAGAGTCATATGGTGGGTGAACGTCCTGAGTGTGAGTCCTATCAGTAATATGTCCTTAAAGAGTCCCAGGGTAGTTTGCGATTGGGGTTGTGGAATAAAAGGTCTAGAATTCCAAATTCAGGAAAGCTGGTGCAATACGTTGACGACAGCTCTGACTTCAGGTCACGGAATTCAAATCAAAGACAGAAATTCTGTACTGGATGTAGGTTCCAGATTATTCACATGAATAGTAAATGGCCCTGGAAATAGGAAACGTACAGAGCTCATAACCTGTAATCTAACATCTTACATATGAAATCTTGCAGTAAATAATGCGCAGTATATAATGTGAGCAGCAGACATTGGGACTTTGGGGGTTATGCTGCTATCATGCTCTTCTTACAAACATGGGTGGATTTAGGAGTCATGGAGCTCCTAGGCACAGAAATAATAGCTTACCCCAGTGGTTCCCAAACTTTTTTGAGCCACGATGGCTTAGAGCAGAGATTTTCAACCTTTTACAACTCGCGGCACACTGAACAAGATTTAAATATTGCCAAGGCACATTCAAATATATTGGTGATGCATGGTGCAGTTGCGTGTCCTAGGATGTCATGTCGCAGCTTCTCCATAGGTAACACCTGAGCCACATCTGAGAAAGCCAGAAGAGCCCATCACTGCCCGGGCCCAAAATTAGAATTGTCTCTGCAACCACTAAACCCACCAGTATTGATCATTCCAGGGCCTCAGTAGTGGCAAAACACTGACGAGCCTGGCTGTGCTTCTATGGAGACTGCTCAGGGCACACTAGTGTGCCATGGCACAGTGGTTGAAAAACACTGCCCTAGAGTATCAGAATTTTTTTCACGTCACCCCTAGGCCAAAAGTGTTTTCTTGAGAAATGTAGTAAGAAATATTAAATTAAGTAAATGGTGTTTATAGGTCATCCTTAGGTTCAATTGTGCGCTAAGGGACAAGATGTGCTTCTGTTTGTCCACATATTTTATGATTGGTAGTCACCAGCACTGGTTTTGCCTATTACGTTGACCATAAATAATTTGTATTGTCCTGGACCACCAATCCAGGTCACCCCTGCAAGTGTCCCGAGGCATCTCAGGGAGCCTCAGCACACAGTTTGAGAACCACTGCCCTAGACTATAAAAAATATCTCAGAGCATAACCCCAACTTTGGCTCTTATTGGCCAGCCTTCTGTTACCTATTTCCTAAGTACTTACTGTAGTAGCCTTCATTTTCTCCATTTAACCTAAAGCAGTAATAGCACCTAAAGTCTCAACTAAAATATTTGTATCTTTTCAATATCTACACTTTTTTGTCTCTATGACTGTAGCTGCCAGGAACTGCAAAGAGCTACATAACCAAGGGGCCGAGCTGAGTGACTGGTACACGATATACCCAGACGGCAGCCAGCCAATCAAAGTCCTATGTGATATGGACACGGACGATGGTGGATGGATTGTAAGTACTGAAAAACTGGACGAATGAAAAATGTAATTGCTAAAGGGGAGATGTACCAAACCTTGGAGAGAGAGATAAAGTTGAGATGTTGCCCAAAGCAAGCAATCAGCTACTAACTGTCATTTATCTACCGTAGTTTTTGAAATTACAATTATTAGCTGATTAACTGCTTTGGACAAAGACTTCACTTATCTCTCTCCAGCGCTTGATACATGTCCTCTTTGTGTGTTAGTATTAGACTTTGGATAAGTTCAAGTATAGATGTGTATGTGTATCCATTGGGGTGAGGCAGACTCACTTCATCCGCTGGCAGAAGGACAGGTTGCCTGAAAGTCCTAGGTGCCATTTGCCCTCAGTGATGCCAAGCTGTTGCCTACCTTACATTGGGGTAGATGTATTAACCTGTAAAAGGCATAAGGAAGTGATAAACCAGTGATATGTGCAAGGTGATAAAGGCACCAGCCAATCAGCTCCAATATGTAAATTAACAGTTAGGATCTGATTGGCTGCTGCCCTTATCACCTTGCACATTATCGCTGGTTTATCACTTCCTTATGCCTTCCCCAGGTTAATACATCTGCCCCATTGTGAGCAGGGCGCCCCCAATGCATTAGAATGCCATTTACCACTATCTAGCTAAGAATGACTCTGCTTTTCCTTTGGCCCCTTAGCCTTGCTCTCTGGGGTAAGGGAGTGAGAGGGCCCTAACCCCCCCTCCCCGCAGCCTAAACATGACCATCTGTCTCCTGCAGCTAAACCCTGACCATTCCTGGGAGTGCCTAACCCTAAGACCCCCTCCCTGCAGCCTAAACTTAATCCTCACCCCACAGCCTAAGTCTAACCCTCCCCCCGCAGCCTAAAATGAACCCCCCGCGGCCTACCTCTCCGCTGTCCCGCCAAACCCTTATTTGGGATAGTGAGGAATGTTTGGATCCTGGCGCCGGTATTCCGAGTAGTGTCAAGATTTCAGCATCTGTATTTTGACTGCAGGACCCTAACCACCGGGATCCTAACCGGATCCCCTTCCCAAAACTTGCCATTAAACAAGAATACAATAGTACTTACCACAAATACCAATGTAGGGGAGAGCTAATGCTTTGGTCATCCAGCAGGTATTCTAAAATTGTGTCTTCTCCCCTTGCTGTAGGTGTTCCAGAGACGTTGGGATGGGTCAGTGGATTTCTTCCGGGACTGGGATGCCTACAAGAAAGGGTTTGGAAGCCGACTGAATGAATTTTGGCTGGGGAATGATAATCTCCAGAAAATAACCTCATTAGGTAACGATCCGCATCTCTACATACTACATGCTGTCCTTGCCGGTGGGTTCTGATCACCTTTCCAAATAAATGAAACAATCTCACAAACATCTCAAAGTCGGAATTCGCACATTGTAAGAACAAAAGTCTGCAGTGCGGTGCAAATGAATTGGGGTCAAAGGGAGGTTTTGCGTTTTTTCATCTTCAGTGTTCAGTGCAAAACAAAACACACCATCCTTACTTCCTGGTGCATTGATGTGGGTTAAAGAAATCACATAAATACTAGTGATGTGCACCGGAAATTTTTTGGGTTTTGTGTTTTGGTTTTGGGTTCGGTTCCGCGGCCGTGTTTTGGGTTCGGACGCGTTTTAGCTAGAGATGAGCGGGTTCGGTTTCTCTGAATCCGAACCCGCCCGAACTTCATGTTTTGTTTCACGGGTCCGAGCGACTCGGATCTTCCCGCCTTGCTCGGTTAACCCGAGCGCGCCCGAACGTCATCATGACGCTGTCGGATTCTCGCGAGGCTCGGATTCTATCGCGAGACTCGGATTCTATATAAGGAGCCGCGCGTCGCCGCCATTTTCACACGTGCATTGAGATTGATAGGGAGAGGACGTGGCTGGCGTCCTCTCCATTTAGATTATAAGAGAGAGATTTACTGGAGTTTAGGACTAGGAGGAGTACTGTAGAAGTGTAGAGAGTGCAGAGAGTTTACTAGTGAGTGACCACCAGACAGTGCAGTTTATTTAATATATCCGTTCTCTGCCTGAAAAAAGCGATACACACAGTGACTCAGTCACATACCATATCTGTGTGCACTGCTCAGGCTCAGCCCAGTGTGCTGCATCATCTATATATATTATATATCTGTCTGACTGCTCAGCTCACACAGCTTATAATTGTGGGGGAGACTGGGGAGCACTGCAGTGCCAGTTATAGGTTATAGCAGGAGCCAGGAGTACATAATATTATATAGTGAGTGACCACCAGACAGTGCAGTTTATTTAATATATCCGTTCTCTGCCTGAAAAAAGCGATACACACAGTGACTCAGTCACATACCATATCTGTGTGCACTGCTCAGGCTCAGCCCAGTGTGCTGCATCATCTATATATATTATATATCTGTCTGACTGCTCAGCTCACACAGCTTATAATTGTGGGGGAGACTGGGGAGCACTGCAGTGCCAGTTATAGGTTATAGCAGGAGCCAGGAGTACATAATATTATATTAAAATTAAACAGTGCACACTTTTGCTGCAGGAGTGCCACTGCCAGTGTGACTGACCAGTGACCTGACCACACTGACCACCAGTATAGTTAGTAGTATACTTATATTGTGATTGCCTGAAAAAGTTAAACACTCGTCGTGTGACTTCACTTGTGTGTTGTTTTTTTTTTTATTCTATAAAAATAAAACTCATTCTGCTGACAGACAGTGTCCAGCAGGTCCGTCATTATATAATATATAATATATACCTGTCCGGCTGCAGTAGTGATATATATATATTTTTTATATCATTTATCATCCAGTCGCAGCAGACACAGTACGGTAGTTCACGGCTGTGGCTACCTCTGTGTCTGCACTCGGCAGGCAGTCCGTCCATAATTGTATACCACCTAACCGTGGTTTTTTTTTCTTCTTTATACATACATACTACTACGACATCTCTTTATCAACCAGTCTATATTAGCAGCAGACACAGTACAGTACGGTAGTTCACGGCTGTGGCTACCTCTGTGTCTGCACTCGGCAGGCAGTCCGTCCATAATTGTATACCACCTAACCGTGGTTTTTTTTTCTTTCTTCTTTATACATACATAGTTACATAGACATCTCTTTATCAACCAGTCTATATTAGCAGCAGACACAGTACAGTACGGTAGTTCACGGCTGTGGCTACCTCTGTGTCTGCACTCGGCAGGCAGTCCGTCCATAATTGTATACCACCTAACCGTGGTTTTTTTTTCTTTCTTCTTTATACATACATAGTTACATAGACATCTCTTTATCAACCAGTCTATATTAGCAGCAGACACAGTACAGTACGGTAGTTCACGGCTGTGGCTACCTCTGTGTCTGCACTCGGCAGGCAGTCCGTCCATAATTGTATACCACCTAACCGTGGTTTTTTTTTCTTTCTTCTTTATACATACATAGTTACATAGACATCTCTTTATCAACCAGTCTATATTAGCAGCAGACACAGTACAGTACGGTAGTTCACGGCTGTGGCTACCTCTGTGTCTGCACTCGGCAGGCAGTCCGTCCATAATTGTATACCACCTAACCGTGGTTTTTTTTTTCTTTCTTCTTTATACATACATAGTTACATAGACATCTCTTTATCAACCAGTCTATATTAGCAGCAGACACAGTACAGTACGGTAGTTCACGGCTGTGGCTACCTCTGTGTCTGCACTCGGCAGGCAGTCCGTCCATAATTGTATACCACCTAACCGTGGTTTTTTTTTTCTTTCTTCTTTATACATACATAGTTACATAGACATCTCTTTATCAACCAGTCTATATTAGCAGCAGACACAGTACAGTACGGTAGTTCACGGCTGTGGCTACCTCTGTGTCTGCACTCGGCAGGCAGTCCGTCCATAATTGTATACCACCTAACCGTGGTTTTTTTTTTCTTTCTTCTTTATACATACATAGTTACATAGACATCTCTTTATCAACCAGTCTATATTATTAGCAGCAGACACAGTACAGTACGGTAGTTCACGGCTGTGGCTACCTCTGTGTCTGCACTCGGCAGGCAGTCCGTCCATAATTGTATACCACCTAACCGTGGTTTTTTTTTCTTTCTTCTTTATACATACATACTACTACGACATCTCTTTATCAACCAGTCTATATTATTAGCAGCAGACACAGTACAGTACGGTAGTTCACGGCTGTGGCTACCTCTGTGTCTGCACTCGGCAGGCAGTCCGTCCATAATTGTATACCACCTAACCGTGGTTTTTTTTTTCTTTCTTCTTTATACATACATAGTTACATAGACATCTCTTTATCAACCAGTCTATATTAGCAGCAGACACAGTACAGTACGGTAGTTCACGGCTGTGGCTACCTCTGTGTCTGCACTCGGCAGGCAGTCCATAATTGTATACTAGTATCCATCTCCATTGTTTACCTGAGGTGCCTTTTAGTTGTGCCTATTAAAATATGGAGAACAAAAATGTTGAGGTTCCAAAATTAGGGAAAGATCAAGATCCACTTCCACCTCGTGCTGAAGCTGCTGCCACTAGTCATGGCCGAGACGATGAAATGCCAGCAACGTCGTCTGCCAAGGCCGATGCCCAATGTCATAGTACAGAGCATGTCAAATCCAAAACACCAAATATCAGTAAAAAAAGGACTCCAAAACCTAAAATAAAATTGTCGGAGGAGAAGCGTAAACTTGCCAATATGCCATTTACCACACGGAGTGGCAAGGAACGGCTGAGGCCCTGGCCTATGTTCATGGCTAGTGGTTCAGCTTCACATGAGGATGGAAGCACTCAGCCTCTCGCTAGAAAAATGAAAAGACTCAAGCTGGCAAAAGCAGCACAGCAAAGAACTGTGCATTCTTCGAAATCCCAAATCCACAAGGAGAGTCCAATTGTGTCGGTTGCGATGCCTGACCTTCCCAACACTGGACGTGAAGAGCATGCGCCTTCCACCATTTGCACGCCCCCTGCAAGTGCTGGAAGGAGCACCCGCAGTCCAGTTCCTGATAGTCAGATTGAAGATGTCAGTGTTGAAGTACACCAGGATGAGGAGGATATGGGTGTTGCTGGCGCTGGGGAGGAAATTGACCAGGAGGATTCTGATGGTGAGGTGGTTTGTTTAAGTCAGGCACCCGGGGAGACACCTGTTGTCCGTGGGAGGAATATGGCCGTTGACATGCCAGGTGAAAATACCAAAAAAATCAGCTCTTCGGTGTGGAGGTATTTCACCAGAAATGCGGACAACAGGTGTCAAGCCGTGTGTTCCCTTTGTCAAGCTGTAATAAGTAGGGGTAAGGACGTTAACCACCTCGGAACATCCTCCCTTATACGTCACCTGCAGCGCATTCATAATAAGTCAGTGACAAGTTCAAAAACTTTGGGTGACAGCGGAAGCAGTCCACTGACCAGTAAATCCCTTCCTCTTGTAACCAAGCTCACGCAAACCACCCCACCAACTCCCTCAGTGTCAATTTCCTCCTTCCCCAGGAATGCCAATAGTCCTGCAGGCCATGTCACTGGCAATTCTGACGATTCCTCTCCTGCCTGGGATTCCTCCGATGCATCCTTGCGTGTAACGCCTACTGCTGCTGGCGCTGCTGTTGTTGCTGCTGGGAGTCGATGGTCATCCCAGAGGGGAAGTCGTAAGACCACTTTTACTACTTCCACCAAGCAATTGACTGTCCAACAGTCCTTTGCGAGGAAGATGAAATATCACAGCAGTCATCCTACTGCAAAGCGGATAACTGAGGCCTTGGCATCCTGGGTGGTGAGAAACGTGGTTCCGGTATCCATCATTACTGCAGAGCCAACTAGAGACTTGTTGGAGGTACTGTGTCCCCGGTACCAAATACCATCTAGGTTCCATTTCTCTAGGCAGGCGATACCGAAAATGTACACAGACCTCAGAAAAAGAGTCACCAGTGTCCTAAAAAATGCAGCTGTACCCAATGTCCACTTAACCACGGACATGTGGACAAGTGGAGCAGGGCAGGGTCAGGACTATATGACTGTGACAGCCCACTGGGTAGATGTATGGACTCCCGCCGCAAGAACAGCAGCGGCGGCACCAGTAGCAGCATCTCGCAAACGCCAACTCTTTCCTAGGCAGGCTACGCTTTGTATCACCGCTTTCCAGAATACGCACACAGCTGAAAACCTCTTACGGCAACTGAGGAAGATCATCGCGGAATGGCTTACCCCAATTGGACTCTCCTGTGGATTTGTGGCATCGGACAACGCCAGCAATATTGTGTGTGCATTAAATATGGGCAAATTCCAGCACGTCCCATGTTTTGCACATACCTTGAATTTGGTGGTGCAGAATTTTTTAAAAAACGACAGGGGCGTGCAAGAGATGCTGTCGGTGGCCAGAAGAATTGCGGGACACTTTCGGCGTACAGGCACCACGTACAGAAGACTGGAGCACCACCAAAAACTACTGAACCTGCCCTGCCATCATCTGAAGCAAGAAGTGGTAACGAGGTGGAATTCAACCCTCTATATGCTTCAGAGGTTGGAGGAGCAGCAAAAGGCCATTCAAGCCTATACAATTGAGCACGATATAGTAGGTGGAATGCACCTGTCTCAAGCGCAGTGGAGAATGATTTCAACGTTGTGCAAGGTTCTGATGCCCTTTGAACTTGCCACACGTGAAGTCAGTTCAGACACTGCCAGCCTGAGTCAGGTCATTCCCCTCATCAGGCTTTTGCAGAAGAAGCTGGAGACATTGAAGGAGGAGCTAACACGGAGCGATTCCGCTAGGCATGTGGGACTTGTGGATGGAGCCCTTAATTCGCTTAACAAGGATTCACGGGTGGTCAATCTGTTGAAATCAGAGCACTACATTTTGGCCACCGTGCTCGATCCTAGATTTAAAGCCTACCTTGGATCTCTCTTTCCGGCAGACACAAGTCTGCTGGGGTTGAAAGACCTGCTGGTGACAAAATTGTCAAGTCAAGCGGAACGTGACCTGTCAACATCTCCTCCTTCACATTCTCCCGCAACTGGGGGTGCGAGGAAAAGGCTCAGAATTCCGAGCCCACCCGCTGGCGGTGATGCAGGGCAGTCTGGAGCGACTGCTGATGCTGACATCTGGTCCGGACTGAAGGACCTGACAACGATTACGGACATGTCGTCTACTGTCACTGCATATGATTCTCTCAACATTGATAGAATGGTGGAGGATTATATGAGTGACCGCATCCAAGTAGGCACGTCACACAGTCCGTACTTATACTGGCAGGAAAAAGAGGCAATTTGGAGGCCCTTGCACAAACTGGCTTTATTCTACCTAAGTTGCCCTCCCACAAGTGTGTACTCCGAAAGAGTGTTTAGTGCCGCCGCTCACCTTGTCAGCAATCGGCGTACGAGGTTACATCCAGAAAATGTGGAGAAGATGATGTTCATTAAAATGAATTATAATCAATTCCTCCGCGGAGACATTGACCAGCAGCAATTGCCTCCACAAAGTACACAGGGAGCTGAGATGGTGGATTCCAGTGGGGACGAATTGATAATCTGTGAGGAGGGGGATGTACACGGTGATATATCGGAGGGTGATGATGAGGTGGACATCTTGCCTCTGTAGAGCCAGTTTGTGCAAGGAGAGATTAATTGCTTCTTTTTTGGGGGGGGTCCAAACCAACCCGTCATATCAGTCACAGTCGTGTGGCAGACCCTGTCACTGAAATGATGGGTTGGTTAAAGTGTGCATGTCCTGTTTTGTTTATACAACATAAGGGTGGGTGGGAGGGCCCAAGGACAATTCCATCTTGCACCTCTTTTTTCTTTTCTTTTTCTTTGCATCATGTGCTGATTGGGGAGGGTTTTTTGGAAGGGACATCCTGCGTGACACTGCAGTGCCACTCCTAAATGGGCCCGGTGTTTGTGTCGGCCACTAGGGTCGCTAATCTTACTCACACAGTCAGCTACCTCATTGCGCCTCTTTTTTTCTTTGCGTCATGTGCTGTTTGGGGAGGGTTTTTTGGAAGGGACATCCTGCGTGACACTGCAGTGCCACTCCTAGATGGGCCCGGTGTTTGTGTCGGCCACTAGGGTCGCTAATCTTACTCACACAGCTACCTCATTGCGCCTCTTTTTTTCTTTGCGTCATGTGCTGTTTGGGGAGGGTTTTTTGGAAGGGACATCCTGCGTGACACTGCAGTGCCACTCCTAGATGGGCCCGGTGTTTGTGTCGGCCACTAGGGTCGCTAATCTTACTCACACAGCTACCTCATTGCGCCTCTTTTTTTCTTTGTGTCATGTGCTGTTTGGGGAGGGTTTTTTGGAAGGGCCATTCTGCGTGACACTGCAGTGCCACTCCTAGATGGGCCCGGTGTTTGTGTCGGCCACTAGGGTCGCTAATCTTACTCACACAGCTACCTCATTGCGCCTCTTTTTTTCTTTGCGTCATGTGCTGTTTGGGGAGGGTTTTTTGGAAGGGCCATCCTGCGTGACACTGCAGTGCCACTCCTAGAATACATTTAAGAATACACACAAGCTTATACAATATATTACCATATAATTATACACAATAACACACAAACATTAATAGCTATTAATACTATACACATTAATATATACGCTGGTAACAAGGGGATGCCCTGCGGGCTAAACATTTATTCTCAGTACCTGATGACCCCTCGGATCTCACTACTCCGGGTTAGGAATTTGATTTTAAAAGAAAATCGAAACAACGTTTTCTCGTTTATATAGGACCTCAAACATGCAGGACAGCGCTACCGATACATTATATGTAGTTTTATTTCTTTCTCTATAAAGGCTCATGGGAACTGCGCATTGACCTACAAGACTTTGAAAATAAAAAGATGTTTGCCAAGTACACATACTTCAAAGTCTTGAATGAGACAGAGAAATACCAGCTCATGATTGGAGCCTACAAGGAGGGTACTGCAGGTGAGACACCATGTGGCCAAGTTGTATATAGAAGGTTGTTGGTGCAAAACTGCATTGACGGAGCTGCAATGATGTCGAACTGCTCACTATTTGCCTCGGCTGCAGTTTACAATTGTTTCTTCTTTTTTTTCACTCCAACAAACTCTCTTCTTTACTATTACCACTAAACTAAAGCCTGATTTGCTGTTTCTGGCCGAACTGAAACGAGAAATGGTACATATAGCTCTGTGTGTATGCATGATTTGCGGGGGCCCGCAGTCCCTAGCGACGGTGCCCGGTCGACCCTGCTGCATTACCGGCCAAGCATTGACGCTAGCAACCGCATCATTTGTAATGAAGGACAGAGCAATATGTCACTCCGACTTTCATTACATTGCTCAACGTCTACCCAGGATCCGATATTATGGCCCACCGTACTGACATATTGGCTGGGTGCACATCGTCCCAGATTAAGTTGATAATGGGCCAGTGCAATGCTTCCTAAATCACCCAGCTGCCTAAATTGTAAATATAATCCCAAAAATGATGTAGTATACATGAATTACAAGAATACAAAAATTTCATAGAAAGTCTTCTTTCAATAGAGAGAGGGATCCTTCAGATCTCCCTTTATATGGTCATTACAGAGGGCGTCAGAGGCGGAACTACCGGCAGTGCACTGCACTGGGGCCCGCCTCTGTCCAGGGGCCCAAGCATATAATGAGTCAAACTGACTCATTACATGCCGCTGTGCGCTGCGGGCAACCGCTGCCCGCAGCACACAGCCGCCCGGCGAGGAGAGGAGCAGCGGCACGGATGGGGGCCGGAGGAGGGAGCCGCAGCAGCGCTTTGTTACTGGTGGAGGCGCTGCTGCTGCTGCTCCTCTGCTTCCCTATAGGCTGTCTTCCGAGAACAGCCTATAGGGAAGCAGAGGAGCAGCAGCAGCAGCGCCTCCACCAGTAACAAAGCGCTGCTGCGGCTCCCTCCTCCACCTTCCTCCTCCTCATTCTCTACTGCCCGGGAATCGTTGTCTGACGCAGCTGCACCGAGGAGCCTGAGCCGGCGGAGAGGGTAAGTATAATTCTTCTTTCTTTCTTTTTCTCTTTTTCTTTCTTTATTTTTTTACTTTCTTTCTTTCTTGGGCCTGCCTGCTGCAATGTGTAAAAATGGGGGACTGCCTGCCGCTATGTATAAAAAGGGGGGACTGCCTGACGTAATGTGTAAAAAGGGGGAATCAGCCCGCCGCAATGTGTAAAAAGGGGTAATCTGGCTGCCGCAATGTGTACAAAGGGGTAATCTGCCTGCCGCTATGTGTACAAAGGGGTAATCTGCCTGCCGCTATGTGTACAAAGGGGTAATCTGCCTGCCGCTATGTGTACAAATGGGTAATCTGCCTGCCGTAATGTGTAAAAATGGGGACGCTGTCTGCCGCTATGTGTAACAAGGGCACGCTGTCTGCCGTAATGTGTAAAAAGTGTACGCTGTCTGCCGTTATGTGTCACAAGGGCACGCTGTCTGCTGCTATGTGTAACAAGGGCACGCGGTCTGCCGTTATGTGTAAAAAGGGTACGCTGTCTGCCGTTATGTGTAAAAAGTGCACGCTGTCTGCTGTAATGTGTAAAAAGAGGAATCTGTCCACTGTAAGGTGTAAAAGGGTCTCTACCTGGTGTAGTGGTGCTACTGTGCGACGTAATTTGAATAATGGAGACTACTGTGTACCGTTTTATGAGATTGTATTATTCTGTGGCCACACCCCTTCCCCACGAAGCCACGCCACTATGTATTTTTGCGCGCACCTACGGCACGCACTGCCCCTGTTTTGCATGCAGGGGTGGTGCTCCGATGCCGTTTCTTGCACACAGTGCTAAAATGTCTAGTTACGGCACTGTTGCTAGGTATCCATTTCTCTGGCCCTGAGCAGGTCCCCCTCACCAGATCCTCTCCAGGGGTGAGGGGGTGGACTTGGATGGGATGTGTGTGTGTGGGGATATGTGGGGGGGGGGGGGCAAAGCATTTTGTCGCACCTGGGCCCACCGCTCGCTTGTTCCGCCACTGGAGGGCGTGGTTCTGAGACGGACGCCATGTGGCTGTACTAGCCGGAAGCTGGTCTACTACCTTATGCTAATTATTATTACCAGTTATTTATATAGCGCACACATATTCCGCAGGGCTTTACAGTGAGTATGCGTATGGCTAATGCAACTATCTGTAAAGACTGAAACATATATAAATATATATATATATATATTCATATACACATACAGTACATGCACTCACACAGCGGCGTTTCTAGAGAGGAGGAGACCCGTGTGCAGACTCCGTGTGTGGGCCCCCTCCTCTTCCGTAGCCTTCACCACCGCTGTCCGCCACTGTCAGCGCTGAGACTCTGGCACAGTGCCAGAGTCTACAGCGCATGCGCAGGACTCCGAAAAATGTCCGCTGGGCATGCGCTGTAGACTCTGCCAGAGTCTCTAGTGCTCAGTGCGCTAGCAGCGGCGGTGACCGCTACAGGAGAGGGGTGGGCCCACACACAGTCACCGATGGACGCCGGAAAGGTGAGTATTGAAGAAGTGGGTGCAGTGTGTGCGGTGGGGGCCCCCTCTGGACCCACACATACATGCAGCAATAGATCTTCTGCTCTTGAAGCTGCTAGATGCACACACTACAGCTGCACGGTTTAGTGCAGTCGAGTGCCTGCCGCTCCGGAGTCCGGTATGGCCGCCACCCACCGCAAGCCTGCCTGCATCTCTGGACGTCCCTCTCACTGCCAGCTGCTGTGGAGTTTCTGCATCCTGCTCCCCTCGGCTGTCTCACTCAATGCCGCCTTCAACTCTCCCAGGCTATCTCGTGCTTTGCAAAGCACACAGCACACAGAGCTGCCCCGAGTGCAGCTACTCCTGTCACTATAGAGACGGAGACAGAGCTGTCTCCGTCTCAAAGAAGATTTTAAAAAAAAAGACTTAGCCCGTCAAGGGGGATTCCAGGTACTCGGAAACCCCCTCTGTGTGCGCCACTGGAGTGGGAATAGAAACCATGGCAACCGCAGGTCGCCACCGAGCCCGCAGCATGGCGAGAGCAGCGGGCCCGCAAGGGGCTTGTTGCGCTCGCCCCCCACCCACATGCCAGGATACCAGCATCGGCATGCTGACCAGCGGTCTCCTGACCACCGGTCACACATACCACACCCCTGCCAGGAATAGACGCTGTGCGCAGGCGCACAGCATCTATTCACCACTGCTCTGCTCAGAGCACCGGGTGACAAGGGGAACACCCAACTGCAGGGCAGCATCAGAGGCAGGATGGGGCAGAGAAGGAGGCGGGTTATTCTCCTCAGCACTAGCATGTACAGCACTGAGCAGGGCAGCATCAGAGGCGGGACGGGGCAGAGAAGGAGGCGGGTTATTCTCCTCAGCACCAGCAGTTACAGCACTGAGCAGGGCAGCATCAGAGGCGGGACTGGGCAGAGAAGGAGGCGGATTATTCTCCTCAGCACCAGCATGTACAGCACTGAGCAGGGCAGCATCAGAGGCGGGACGGGGCAGAGAAAGAGGCGGGTTATTCTCCTCAGCACCAGCATTTTGACAGCATCAATCCGTGGAAGCCCAGAGATGCGACCTGACAAAGATTGTCATTATTCTTTAAATTCCGTAGTGAAGCATGGGTATTCAGCTAGTCAATAAATTTTAAAAAAGTTATCTGAGGGCGTTGTCTCCTTTAAACCTTTGCTGGTGGTTTGAGAAAAGTTTCTAACATGTTGTGTTATTTCATAGGGGATTCCATGTCAGGATTGAACAATATGAAGTTCTCTACGAAGGACCAGGACAATGATACTTATGAAAACAGCTGCTCTGTACTTTACAAGGGTGGCTGGTGGTATAGCAGCTGCCACACCGCAAACCTGAATGGGCTCTACCACTTGGGGGAACACACCTCCTACGCTGACGGCATCAACTGGTACACCGGAAAGGGGCATCATTACTCCTTCAAGCATGTGGAAATGAAGATTAGGGCTGTTTAAAGAAGTACAAATAAAGATTGTTAATAAACTGATGCAGAGGGAGGACTAGAATTATCTTCTATGCTGTTCTTGGTGGTGAGCTTCTTGCTCAGCGAAGTTGTTTGCTGGATGCTACCATGTTTCATAACTATACTGTTTGCACAGATTATGCTGCAGCTGTGTATATAAGTACAGGAATATGTAAGTTGCATTGATGCGTTTTGCATTTTGTCTTTTTAATAAAAAGTTATTGTTTTTATATTTATGCTCATAAATTCTCTCATTCATTTGAATAATCTCTTGTAACAGATATATATTCAGAAACCATTCCGCTCATAATAAGGGACAAGCAAAAACTCCTACTTGCAATTACAACCGAATCGGAAAATGAACACTTCCCACCTGCAAAGAACAATATTTCAGTAATCCAATGAAAATATTTTTGAATGTCACAAAATAATGTATGTACTAGCCTTGGAGGGAGATAAAGTGGATGGAGATAAAGTAAGAGCCAATCAGCTCCTGTCATTTTTCAAACACAGCCTGTAACATGGCAGTTAGGATCTGATTGGTTGGTACTTAATCTTTCTCTTTTTTATCTCTCAAGGCTTAGTATATAGACCCCACCCTAGACCCTCGCCACACCCATGACCTGGTGAATGTGAAGAAAGGGCCTGCTTCTGACTCACCACTAGCACAAGGTACCGCAGGAAAAGACAGGGTGACTGGAGTCCTGGACTTTGGATTGCTTCTCCGGAAAGGTAAGTATCCATGAATTGCTAATTAACAAAACTATATATTGCATCAAACTGATGTGATATATAGTGAAGAGTAACAATTCTTCATAAATAGACCCCTAGATCAGCTTCTGTGTTCTGCCAAATCGCCATGTAGTGTCCGTGTTGTTCAGTCTGAAACATTTCCTGTAACTGTGTTATGTGTTGTCTGAATCCAACCACGGCAACGCCTGCGCAGTGTGTATTAGTGGACAGAATGGAAAACGATTGGAAAACCACAGGGCTCGTCCACGTAGCACATACCTCCAGCCACCAGGGACGGATTAACAATGGGGCTAATGGAGCTGCAGCTCCAGGCCCACTGTCCAAATAGGCCCATATCATCCACACATTGTTGTGCTGCATTAGACAGGAAAAAAATGTCCTTCTACTACAGCTCAGTCTCTCAGTGGCAGTCCGGGAATCCAGCCCCCACCCACCCCCCAACCGCAGCACCACCCACCCCTCCAACAGGCCATAGAATCAAACGCCGCTGCAGGCACAGCACAGGAATATTACCTATGATGGCGGCGCAAGAAATAGCCCTCCCTGTGCCAAATATACACAGTACCTCAGCGCCTCCTCCACGTCAGAGAGGTGCCCTCCCCAGGAGCATCCCGGCTGTGGCTCAGTGTACTGCAGGCGCCACAGTTTCACAGCGCAGCCGAGGCACTGGCGATCAGTGCACTGACCACAGCTCCATGAAGACGGGCCGGCAGCGGTGGCAGGGTGCTTGATCTTCCGTCTAAGGTGAAGGGACAGACCTGCAGGCTGCTGATGTTATAATGGCCAGCACTCCTTAAATTATACTGTCTGGGTGCACATGCTGGGATGGCTGGCAAGCCCCCTCACACAAGATACGTCTAATGATGGCACTCCATGGGCTTCAAAATATAGACTATAGATACAGCATGATGTTTCCAACGTTTCAGTTTACTACTACTGATTCTTTCAAAGAGTTGGAGTAAACAACTGAAACATTGGAAGCATCATGCTGTCTATAGTCTATTTTTTAAGCCCTTGGAGTGTCGCCATTAGGCGTATCTTGTGTGTGTAAATATATCTCCTATATAATAGCCCTATTCTGTGACCTTGTGATTCATTTGCTAACGCTGGGCGGAGTTACAACACTGGGCGGAGTTAGTCAAATGAGTCACAGAGATCTGGCCAAATCTACAGGAGACTAGGAGCAGAAGCAGATAACATGGGCATTGGGCATGGCACAGGCAGGGGTGCAGACCTCCCAGCTTTCTGCAGGAGCTTTCTCCAGGCAGAAGGAGGGACGGACACACACTCGACGAAAAGGGGGCGTGGCTTCACAGGAGGGTCCGCGTTTTCGTCAGTGAGGGGGCATACCCAGCGCTCTGTGAGCTGCTGGCATGCTCCCAGGGGCTGATTATGAGTCCGGGGGGCCCAGGGCACTTGTGACAGGGGAGCCCTATCTCATTGCTGTGCCTGCTGTGGGTTGGGGGCGTGGCCTAATCGCGCCCCGCGCGGCCACGCCCCCTTATGCAAATTTCGATTTTTATTTTTTTGATGGGATTTTGGCCCCTCAGCTAGGGCTAAATCCAGAGGAGGTGGTCGCTCCCCCCCCTACACACCCGCACAGGCAGAAGAAAGCAGGGAGACTGCTGCCTCCCTGCAACACCACAGACCTGCCAATATGCAGCAGCGTGTGCTGACTGTAGCACAATGCTGCCGCTGTTGCTGGCAGGACGGGGGGGGGGAGCTTCTGAGCTGGGACAGAGCTACTCCAGCCGGGGGGTTCCCTAAAACTGTGGGGCCAACGGGGGTGTGTGAGGGGTATGTCATACAGACAGACGGGCACCGGCTCACTGTGTGCTTGACCCCACACATCGGCATACTCAGCAGGGTCTCTCTGATGCGGAGGAGCGTCACTTTCTGGCACACTCCACGCTTCTTAGCTGCAGTTTAGTGGGGCACCTGCCGCTGTGCAGGTTCCATACTGCCTCTGTTATCTCCAGCCCCGGGAACCCCACCGCTAGCTGCAGCGCTGCCACCCGCAGTGGAGTGCGCCCAGCTCATTCACACACTTTAGCTGGCGGGTAGCGCTGCAGAAATCCGAGCTGCTTGCAGGCTCCGACCCACTCCTCCCTCCAGCCGCAGCGTCTCCTGGGAGCTAACCAGTCACTCCCAGTCTCCCCTTACCACAGTGCCCAGAAGCCGTGAGGTCCGCGCCACGTGCATGCTATGACCCCCTCCTCCCTCCAGCCGCAGCATCTCCTGGGGGCTAACCAGTCATTTCCAGTCTCACCTTACCACAGTGCCCGGCAGCTGCGCGAGGTCTGCGGTGTGTGACTGAGGAGGGGGGGAGGGATGCGGATGGGCAGAGGAAGCAGGACTCCAGCCTGAGAGAGTCAGCCATGCCAAGTCTCCAGCAGCAGCAGATCCCAACAGGTTGGAGTGGAACAGCAGCAGCCAGCAGCATTGACTCCGGTAAGACACATCTGTCTGTCACCACTGTTTTGTCCCTAATACCAATCTCTCCCGTGCCCTGTATTCTGTCATGTCCCTGTCACCCCTGGCCTTGCCCTGCCACCCTTATCCTGGCCCTTTCACCCTTATCCTGGCCCTGTCACCCTTATCCTGTCCCTATCATTTCTGTCCTGGCCCCGTCACCCCTGTCCTGGCCCCGTCACCCCTGTCCTGGCCCTGTCACCCCTGTCCTGGCACCGTCACCCCTGTTCTGACCCTGTCACCCCTGTCCTGGCCCCGTCAACCCTGTACTGACCCTGTCACCCCTGTCCTGGCTCTGTTACTGCATACCCTCCAACTACCTTTTATGGCATGTATAGTACCCGCAGCGCCTCCAGACCTCTCCCCAATGCACCACACCTCCGTACCTTCCCCTCCACCACATGCGGCACTCCACCCCTCCCCCACATGCTGTGCCTCCAGACCCCCTACACCACCCGTGGCTCCCACTCCTCCACCCCTTCACCACCCACAGCACCTCCAGGCCCCTTCCACCATTCACCCCCCTTATATGTCTCCCACCACACCTGCCCCCCTCCACCCGCAGCATCTGCAGACACCCTCCTCCATCAGCGGTCCCCCTCTCACCCACCCCTCCCCCACCAATGGCACCCCCGCACCTGCCCCTCCACCACCTGCAGCACCTCCGGACCTCCTTTCCCATCCGCCGCAACACCCGTACCTGCCCCTACCCTACCCATGGTGCCTGCGGTCCCCTACCCCACCCCCGGCACTCCCGTCACTTCCCATCCAACAGCACCTCCGGAACCCTTCATCCATCCACAACATCCCCACACCTGCCCCTCTCCCACCCGTGGCACCCCTGCCCCTCCCCCACCTTCAGTGCCTCCGGACCCCTCCCCCATCTGCATCCCCCACTCCTTTGCCCCTCCCCCACGCGCAGCACCTCCCAAACCTTCCCCATCCGGGCCCCACCCCCACTTCTGCCTCCCTCCACCCGCAGCATCTACAGACACCATCCGCAGTCCCCCCCGCACCCGCTACATTCTGTACATCGTGCCCTGCAGGTGCTGTTCACGCCGTCGCAAGGGGCTGCGCCTCCTTCACCATCGCACGCCCTTTCATTGTGCAATATTTAACAACTAACAAAGGAATGCAGGTAATACTCCATATAATACAAATATTAAACCCCAGAAAGGCATGCAAGGGTTAAGGGGGCGTAGCCCCTTGCGACGGTGTAAAGAGCGCCCGTAGGGCGCGATGAAGCACCTAGTATTTATATAAGCATATTTATATCTGTATTATGAATATTATATTTTGACCCAGCATGTATAAAAATGTGTTGTTTGTGCAGAATGTAACAGTAAACAAACAAGCAAAGGTACTCGAAGACTCAAAAAATCTTCTGTTAAAATGTCACTTACAAATACCAACATTTTGGGGCTAACCTGCAACTTTTTCAAGGTGAAAACCTTTTCAGTATTTGAGTCCTACTGCCTCTCTGTTTGGATGTTGCAGGCAGCAGAGTCCTCTAGTGTTATTAATGAAAGCGCAGTATTTTTACTAGAGATGAGCGGTTCGGTTCTCAGAGAACCGAACCCCAACGGACTTTACGCTCTGAGCCCAGATCCGAGTTAGGCTCGGGTTTTCCCGCCTGACTCAGAAATCAGAACGAGGCAAAACGTCATCATCCCGCTGTCAGATTCTCGCGGGATTTGAATCCCATATAAGGAGCCACGCGTCGCCCCCATTTTCACTCTGGCATTGGAGAGTGTAGAGAGAGGATATGTCTCCTTTCTCTCAGTGTCTTCAGTGTCCGTGTCTTGTGCTGCATCTGTCCAGTCACAGTGTTGTGTCCTCTGGTGCCATATGTACAGTGCTGTCCAGTGGTGCTGTGTTGTGCTGCATCAGTTCAGTCACAGTGGTGGTGTCCTCTGCTGTCATATGTCCAGTGCTGCTGTATAATAATAAGTCCCTTACAGTGTTGCTGTGTTGTCCTGCATCAGACCAGTGGTAGTGTCCTGTGCGTCAGTCAGTCCAGTGACCAGTCACAGTGGTGTCCTCTGCTGCCATATGCACAGTGCTGCTGTATAGGGTGCTGTGTTGTCCTGCATCAGTTCAGTGGTAGTGTATTGTCCTGCATCAGTCCAGTGGTGGTGTCCCTGTGCTGCCGTATATGTCCAGTGGTACTGCCGCATATGTAAAGTGATCCTGCTGTATACTTCCAGTAATCCCGCCGTATAGTTCCAGTAATCCTGCGTATAATTACAGTGGTAGTGGTGTATAATTCCAGTAATCCTGCCGTATAATTCCAGTAATCCTGCCGTATAATTCCAGTAATACTGCCGTATAATTACAGTGGTATTGTCGTATAATTCTGTTAATCCTGCCGTATAATTGTTAGTAATCCTGCCATATAATTCCAGTGGTACTGGCATATAATTCCAGTAATCCTGCTGTATAATTCCAGTAATCCTGCCGTACAATTCCAGTGGTACTGGCGTATAATTTCAGTAATTCTGCCGTATAATTCCTTTGGTACTGCCGTATAATTCCAGTGCTATTGCCATATAATTCCAGTGATATTGCTGTATAATTCCAGTGGGAATTGTTTGTGTCACTTGCTTTAGTCATACAGCTACCTCATTGCACCTCTTCTACATCTTTGCATGAGGTGCTGTTTGGGGCCTAGTTTTTGAAAAGTGCCATCCTGTCTGATACTGCAGTTCCACTCCTAGATGGGCCAGGTGTTTGTGCCACACACTTGTGTCGCTTGTCTTAGTCATACAGCAACCTCGTTGCACCTCTTTTTCTTCTTTGCATCATGTGCTGTTTGGGGCCTTTTTTTTTATATCTGCCCTCCTGTCTGCCACTGCAGTTCCACTCCTAGATGGGCCGGTGTTTGTGCCGCACACTTGTGTCGCTTAGCTTAGTCATAGAGCCACCTCGGTGCAACTTTTAGGCCTAAAAACAATATTGTGAGGTGTTCAGAATAGACTGGAAATGAGTGGAAATGAATGTTATTGAGGTTAATAATAGGATCAAAACTACCCCCAAATTCTGTGATTTTAGCTGTTTTTATGGGGGTTTTTTCCGAAAATCATTCAGATCCAAAACCAAAACATGAAAGTGCAATTAGAACCAAAACCAAAACACAAAAAGTGCCAGCCACACATCTCTAATTTTTATTAGGGTGCTTACAGACATACTTACCAAGCTAAATACCCACACTGGACTGCCATGGTGCCACAGGGTCTCAATCACAATCTTTGTTTACAGTTCAGTTGTGGTGTGAATGCTCCGTAACGCTGAATACTGTGAGACCTGTGATGTCATCATGTACGGTGTGGCGGCGCCATAGATGGTCCAATGTATGTAATTACCTTCATAAGTATTATGTCTTTATGCACCATGTTGAAAATGTTTATCTTGTACCTGCCCACATATATATACTGCATACATATGGGTGTACAAGGTGTGGCTATAACATAAGACTAAGGCTTTAATTTACATTTATTTATATTAAGAGTGTTTTAACTCCACTCCCTTTCTATGTACTCCCCTTCTGCATTAGCACAGCGCTGCATTCTTATTTTCCATTGGTCAAAGCTGTACTGTAGCTCAACTGTCATCTGTCTCAGCAGTGCCGTCATTTTCTTCTTTACCTCAGTAACTGATTTAAAACATGTTCCTTGAGTACAAATTTGACATTAGGGAAACGAAAGAAGTCACATGGTGCTAGGTCTGGCGAGTGTGTAGGGTGTTCTAGCACTGTAATCTATTTCTTAGCCAAAAACTGCTTCACAGAGAGAACTGTGTGGGCTGGTGTGCTGTTCTGATGGAGGATGGAACCATTTTTACACAACTTTGCCCACTTTCTTCTGATTCTTTCCCATAAAGGGTTTCAAAAACGTTATAGTAATGTTGATTCAATGTTGCGCTATCTGGTACCCAGTCTGCCAAAATGACACCCTTAATACAGATCTGTCTGGCTACGTTTTGTAGCAGGGCGCATTACGGCATGCCTCATGCATACGCAACAGCTGCCCGGCCCCATTGTACAGTAGTGAATGCATAGTGGGAGCTAGCATACGTGCCACTCAAACACATGTACTCGTGACATAAAAATTTGCCCCTTGGTTAGCATACAGAAATATATGTTGTGTGTTTTGTTCAATTTAACTTAACATTTAAGTTAACATGTTCCTCTTCTTTTAAACTAAGTATTTTGTATGATGCACAGGAAAAACACAATAATACACCAAGTGGTGTATGCTTCATATAAGCAATAAGGAGTGGGATGATGGGGTGGGGGAAGGTAGGTGTGTAGCTATGCAGCCCATAGTGCAAGTCACACCCCAAAGCATAGACCACACCCCCACATCAATGGCCACACCATATATCAGTAGTCACACACTCCCCCATGCTGGTCATATCCCCTGCGGCGGCACATAATAGGCCCTTCATAAATTTCAGCTCCAGGCACATGACAACCTTAATCTGGCACTGCCAGCCATGACTTGCGGACCCAGGCTGTGGGCTGGACGGCCAGAGAGAAACTTCAGAATACCCACTCCACTACCATAAGCATAATACAATTTTCCATTCAGCTCTGCGAATTGCTGTAACATGGGGAATAACCCAATATTACAAAGTTGTGCTGGCTTATTCTCTGTGTGAGATCATATTATACCTGATATATAGCTGAGAAAGGCCGATGTCCCACCCAGCATTTTCCTTCAGTTGAGTAACGTGTCCTGTACCCATTATCCGCCGGATTCTGAGCTCTGTCCCCAGTTGACGTTGATCCATCACTTGTTCATCATTTTGTTGACTGATGTGATGCCCCCCTTTCTGTCCGTTATTGCCTCATGCCTCAGAGACGTTATTGGTTACTGGTGAATTTTTTCATTTCTAGGTTTATTGTGTTTTACTGACTATTGTGAATGCTGATAAAATGCAAATTCAGAAAGCAATGAAGCAGAAGAGCACTATATAGTGAGGGGAGATCAGGATAGGGGTGCCCTTTAATGGGGTAGATGGGCACCTCCAAACACACAGCAGCCAGGAAAGCAGCACACCAATACAGTGTTTTTATGCAACCTAGTCGTGGCAAGTTTAATTGTGCAGTACATAAAACAATACATAAAAATAAGTCCTAGCCCGTCTGGGCACTAACTAAACATAATAGATTCCCTCTCTCAGGGTAGTAGGAGCTAATGGCCCTTGAACAAACACAGGCATATACACAGTACTTATAGTCAGTAAATCACAGGCTTGCTGCATGTTTCCACAGGTAGTGAGACCTTGAGCCAAGCCCTGACACAGCTAGTATCAGCCTCTTACAGTTGCAGGCACTAATTAGCCTGCTCTCAGGCTGAAGGCCTAAAGACCCAAAATGTGACTTGTGGATCGAGCCCTCCCTTCTCTTTCACATCCACACCCCAGGAACCCGTATCCGGCTTTTACCAAAAGATCTCAGCAGTGCAACCACAAACATCTTCCTTGGGTTTTAAAATACATAGGCCAGAAACCTGGGTCAATCATATCTCCCATTTATCACTTTACCAGTGCTTCTATAGCTATGGAGACGGTATCCGTAACCAATACTCTTAGGGGAGATGTATCAAACCTTATGAAGAGGACAAAGGAAGAAATTCTAGCTATAATTTATCTAGTACATTTGATAAATGGCAGAATCTGAACGGTTGCTATGAGAACACCTCCTAGGTTTGCCTGTCCTCTGTTATCCAGGCTTTATTAGGGCAAATGAGACCACACCGACAATCAGAATCCTGCAGTATACTGTACTGTTTTTATTTTTGCCTTTGTTAGAATACACCTCGGAACATTGGCTCCATAATACACATATCACACACTTCCTTTTTTTTTTTTTTTTTTTGAAGTTAGAATTTTTTATTGAGAATGAACAGTTTCCATAACATGAACAATAGTTAGGTTGTACAGGTAGAGGGCATAAACTTGGATACAGAATGTGTACATAACATAGCGTCTAGATAGAGACAATTCTATGGCGACAAAAACAAATCGGTATCATCAAAACATGTCATATAAAAGTCTGTTCGTAAGCCTAAACAATTCTCAATTTTATTTTTTATTTATCGAACCAGTTCTAAATCCAGACTGAGTGTAATTCCATGGAGGATAGAGCAAGAAAGAGGAGGAGGGGGAAGGGAGTAGAGAAGCAAGAGAGTGGGCGGTGTTAAAGGAGGAAGATTAAGAAGGTTCCCTATAAGAAAGCAAGAGGTTGGGGATATACTTCTGGTTTGATACCATACGGAGGGACAATCAGTGGGCTAGAGGAGAAAGTAATGCTAGTGATAGTAGCATTATGAGCTATATTATTAGTATAAGCAGTATTATCAGTATTGGGAAAATTAACAGGATTATCAGGGTTAGCAGAGTCCGGGCATCACTAGAGAGCGGGCGAAGTACCAAGGAGACCAGGTGTTGTGGAACTGCGCCACAGTGTTATTCCTTAGGCTTGTAATGTACTTCATATTGGCTATGTGGTTAATCTTATTCATCAGTACAGCCTTGGAGGGTGGGTTATGGTCTTTCCAGCATTTAGCTATCATTGCTTTAGCCGCTATGCAAAGTTGCATGATTAGCTTGTCTTGGGTTTTGGGTATTGACGGTATGGGGGTGTGGAGCAAAGCAATGTCAGGAGAGAGGTCAAAGGTATGCCCGCAGGTTTGAGCAATAAGTGCTCCGACCGTGTTCCAGAAGGGACGGATAGAGGGGCAAGTCCACCATATGTGAAAAAAAAGTTCCCTCCTCTCCACAGTGTCTCCAGCACAGATTTGATGTCGTGGGGAAAATGGCGTGAAGCCTGGAGGGGACCAGATACCACCTAGTGTAGACCTTATAACATGTTTCCTTAAGTGCTACACTGATAGAAGCCTTAGCTATACGCATTCTAATTTCCTCCCATTGATCGTCTTCCAACGGATGGGAGAGATCTGATTCCCAGGCTATTTCGTGGGGTTCACGGAGTGGGGGGTCTGGTGCCAAGATTGAGTTGTATATTGTTGAGATATTCCCCTTTTTGCAGATTGAACGTAGACACATATGCTCATAGGAGGTGGGTGTTTTTAGAGGGGCGGTTTTGAGCTGAGATTTGAGGAAGCTGAGAATTTGGATATATTGGTATTGGCACGAGGATGGAATACCAAAGCGTTCTTGAATTTCTCCAAAAGTGGACGGTGCTGAAATGGCTTTAACATGTAAGAATCTCGTGATACCCTGAGATTGCCATGGGGCCGCTATTCTTTGTTCGCACCCTGGGGGAAAGGCGGGGTGACCCCAGATGGGTGATAAGGGTGAGGGGTATGAAGATAGTTTATGGGTGCTGCGGAGTTTATCCCACAGTCTGAGTGTGAAGTTAACCGTGGGGACTGAGTAGGCCGAGGCTGGTCTGCAGGACCTGGGGAGCCAGGTAAGAGAGTCAAGGGGGACACCCTGATATAGTGAATTTTCGATATCTACCCATTTTCTGATCCCTATGGGTGAGTGCCAGGACACTATATGGTTAAGGTGACATGCGTTAAAATAAGCCTGAAGGTCAGGGTATCCCAAACCTCCTGAGGTGGCACTCTTTGTCAACATAGCTCGTCTTAGTCGAGATTTACGCTGAGCCCAAACAAATTTGTTGCACTGTGATTGCAAGGACGCCAGAGTCACTCGGGGCACCATTATTGGGATGGTCTGAAACAGGTAAAGAAGACGGGGGAGGAGATTCATTTTTAGGGCATTGATCCTTCCGATCCATGAAATAAATAAACGGTTCCATTTATCTAGGTCTTGTGTGAGAGTTTTAATTATGGGAGCATAATTAGCTTGAAATAGGCTGGTGTAGGATTTAGTAATAAATATGCCAAGGTATTTAATAGCCGAGGGTCTCCAAATAAAGGGAAAAGAAGACGTTAATATCCTATGGGTATGTGGTGGAACGTTAAATGTAAGAGCCTCGGATTTGGTGTGGTTTATTTTGTAGCCAGAGAGGGAACCATATAAGAGAAGTTCTCTTTGTAAGTTAGGGAGGGATATCAAAGGGTTGGTGAGAGTCAAGAATACGTCGTCAGCAAACAATGATATTTTATACGGATTCTGACCCACTGTAACGCCCCCAATATCCGTATTAAGTCTGATTCGGGCTGCAAGAGGTTCAATGCATAGGGCGAAAAGTAGGGGTGAGAGAGGGCATCCCTGCCTAGTACCATTCTTCAAGTTGATTCGATGTGAGCTCAAGCCATTGGTCAGGACCGTTGATGAGGGGTTAGAATAGAGAGCCGCTATTGCTGTGATAAAGCGTCCATGGAAGCCGAATGCGGACAAGGTAGAAAACAGAAAGGGCCACGAGATGCGATCAAATGCCTTTTCGGCGTCTAGAGCCAGAGCAATCGCTGGTGTTTTTGTCGTGTTTATTTGGTGAATCAAGTTAACAATACGTCTGGTGTTGTCCGAGGCCTGACGGCCGGGAACAAATCCTACTTGATCAGGGTCTATTAGTGACGGAAGCACAGCGTTTAGGCGTGAAGCCAGTATTTTGGCAAAAAGTTTGAGATCGGTGTTTATCAAAGATATGGGTCTGTAGTTTGTGCAATACAGGGGATCCTTTCCGGGTTTAGGGATCACTATAATACGGGATGTCGTGGAGTCCGGGTGAAATAGTGTGCCCTGGAGTATTTTGTTAAACAGAGAAACCATGTGAGGAATAAGTTGAGGGGCGAAAGTTTTATAGTACACCATCGGATAGCCATCCGGGCCAGGTGCTTTAGAGGGTTTCTGGGTTTTTAATGCAGCCTCAATTTCCTCAGCAGATATGTCGGTATTGAGAGCAGTATTAGTCTCCTCATCTAACCGAGGGAGAGCGCATGCTTCTAGGTATTGTTGTGTCTGATCGGCTTGTGCTAAAGGGTCGGACGGGGGATCAAGATTATAGAGTGTCTTATAATAATCGAAAAAGACCCTGTTAATTTTTTGTGGGTCGTAAGTAGTATTACCTGAGGGCTGTTTTATAGAGTGGATGCATTGGTTAGCCTTTTTGTCGCGCAAGCGGTTGGCCAACAAGGTGTGTGCTTTATTACTTTTATCATAAAACGTTTGGTTAGCCCATCGAAGTGAGCGCTCGACGTTCTCCGCCAAAAGTGATTGTAGGCTGTCGCGTGCCTTAGAAAGTTCGGCTAGAGTTTTTTTAGAGCGTGTGCGTTTGTGTTCCTGATCCAATTTTGCAATGTCATTTGTTATTAAAGCAATTTGGCTTTCCCGACACCTCTTACGGCGGGATGCAAATTGTATAATAGACCCCCTAATGACCGCCTTATGGGCTTCCCAAATAGTGGCTATGCTGCAGTCACTTTCCACATTAATCGCGAAATAGTCTCTAAGCTCAGTTTTAATTAAGTCTTGGAATTTAGGAATCTTCAATAACGTCTCATTAAGTCTCCACGTCGGTCTGCCGTCAGGGATATCAAAAATGTTAAATGCCGCAGCTAAAGCTGCGTGGTCAGTCCAGGTAAGTGGGATTATCGAGGACGAGTGAGCGGTCCGGGATAGGGGTGCACAACTCAGAAACATATCTATACGCGAGTACACGTCATGTGGGTTGGAATAAAAAGTGTAGTCTCTGGTGGTCGGGTTAAGAAAACGCCATACATCGAACAAACCAGCCTCGGCCATGCACCTGTGTAGTACTGAGGAGTTTAGGGTTTGACCGCTGCGCAAAGGGCCGGATCTGTCCATGTTCATGAGAGCCATGTTAAAGTCACCTCCGACCAATGTTTTACCTCTTCTATATGAGTAGAGGTCGTGAAAAAACTTACGGAAGAATTTAGATTGGGCAGTGTTTGGAGCGTATAGATTAGCCAAGGTAATCTCCTCGTGTCCAATTTTTCCTCATACCATTATGTAGCGCCCCTCGTTATCGTGTTTACAATCTAGAAATTGGAAGGGGACTGACCCTTTTACCAGTATGGCCACCCCATGTCTTTTTGCTGTATGATTGGAGTACCAGGCCATAGGAAATAGTTTAGACGTCAGGGAGGGGTGGGAGTCAGCTTTCAAATGTGTCTCCTGTAAGAAAACCACATCACCTTTTAATGTTTTAAGAGATCTGTGGAGATGTGAACGTTTCTGGGGAGTATTCAGACCCTTAACATTGATGGACAGGCATGTTAACGGCATGGTTAAAGCAAGAGTGGGGGTGGTTCGCTGGTAACCCCTAAGATCCCGGACTCTGCTAGGGTAGACAAGAAGAACCAAAGAGAAAGGTATAAAGAGGAGAATGAAAATGTATGTTACTGTACACGAACAGTACCTAATAACTAGGTCTATTTGTCGGTGAACACAGATATGTCAGCTTGCCACTGTCTCGTGACGGGGGTCTAAGGGAGGAAGATAATAGAAGAAAGAGAAGCAAAGGAGAAAGAGAAAAGAAATAAGCAGGCGTAGTATCCAGTAGGCAGGATACTCGACTGCCAAGATTGAGCTCTAGGTGAGAGAAAGAGCTCACTTGCGGGATATAAATGCAGTATAGCAAAAGAGGGTATCTATCAACCCACTCTGTTTGAAAGTGCCTTTGATCCCTTTGAGTCGGGGGAGGATGTGTCAGGGCAGAGACCCGACCCCCCCCCCCCACCCGAGACCATAATTACACCAAAACATAATAATAATGGACTTATATGTATCTATCCAAAACTTAGCTCTGGAGTGAGTCAGTCCCAGATACCAAATGTTAGCAAAAAAGTAAACATGTTACAGCTTGTATCAATAGGGTAATAACGTAATAACAATGGAGCTTACAATAACGTCGCCGAACAGGCCGGCTCCCGGAGACAGGCCCCATGGCGTCAAAATTGGGGTCAGTTCAGGACCCCAGCCACCGGGCCACGTCTCCCGGTCGCCCGCCAGACCGGCGAAACCAAACAAAGACGTTGCTTTACGCGGAGTATAAAAGACCGCCAACAAAAGCATTATGTTAAAACAGTAAAAGGGTCGTCAGTATACCCATACGATATCAAAAACATGGATTACATGGCATTTGAGCAATGTTGAGAGCAACGTCAATCATACTAGACGTTGTAAAAACGCAGCGTTCAAACATAAACGTGAATATGATGAGCAGCAAAATTATGAAGTAGCAACCGGGGGCAACTGCAATTTTCGGAGAAGGTTATCCCCCTCTTTAGGAGAGCGGATGGTGTGAACTTTGCCATCAATCTCCACAATGAGGCGAAAAGGAAAACCCCAGCGGTATTTGTATCCGTTGTCGCGCAGTGTAGAGGTGACGGCACGTAAATCACGCCGCTTTGCAATGGTCACCGGTGACAAGTCTTGGTAGATCTGGATCCGGGAGTCTTCAAATAAAATTGTGGTTGAATTCCTGCACGCCAGTGTGATACTATTTTTGATCTTAAAGGACAGAAACCGTAGGATGACGTCGCGAGGAGGGTCCGAATCCTTCGGTTTAGGTCTCAGGGCGCGGTGCGCTCTTTCAATCGAAATAGCTGAATCCGTGAGCGACGGGACCAATTGCAGGAACAAGCGTCGGAGGTATGGTTCCAGTTCGGAAGTTGAGACAGATTCTGGAATATTGCGGACGCGTAGATTGTTCCGTCTTTCGCGATTTTCGCTATCCTCAACCTTATCCTTGAGGATTTCCAGCTCGCTGGATAGGTAGCTCATGTCTTCGCCCACTTGTTTACGGAAGTTCTGTTGGTGGTCCTCCTTTGATTCCAGCGCGGTTGTGCGGGAGTTTAAAGCCGCTATATCTGATTTTATTTCCCCTATCGCTGATTGAAGGGCTGTCGTGAAGGAGTTCTTGAGGTCTAAGATCATGTTTTGAAGGGATTGAATATCTGCTTTGGTTGAAGGTGCTTCCGTCTGATCCATGATGGGGGTAGGCATTGATGGGGGTGGAGATGAGGTTTCAGACAGTTTTTCCCGGCGTGAGAAATGTTGCGAGATATCCTGTGAAGCTCCCGTTTTTTTTGCTCTGGTGTTCGCTCTGCTCATAATATCTGGTAGTATAAAAACGACCGGTTAAGGATTGGTGTCGGGAGAGGTGAACGTGGATGTTACGTGTTCAACAATTGGTCCGGGTGAGGGAGGAAGTCAGGCGTCCGTAGTGCTACATCATTTACAGGACCTAGGTCCTAAGAATCTGTGAAAGCAGTGAGAAGGATCTCCAGGAGAGCGTCCCGGTTCAACACACCTCTTTCTCTGGAATTATGGAAAGGTAAAGCTGCAGCTGCAGGGAGAGGGATCAGGGATGATAATTCAGTTGAAGTAGCTCTGGTGATATAAGGAGTGTATTTCCATCTATCTCCAGCGGGGGCAGCACACTGCAGGGGAGAGGGGCCTATCCTGCCACCTCCAAGATGGCCGCCGTCCGAATTGTGCAGCTTCTCTTTCTTTTTGTACCCCCTACTTGATTACTCTTCTTATATGAGGGGCCTGACCCTATTTATTCACTGGGTGCCCTCTGCACCCGCCGCTAAGCCCCCTGTGTCACCGCCGCGGCCCGCTGTTCAGCTGTTGCAATGCGGCGCCTGCTTTCCGGCAGACGCCACAACCAAGATGGCCGCCGCCGCCGGACCTTCACAGTGCCGCTCGTCTCCGGTCTCGCAGCTCCCAGGGCTCTCCGGCTCACCTCAGCCCCTCATCCAAGGCTCTCCAGGCAAGGGGCATCCAGCAGGACGGCGGGGTAGGTTCAGTGAGGTATATTAAGGCGGCCGGAGGTCGGTCTCTCACGGGCGGGGGTGGACGGAAATTGAGGTCCCGGCTTCACCTCGTGGGGAGGGCCGCAACCTGCAAGCACAGGGCCAGCCTGTGCTCCGGCTCCGCAACTCACTCCCAACGAGTCTTTATATGCAGATAGTTGTGTGGGGCAGTATTTTGGGTCTGTAAGCAGCGTGAGGGCAGTTTTAAAATTAAATAGAAGGCTGTAATAGCAGGAGCTCTCCAGGGGCACGTCCACTCAGTCAGGCCACAAGCCACGCCCCCCACACACTTCCTTTAATTTCCTCACCCCATGTCGCCTGCTCTTATTTTTCTATCACCGTTTATTTGAATAACTTTACTTCAGGTACATTATTTACAAGCCAATGGTTCTTATTATATGACTTAATGTTTTCTATGCTCTACAAGGACATGTGAGATCCGCAGTCTGCAGCCTTGTGTCTTTATATATGGTCAGATATATGGTCCTAACAATATATGTAACACTTTTTTATATCCTCCAAAATACCCAGCACCCACAAACATGCACGGGCCCACCATGCAAATGTCTCGGCCACATATCACTCACAACATGGCGGACAGAGCCATGGCAACACCCATCTGCCAGTATCTTTCCACTTGACAATATGGAGCATGTGTAGTTAGGGTTGTCACCTCAGGCACCATCGAGATTCCTGGAGATCCACCGCCCCAAATCCCCCCCCCCGACACCAAGCAATGTTCATGTAAATAAAATATCATATTTACAATTTTATAAATATTGTAAGTATAAATATGAAAGTAGGTACACTGAGGCAGGAAACTAGTGAGATACAATCGACCGCACATGTGACCGGTCCCAGTCTGCAAAATAGGGTACTGTAAATGAGTTCCTTTACCTGTGATCTCAGCCTCCCTCTTAACTACTGAATTAATCACAGACACTTGTAAGGGGGAATTAGATCAAGTGAAATAGTCCATATTCTGGGGTTATATGTATGATAATCATGCTTTGGAATCTGTGTACCAGTATGTTATCATTTAATCTTTAGAATGTATTGAACTAGTCCGCTGAGATGTAGAGAACACAGAATAAATTATTACATTTTTAAATTATTTACAAGGGGTGACACTAAATGGTTAATCATGCCATCAAGCTATTATCACACAGAAACCATTATCAATACAGGGAGGGAAAGAAAGAAGGAAGAGATCTCACACAAAAAAGACACAGAGCAAATGTAACAAGTTGAGGCTATGCAGGCATTGTAAAATGACATGTTCCAGAATGCCCTTCCATTCTCTCAGTCTCTGTTTGGCAAGGCATGCTGGGATTTGTTCATTTGCATGACCGCGCCAAAGTGTATGTACATCTGCAGTACGGGCTGATGTGAGGTAAATTAATTAGAGACATGTCCGCACATACGGTACCTGCTGAACTCGCCACGCCAGGCTGCATCCTCACTCTGCTTATACACATGGTCCTCCCAGCAGGCTGCTTTCCTTCACTCACTTGACACATCACGGCCGTCTGCATCCCGTATGTGTGCGTTGCATGCACCGCTGCCGGCGCCGCCCCCCAGCAGTCCCACTGGTTTGTGGGCTGGTGGAGGTGGAGTTAGAGCTGGATTAAGGCTTTGGGGGGCCGGGGTACTTAAGGCAGGGGGGGGCGAGGCCTAAGATGGTTTCACATTCCATTTTCAGTAAGAAGTGTGTGCAATGGAAGTTATAAAGGTAAGGGGGCACTGTAATGTGGCATAATATGAATTGGAGGTACTGTGTGGCATAATGTGTACTGGCAGTACTACAATAAGACAATGTAATTAGCCAGGGCACTACTATGGTTCATAAAATAAACTATGGGGCATAAAATTAACTAAGGCAATACTATGTAATAAGGGCATAATATTACCAACTACTGAGGAGAGGTGTCTCTAAAGCATTGGGACAGGGGCCTTCCAAATGATGCTATTGGGCGCACAAAGGGGGTAATTCAGACCTGATCGCTTACTTGCTGGTTTTTGTAGTCCTGCGTTCACATAGTCGCCGCCCACCGGGAAGTGTATTTTAGCTGTGCAAGTGTGCGATCGCATGTGCAGCCGAGCTGTACAAAAACAGTTTGTGCAGTTTCTGAGTTGCCCCGGACTTACTCAGCCGCTGCGATCACTTCAGCCTGTCTGGTTCCGGAATTGACATTGGACACCCATCCTGCAAACGCTTGGACACGCCTGCGTTTTTCCAACCACTCCCAGAAAACGGTCAGTTGCCACCCACAAATGCCCTCTTCCTGTCAATCTCCTTGCGATCGGTTGTGCGAATGGATTCTTCGTAAAACCTATCGCACTGCAACGATCCACTTTGTACCCGTACGACGTACCTGTGCATTGCGGTGCATGTGCAGTTCTGACCTGATTGCAGCGCTGCAAAAAAAGCTAGCGTGTGATACAGTCTGAATGACCCCCAAAAATCTTGCTACGTCCCTGTATATGAGTACTGCTGTACATACACATACACACGATAACAATGATATATAAGACTAATACATACTAATTAATATACATGCATATATATTATATCATATAAATGTATGTGTGTAATTGTGTAATTGTGTAATTGTGTAATTGTATATGTATATACTATACAAGTTGAAGCAGCACTCCTGTTAGTTGAATACCTAATCCCTAGGAAACCACTGCGGGGATCAAAAACATATCACTCGTGTATAGGCAGCACCGGGTAACAAACACTCTCATAAGCGCAGGTAAATATTCAACGTTTCAAAGCTTTTAATACCGCTTCTTCGCCGCTGGTATCCTGACGAAGAAGCGGTATTAAAAAGCTTTGAAACTTTTAATACCGGACGCACGTCTAACACCAACATAGTTGTCAAGGCCTCAGTTATCCGCTTTGCAGCAGGATGACTGCTGTGATATTTCATCTTCCTCGCAAAGGACTGTTGGACAGTCAATTGCTTACTGGAAGTAGTACAAGTGGTCTTCCGACTTCCCCTCTGGGATGACCATCGACTCCCAGCAGCAACAACAGCAGTGCCAGCAGCAGTAGGCGTTACACTCAAGGATGCATCGGAGGAATCCCAGGCAGGAGAGGACTCGTCGGACTTGCCAGTGACATGGCCTGCAGGACTATTGGCTTTCCTGTGTAAGGGAGTTGGTGGTGTGGTTTGCGCGAGCTTGGTTACAAGAGGAAGGGATTTACTGGTCAGTGGACTGCTTCCGCTGTCGCCCAAAGTTTTTGAACTTGTCACTGACTTATTATGAATGCGCTGCAGGTGACGTATAAGGGAGGATGTTCCGAGGTGGTTAACGTCCTTGCCCCTACTTATTACAGCTTGACAAAGGCAACACACGGCTTGACACCTGTTGTCCGCATTTCTGGTGAAATACTTCCACACTGAAGAGCTGATTTTTTTGGTATTTTCACCAGGCATGTCAATGGCCATATTCCTCCCACGGACAACAGGTGTCTCCCCGGGTGCCTGACTTAAATAAACCACCTCACCATCAGAATCCTCCTTGTCAATTTCCTCCCCAGCGCCAGCAACACCCATATCCTCATCCTGGTGTACTTCAACACTGACATCTTCAATTTCACTATCAGGAACTGGACTGCGGGTGCTCCTTTCAACACTTGCAGGGGGCGTGCAAATGGTAGAAGGCGCAAGCTCTTCCCGTCCAGTGTTGGGAAGGTCAGGCATCGCAACTGACACAATTGGACTCTCATTTGGGATTTGGGATTTTGAAGAACGCACAGTTCTTTGCTGTGCTTTTGCCGCAAGTCTTTTCTTTTTTCTAGCGAGAGGATGAGTGCTTCCATCCTCATGTGAAGCTGAACCACTAGCCATGAACATAGGCCAGGGCCTCAGCCGTTCCTTGCCACTCCGTGTCGTAAATGGCATATTGGCAAGTTTACGCTTCTCCTCAGACGCTTTTAATTTTGATTTTTGGGTCATTTTTTTACTGATCTTTTGTGTTTTCGATTTTACATGCTCTGTACTATGACATTGGGCATCGGCCTTGGCAGACGACGTTGATGGCATTTCATCGTCTCGGCCATGACTAGTGGCAGCAGCTTCAGCACGAGGTGGAAGTGGATCTTGATCTTTCCCTATTTTTTTAACCTCCACATTTTTGTTCTCCATATTTTGCGCACAACTAAAAGCCACCACAGGTATACAATGTAGATGGATGGATAGTATAGTATTACTTATTCTTATGGACGACGAGTGACGACACAGAGGTAGGTACAGCCGTGGCCTACCGTACTGCTGCTTAGTGCTTATATATATGATATACTGTATAACGGACCTGGTGGACAGTGTCAGCAGACTGCTAAACTAGTATGAAGAAAGAAAAAAAAAACACCACAAGTATACAATGTAGATGGATGGATAGTATAGTATTACTTATACTTATGGATGACGAGTGCACTGACGACACAGAGGTAGGTACAGCCGTGGCCTACCGTACTGCTGCTTAGTGCTTATATATAAATATAATATACTGTATAACGGACCTGGTGGACAGTGTCAGCACACTGCTAAACTAGTATGAAGAAAGAAAAAAAAACACCACAAGTATACAATGTAGATGGATGGATAGTATAGTATTACTTATACTTATGGACGACGAGTGCACTGACGACACAGAGGTAGGTACAGCCGTGGCCTACCGACACCTGGCCCATCTAGGAGTGGCACTGCAGTGTCACGCAGGATGGCTCTTCAAGAATATACTCCCCAAACAGCACGCAAAGAAGAAAAAAAAGAGGCGCAAAGAGGTAGCTGTGTGAGTAAGCTAAGCGACCCTAGTGGCCGACACAAACACCTGGCCCATCTAGGAGTGGCACTGCAGTGTCACGCAGGATGGCCCTTCCAAAAAATACTCCCCAAACAGCACATGATGCAAAGAAAAAAAGAGGAGCAATGAGGTAGCTGTGTGAGTAAGCTAAGCGACCCTAGTGGTCGACACAAACACCTGGCCCATCTAGAAGTGGCACTGCAGTGTCACGCAGGATGGCCCTTCCAAAAAATACTCCCCAAACAGCACATGACGCAAAGAAAAATGAAAGAAAAAAGAGGTGCAAGATGGAATTGTCCTTGGGCCCTCCCACCCACCCTTATGTTGTATAAACAGGACATGCACACTTTAACCAACCCATCATTTCAGCGACAGGGTCTGCCACACGACTGTGACTGAAATGACTGGTTGGTTTGGGCCCCCACCAAAAAAGAAGCAATCAATCTCTCCTTGCACAAACTGGCTCTACAGAGGCAAGATGTCCACCTCATCATCATCGTCCGATTCATCACCCCTTTCACTGTGTACATCCCCCTCCTCACAGATTATTAATTCGTCCCCACTGGAATCCACCATATCAGATCCCCGTGTACTTTGTGGAGGCAATTGCTGCTGGTGAATGTCTCCACGGAGGAATTGATTATAATTCATTTTAATGAACATCATCTTCTCCACATTTTCTGGAAGTAACCTCGTACGCCGATTGCTGACAAGGTGAGAGGCGGCACTAAACACACTGGAGGGAGGGCAACTTAGGTAGAATAAAGCCAGTTTGTGCAAGGGCCTCCAAATTGCCTCTTTTTCCTGCCAGTATACGTACGGACTGTCTGACGTGCCTACTTGGATGCGGTCACTCATATAATCCTCCACCATTCTTTCAATGGTGAGAGAATCATATGCAGTGACAGTAGACAACATGTCCGTAATCGTTGTCAGGTCCTTCAGTCCGGACCAGATGTCAGCATCAGCAGTCGCTCCAGACTGCCCTGCATCACCGCCAGCGGATGGGCTCGGAATTCTGAGCCTTTTCCTCGCACCCCCAGTTGCGGGAGAATGTGAAGGAGGAGATGTTGACAGGTCGCGTTCCGCTTGACTTGACAATTTTCTCACCAGCAGTTCTTTGAACCCCAGCAGACTTGTGTCTGCCGGAAAGAGAGATCCAACGTAGGTTTTAAATCTAGGATCAAGCACGGTGGCCAAAATGTAGTGCTCTGATTTCAACAGATTGACCACACGTGAATCCTGGTTAAGCGAATGAAGGGCTCCATCCACAAGTCCCACATGCCTAACGGAATCGCTCTGTTTTAGCTCCCTGTTCAATGCCTCCAGCTTCTTCTGCAAAAGCCTGATGAGGGGAATGACCTGACTCAGGCTGGCAGTGTCTGAACTGACTTCACGTGTGGCAAGTTCAAAGGGCAGCAGAACCTTGCGCAACGTTGAAATCATTCTCCACTGCGCTTGAGACAGGTGCATTCCACCTCCTTTGCCTATATCGTGGGCAGATGTATAGGCTTGAATGGCCTTTTGCTGCTCCTCCATCCTCTGAAGCATATAGAGGGTTGAATTCCACCTCATTACCACCTCTTGCTTCAGATGATGGCAGGGCAGGTTCAGGTTTTTTTGGTGGTGCTCCAGTCTTCTGTACGCAGTGGCTGCACGCCGAAAGTGGCCCGCAATTCTTCAGGCCACCGACAGCATCTCTTGCACGCCCCTGTCGTTTTTTAAATAATTCTGCACCACCAATTCAAGGTATGTGCAAAACATGGGACGTGCTGGAATTTGCCCAGATGTAATGCGCGCACAATATTGCTGGCGGTGTCCGATGTCAACAAATCCCCAGGAGAGTCCAATTGGGGTAAGCCATTCTGCGATGATCTTCCTCAGTTGCCGTAAGAGGTTTTCAGCGGTGTGCGTATTCTGGAAAGCGGTGATACAAAGCGTAGCCTGCCTAGGAACGAGTTGGCGTTTGCGAGATCCTGCTACTGGTGCCGCCGCTGCTGTTCTTGCAGCGGGAGGCAATACATCTACCCAGTGGGCTGTCACAGTCATGTAGTCCTGAGTCTGCCCTGCTCCACTTTTCCACATGTCCGTGGTTAAGTGGACATTGGGTACAACTGCATTTTTTAGGACGCTGGTGAGTCTTTTTCTGACGTCCGTGTACATTTTCGGTATCGCCTGCCTAGAGAAGTGGAACCTAGATGGTATTTGGTAACGGGGGCACACTACCTCAAGAAATTGTCTAGTTCCCTGTGAACTAACGGCGGATACCGGACGCACGTCTAACACCAACCTAGTTGTCAAGGCCTCAGTTATCCGCTTTGCAGCAGGATGACTGCTGTGATATTTCATCTTCCTCGCAAAGGACTGTTGGACAGTCAATTGCTTACTGGAAGTAGTGCAAGTGGTCTTCCGACTTCCCCTCTGGGATGACGATCGACTCCCAGCAGCAACAAGAGCAGCGCCAGCAGCAGTAGGCGTTACACTCAAGGATGCATCGGAGGAATCCCAGGCAGGAGAGGACTCGTCAGACTTTCCAGTGACATGGCCTGCAGGACTATTGGCTTTCCTGGGTAAGGAGGAAATTGACACTGAGGGAGTTGGTGGTGTGGTTTGCGCGAGCTTGGTTACAAGAGGAAGGGATTTACTGGTCAGTGGACTGCTTCCGCTGTCGCCCAAAGTTTTTGAACTTGTCACTGACTTATTATGAATGCGCTGCAGGTGATGTATAAGGGAAGATGTTCCGAGGTGGTTAACGTCCTTACCCCTACTTATTACAGCTTGACAAAGGCAACACACGGCTTAACACCTGTTGTCCGCATTTCTGTTGAAATACTTCCACACTGAAGAGCTGATTTTTTTGGTATTTTCACCAGGCATGTCAATGGCCATATTCCTCCCACGGACAACAGGTGTCTCCCCGGGTGCCTGACTTAAACAAACCACCTCACCATCAGAATCCTCCTTGTCAATTTCCTCCCCAGCGCCAGCAACACCCATATCCTCCTCATCCTGGTGTACTTCAACACTGACATCTTCAATTTCACTACCAGGAACTGGACTGCGGATGCTCCTTTCAACACTTGCAGGGGGCGTGCAAATGGTGGAAGGCGCAAGCTCTTCCCGTCCAGTGTTGGGAAGGTCAGGCATCGCAACCGACACAATTGGACTCTCCTTTGGGATTTGGGATTTAGAAGAACGCACAGTTCTTTGCTGTGCTTTTGCCGCAAGTCTTTTCTTTTTTCTAGCGAGAGGATGAGTGCTTCCATCCTCATGTGAAGCTGAACCACTAGCCATGAACATAGGCCAGGGCCTCAGCCGTTCCTTGCCACTCCGTGTCGTAAATGGCATATTGGCAAGTTTACGCTTCTCCTCAGACGCTTTTAATTTTGATTTTTGGGTCATTTTTTTACTGCGCACAACTAAAAGCCACCACAGGTATACAATGTAGATGGATGGATAATATAGTATTACTTATACTTATGGATGACGAGTGACGACACAGAGGTAGGTACAGCCGTGGCCTACCGTACTGCTGCTTAGTGCTTATATATATGATATACTGTATAACGGACCTGGTGGACACTGTCAGCAGACTGCTAAACTAGTATGAAGAAAGAAAAAAAAAACACCACAAGTATACAATGTAGATGGATGGATAGTATAGTATTACTTATACTTATGGACGACGAGTGCACTGACGACACAGAGGTAGGTACAGCCGTGGCCTACCGTACTGCTGCTTAGTGCTTAATTATATATATAATATACTGTATAACGGACCTGGTGGACACTGTCAGCAGACTGCTAAACAAACTAGCATGAAGAAAGAAAAAAAAAACACCACAGTGTTTTTCAGGCAGACAAACGTATACTGGACTGGTCGTCACTGTCAGCAAAACTGTGCACTGTACTCCTGCTATAACTGCTCCCCAGTCCCCACAATTAGGCAGTGTGAGCAGTGCACTCAGCACAGATATATCATGCAGCAGTGCAGCACACTGAGTGAGCACAGATATGGTGGAGCGTTTTTTTTCAGGCAGAGAAACAACGGATTAAACTCAAAACCCTGCACTGTACTCCCTAACAGCTGCTCCCCGTCCCCAATCCTCCCCACAATTAAAACTAAGTCACTCAGTTTTTGTTTTTCTAATACAACGGAGAGGACGCCAGCCACGTCCTCTCCCTATCAATCTCAATGCACGTGTGAAAATGGCGGCGACGCGCGGCTCCTTATATAGAATCCGAGTCTCGCGAGAATCCGACAGCGGGATGATGACGTTCGGGCGCGCTCGGGTTAACCGAGCAAGGCGGGAGGATCCGAGTAACTCGGACCCGTGTAAAAAAAAGGTGAAGTTCGGGCGGGTTCGGATTCCGAGGAACCGAACCCGCTCATCACTACTGCTAACACCCTGTAAAATGCAGCCTACAGTTATTAGAGATTAGTTATAAAAAATTAATAAGACCTAAATTGTCATTAAGACCCCCTGGTTTCAAAGTATTTAATTTGTAGATCCAAACGGACTCTAATTGTAAGACACCGCGGATTATACTGCTGAATGCCTGAGACTGCTGAATGATCAAGACACTTATATTATTTTAAGCAAAGACCCATCACAGACAGTCAAAAGTCAGACAGGGTCATAAGTCAGACACACAAATTTTTTTGTTTTGTTTGTGTTTTTAAACCCAACAAAAACTGAGCTCCTGTGCACGGAGGCGGGGTTATAGAGGAGGCGGCACTATGCATCTTGGGAAGAAGGTCAAAGCTTTGAGCCTCTTGCTGCCTCAGATCAAAATCCTACTCTACACCCCAATGTCATTCCCTGTGGAGCCCAGTGTACCTCGCAGAAAGAGAATTAACAACCGTAAGTTCTTACCATAAATCTCATTTTCATGGGTGAAGGGGGGAATAACGCCATCTTTCTTACTGGCGTTACCCATAGAAGCTTATGGGATTCTTTCTGCAATTCCCTCTAAGAGGGATCCAATTAGATCTCCCCCAGCCCCAACCCCTCTGTGGACGCAGAGTCACTCTGCTCGTGTGTAGGGAGACTCCTGGTGCTAAAACCCGGAAGTCCTGTGTTCGCAAAGGACGGCTCTGATCGGGAAAGCAGTCCTTTGCGATACTAATCACATATGTAAGTACATACGCAATTAGTATCTGTGCAGTAAGTAGCAGGATATGTCACATCACAGATGCGATGCTTAGTACATCCGGGATGTAGCGTAGAGCATGGAGGGGTCAGGGATGTAGCATAGGGTATGGAGGGGTCAGGGATGTAGCGTGGGGCATGGAGGGGTCAAGGATGTAGCGTGGGGCATGGAGGGGTCTGGGATGTTGCGTAAGATATGGAGGGGTCCGGGATGAAGCATAGAGCATGGAGGGGTCAGGGATGTAGCGTAGGACATGGATGGGTTAGGGATGTAGCGTAGGGCATGGATGGGTCAGGGACGTTGCGTAAGGCATGGAGGGTTCAGGGATGTAGCGTAGAGCATGGAGTGGTCGGGGATGTAGCTTAGGGTATGGAGGGGTCAGGGATGCTGCGTGGGGCATGGAGGGTTCAGGGATGTAGCGTAGAGCATGGAGGGGTCGGGGATGTAGCTTAGGGTATGGAGGGGTCAGGGATGTAGCGTGGGGCATGGAGGGGTCAGGGATGTAGCGTAGGGTATGGAGGGGTCAGGGATGTTGCGTGGGGCATGGAGGGGTCAGTGATGTAGCGTAGGACATGGAGGGGTCAGGGATGTAGTGTAGGGGTCAGGGATGTAGCGTGGGGCATGGAGGGGTCAGGGATGTAGCGTGGGGCATGTTGCGTAAGATATGGAGGGGTCAGGGATGTAGCGGAAGGTATGGAGGGGTCAGGAATGAAGTATAGAGCATGGAGGGGTCAGGGATGTAGCGTAGGGTATGGAGGGGTCAGGGATGTAGCGTAGGGCATGGAGGGGTCAGGGATGTAGCGTAGGGTATGGAGGGGTCAGGGATGTAGCGTAAGGCATGGAGGGTTCAGGGATGTAGCGTAGGGCATGGAGGGGTCAGGAATGTAGCATATGGCATGGAGGGGTCTGGGATGTTGCATAGGGCATGGAGGGGTCTGGGATGTAGTGTAGTGCATGGAGGGGTAAGGGGTGTAAGGTAGGGCATGGAGGGGTCAGGGATGTAGCGTAGGACATGGATGGGTTAGGGATGTAGCGTAGGGCATGGATGGATCAGGGATGTTGCGTAAGGCATGGAGGGTTCAGGGATGTAGCGTAGAGCATGGAGGGGTCGGGGATGTAGCTTAGGGTATGGAGGGGTCAGGGATGTAGCGTGGGGCATGGAGGGGTCAGGGATGTAGCGTAGGGTATGGAGGGGTCAGGGATGTAGCGTGGGGCATGGAGGGGTCAAGGATGTAGCGTGGGGCATGGAGGGGTCTGGGATGTTGCGTAAGATATGGAGGGGTCCGGGATGAAGCATAGAGCATGGAGGGGTCAGGGATGTAGCGTAGGGTATGGAGGGGTCAGGGATGTAGCGTGGGGCATGGAGGGGTCAGGGATGTAGCGTAGGGTATGGAGGGTTCAGGGATGTAGCGTAGAGCATGGAGTGGTCGGGATGTAGCTTAGGGTATGGAGGGGTCAGGGATGCTGCGTAAGGCATGGAGGGTTCAGGGATGTAGCGTAGAGCATAGAGGGGTCGGGATGTAGCTTAGGGTATGGAGGGGTCAGGGATGTAGCGTGGGGCATGGAGGGGTCAGGGATGTAGCGTAGGGTATGGAGGGGTCAGGGATGTTGCGTGGGGCATGGAGGGGTCAGTGATGTAGCGTAGGACATGGAGGGGTCAGGGATGTAGTGTAGGGGTCAGGGATGTAGCGTGGGGCATGGAGGGGTCAGGGATGTAGCGTGGGGCATGTTACGTAAGATATGGAGGGGTCAGGGATGTAGCGGAAGGTATGGAGGGGTCAGGAATGAAGTATAGAGCATGGAGGGGTCAGGGATGTAGCGTAGGGTATGGAGGGGTCAGGGATGTAGCGTAGGGCATGGAGGGGTCAGGGATGTAGCGTAGGGTATGGAGGGGTCAGGGATGTAGCGTAAGGCATGGAGGGTTCAGGGATGTAGCGTAGGGCATGGAGGGGTCAGGAATGTAGCATATGGCATGGAGGGGTCTGGGATGTTGCATAGGGCATGGAGGGGTCTGGGATGTAGTGTAGTGCATGGAGGGGTAAGGGGTGTAAGGTAGGGCAAGGAGGGGTCAGGGATGTAGCGTAGGACATGGATGGGTTAGGGATGTAGCGTAGGGCATGGAGGGGTCCGGGATGAAGCATAGAGCATGGAGGGGTCAGGGATGTAGCGTAGGGTATGGAGGGGTCAGGGATGTAGCGTGGGGCATGGAGGGGTCAGGGATGTAGCGTAGGGTATGGAGGGTTCAGGGATGTAGCGTAGAGCATGGAGTGGTCGGGGATGTAGCTTAGGGTATGGAGGGGTCAGGGATGCTGCGTAAGGCATGGAGGGTTCAGGGATGTAGCGTAGAGCATAGAGGGGTCGGGATGTAGCTTAGGGTATGGAGGGGTCAGGGATGTAGCGTGGGGCATGGAGGGGTCAGGGATGTAGCGTAGGGTATGGAGGGGTCAGGGATGTTGCGTGGGGCATGGAGGGGTCAGTGATGTAGCGTAGGACATGGAGGGGTCAGGGATGTAGTGTAGGGGTCAGGGATGTAGCGTGGGGCATGGAGGGGTCAGGGATGTAGCGTGGGGCATGTTACGTAAGATATGGAGGGGTCAGGGATGTAGCGGAAGGTATGGAGGGGTCAGGAATGAAGTATAGAGCATGGAGGGGTCAGGGATGTAGCGTAGGGTATGGAGGGGTCAGGGATGTATCGTAGGGCATGGAGGGGTCAGGGATGTAGCGTAGGGTATGGAGGGGTCAGGGATGTAGCGTAAGGCATGGAGGGTTCAGGGATGTAGCGTAGGGCATGGAGGGGTCAGGAATGTAGCATATGGCATGGAGGGGTCTGGGATGTTGCATAGGGCATGGAGGGGTCTGGGATGTAGTGTAGTGCATGGAGGGGTAAGGGGTGTAAGGTAGGGCAAGGAGGGGTCAGGGATGTAGCGTAGGACATGGATGGGTTAGGGATGTAGCGTAGGGCATGGATGGGTCAGGGATGTTGCGTAAGGCATGGAGGGTTCAGGGATGTAGCGTAGAGCATGGAGGGGTCGGGGATGTAGCTTAGGGTATGGAGGGGTCAGGGATGTAGCGTGGGGCATGGAGGGGTCAGGGATGTAGCGTAGGGTATGGAGGGGTCAGGGATGTTGCGTGGGGCATGGAGGGGTCAGGGATGTAGCGTAGGGCATGGAGCGGTCAGGGATGTTACGTAAGATATGGAGGGGTCCGGGATGAAGCATAGAGCATGGAGGGGTCAGGGATGTAGCGTAGGACATGGATGGGTTAGGGATGTAGCGTAGGGCATGGATGGGTCAGGGATGTTGCGTAAGGCATGGAGGGTTCAGGGATGTAGCATAGGACATGGAGGGGTCGGGGATGTAGCTTAGGGTATGGAGGGGTCAGGGATGTAGCGTGGGGCATGGAGGGGTCAGGGATGTAGCGTAGGGTATGGAGGGGTCAGGGATGTTGCGTGGGGCATGGAGGGGTCAGGGATGTAGCGTAGGGCATGGAGGGGTCAGGGAAGTTACGTAAGATATGGAGGGGTCCGGGATGAAGCATAGAGCATGGAGGGGTCAGGGATGTAGCGTAGGACATGGATGGGTTAGGGATGTAGCGTAGGGCATGGATGGGTCAGGGATGTTGCGTAAGGCATGGAGGGTTCAGGGATGTAGCGTAGAGCATGGAGGGTCGGGGATGTAGCTTAGGGTATGGAGGGGTCAGAGATGTAGCGTGGGGCATGGAGGGGTCAGGGATGTAGCGTAGGGTATGGAGGGGTCAGGGATGTAGCGTAGGACATGGAGGGGTCAGGGATGTAGTGTAGGGGTCAGGGATGTAGCGTGGTGCATGGAGGGGTCAGGGATGTAGCGTGGGGCATGTTGCGTAAGATATGGAGGGGTCAGGGATGTAGCGGAAGGTATGGAGGGGTCAGGAATGAAGTATAGAGCATGGAGGGGCCAGGGATGTAGCGTAGGGTATGGAGGGGTCAGGGATGTAGCGTAGGGCATGGAGGGGTCAGGGATGTAGCGTAGGGTATGGAGGGGTCATGGATGTAGCGTAGGGCATGGAGGGGTCAGGGATGTAGCGTAGGGCATGGAGTGGTCAGGAATGTAGCATATGGCATGGAGGGGTCTGGGATGTTGCATAGGGCATGGAGGGGTCTGGGATGTAGTGTAGTGCATGGAGGGGTAAGGGGTGTAAGGTAGGGCATGGAGGGGTCAGGGATGTAGCGTAGGACATGGATGGGTTAGGGATGTAGCGTAGGGTATGGAGGGGTCAGGGATGTTGCGTAAGGCATGGAGGGTTCAGGGATGTAGCGTAGAGCATGGAGGGGTCAGGGTTGTAGCGTAGGACATGGAGGGGTCGGGGATGTAGCTTAGGGTATGGAGGGGTCAGGGATGTAGCGTGGGGCATGGAGGGGTCAGGGATGTAGCGTAGGGTATGGAGGGGTCAGGGATGTTGCGTGGGGCATGGAGGGGTCAGGGATGTAGTGTAGGGTATGGCGGGGTCAGGGATGTAGCGTAGGGCATGAAGGGGTCAGGAATGTAGCATATGGCATGGAGGGGTCTGGGATGTTGCATAGGGCATGGAGGGGTTAGGGATGTAGTGTAGTGCATGGAGGGGTAAGGGATGTAAGGTAGGGCATGGAGGGGTCAGGGATGTAGCGTAGGGTATGGAGGGTTTAGGGATGTAAGGTAGGACATGGAGGGGTCTGGGATGTAGCGTGGGGTATGGAGGGGTTAGGGATGTAAGGTAGGGCATGGAGGGGTCAGGGATGTAGCATAGGGTATGGCGATGTCAGGGATGTAGATGCAGGGGTCAGGGATGTAGCATAGGGCATGCAGGGGTCAAGGATGTAGCGTAGGGCATGGAGGGGTCAGGGATGCAGTGTTTTATGGTGGGTAACTTACTGATTGGCAAGGCTGGTCCCTGCAGACATGTACATGTGTGACCCAGTTTGCCAGCTCAGACGTCACCAGTAAAACTAAAGCAATGTTCACACGTATGTATAATTACAAAAAAAAAGTATAATAAAATCTGTTGACCCCTTCTGTGTGAATTATAAAAAGCTCAATCGCCAGTGACTGCATCAAGTTTTTCACCCTTTGGTAAATGTCCCATAATCTCTGTGTGGCGTTCTATACTTACTATAGAGCAGGTGTTCCAGCTGGAGAAGTGTCTACTGTAAATAAATATAATAAGAGTGTGAGCGGTTTTATGACTTTGGGAAGTGAAATGACTACTAACAGTCTCCTGTAAAATAGCAGTGTAACTCTGATTAGTACATGACCTTACATTGCTATATCTCTATACCACGCTATAGCTCTATATTCCCCACACCATAATGAGGAAGATCAGACACGTCCTTTATCTACCAATGCTCAGTATTAAAAATATTTCTTGGCTGTAATAAGGATGAGGAATTTAGGCTAAGCAATATGTTAATGACATCTTTCGTAATTTTGAAAGACGTCTCCTTTCTTTTGGTAAGATTTCTCCGGGGCAAACCTTTACCCTTCGCCGCTTGGTCTGTCCCAGCTTAATAAAATATAAAAGCATTGTGACCTTTTTTGCCATATTAAATTTCCTTTTAGAACATTCTGTATCTGTGTTCTTAATGAACACATGCTGTATAGCTCGGATATGGGCCCTCATTCCGAGTTGTTCGCTCGTAAGAATTTTTCGCAACTGAGCGATTAGTCGCAAACTGCGCATGCGCAACATTCGTAAATTTGCAAAAGAGTTTGGTATTTTACTCACGGCCTAACGAAGAAATTTAATCTTTCTGGTGAACGGAGTGTGATTGACAGGAAGTGGGTGTTTCTGGCTGGAAACTGGCCGTTTTATGGGTGTGTGCGAAAAAATGCTTGCGTTTCTGGGAAAAACGCGGGAGTGGCTGGAGAAACGGGGGAGTGTCTGGACGAACGCTGGGTGTGTTTGTGACGTCAAACCAGCAACGAAACTGACTGAACTGATCGCAATGGCAGAGTAAGTCTCGAGCTACTCAGAAACTGCAAAAATTTCTGTTCGCAATTCTGCTAATCTTGCGTTCGCAATTCTGCTATGCTAAGATTCACTCCCAGAGGGCGGCGGCTTAGCGTGTGCAATGCTGCTAAAAGCAGCTAGCAAGCGAACAACTCGGAATGAGGGCCCTGATGCGAGCTACATCACTATAATGTATTATTTTGGTAAATGAAAATTGTGATTGATACAGGGCAGGGAATAACCAAGGTTTCCTTTAAAAGTTCATCTATCAGAGTGACCAACATGAAAGTGACAATTTGGTAATTAGTGGTTTAGTGATATAAAGAGGGGATTGCATTTTCTCCCACTTCCTGTCCTTACCTTCATCATCCAGTTCCAGCATAAATATTTCCTCCTCCCAATCTTCATGTTCTGAATCTGAATCTGAATCTGGTCTGTAAAATGCAACACCCAATTTATTACAGATCACCAGAACAAAATCATAGAAGACATGGAGAAAATGTAAGACACGTTTCACAGGTTTCATCCAGCTGTATACATAAGGTATAGAGTCCCCAGTGATATCATATAGAGGCCATTGACCAGGGCCGGCTCCAGGCATGTTCGAATACAGTGGCCTTAATGGGCGCCACGCGCAGGTGCCGCTATATTTGTGCCTGGAACCGGCCCTGTGCAGCGCTACCCTGCCTTAAACTGTTGTGTGCGCACTGTGCGGCGCCGGCGTCTGGTGTCAGATGCCGGCGCCACGCAGCGCACATAGCGCACACAACCATTTTGGAAGAGTCCGCCCACACCCTCAGACAGCAGCACTCCCCCTCCCAGCGCCGCAGGTATTGGGGGGGGGGGTATTTATGGATCGGGCACTGTGTGGGGGCATTTATGTATCTGGCACTGTGGGGGCATTTATGTATCTGGAACTGTGGGGTCTTTTATGTATCTGGCACTGGGGGGCATTTATGTATCTGGAACTGTGGGGGCATTTATGTATCTGGAACTGTGGGGTCTTTTATGTATCTGGCACTGGGGGCATTTATGTATCTGGCACTGTGGGGGCATATCTGCACTGTGGGGGCATTTATGTATCTGGAACTGTGGGAACATAGGGAACATATCTGGCACTGCGTGGCCATTTATGTATCTGGCATTGCTGGGGGGCATGTCATGTGTATCTTGCACTGCTGGGGGGCATGTCATGTGTTGCTGGCACTGCTGGGGAGCATGTCATGTGTAGCTGGCACGGCTGGGGAGCATATCATGTAGTGTTCCCGCTACGTGTCTGTGGCTAGGCAATGTGTCTCAGTGCTCTACCTGGCGCAATGTGTCTCAGTGCTCTACCTGGCACAATGTGTCTCAGTGCTATACCGGGCGCAATGTGTCTCAGTGCTCTACCTGGCACAATGCGTCTCAGTGCTCTACCTGGCGCAATGTGTCTCAGTGCTCTACCTGGCACAATGTGTCTCAGTGCTCTACCTGGCACAATGTGTCTTAGTGCTCTACCTGGCATAATGTGTCTCAGTGCTCTACCTGGTGTAATGTGTCTCAGTGCTCTACCTGGCACAATGTGTCTCAGTGCTCTACCTGGCGCAATATGTCTCAGTGCTCTACCTGGCGCAATGTGTCTCAGTGCTCTGCCTGGCGCAATGTGTCTAAGTGCTCTACCTGGCGTAATGTGTCTCAGTGCTCTACCTGGCACAATGTGTCTTAGTGCTCTACCTGGCGCAATGTGTCTCAGTGCTCTACCTGGCGCAATGTGTCTCAGTGCTCTACCTGGTGCAATGTGTCTCAGTGCTCTGCCTGACGCAAAGTGTCTAACGTGCTCTGCCTGGTGCAAAGTGTCTAACATGCTCTACCTGTCGCTGTGTATAGGAGGTTCTACCTGGTGCAATGTGTATTAGCTTCACTACTGTGTGGTGTAATGCGAAATGCCACTATTATGTGGCCACGCACCTTTCCCACGAAGCAACGCCCCTAAATTTTTGATGCGCGCCTTCGGCGTGCACTGTCCATGCTTTGGCATGTAGGTAGGTGAGCACCAAGCATTACAGTATGTACATCATTTTGCCCTCCTAACTTAAAAATGTGCCCTCCCTGTGATCAGCACCCTGCCCCAAAAAGTGAACACTATCAGGTGTAGCTGGCACTGCTGGGGGGCATATTGTGTGTAGCTGGCACTGCTGGAGGGCATATCATGTGTAGCTGGCACTGCTGCAGGGCATGTCATGTGTAGCTGGCACTGCTGGGGGGCATATCATGTCTATCTGACACGGCACATTATGTGTATCTGGCACTATACTGGATACATTGTGTGTATCTGGCACTATACTGGAGACATTTTGTGTATCTGGCACTATACTGGAGGCATTATGTGTATCTAACACTATACTGGAGACATTATGTGTATCTGACACTATACTGGAAACATTATGTGTATCTGGCACTATACTGGAGACATTATGTGTATCTGACACTATATTGGAGACATTGTGTGTATCTGACACTATACTGGAGACATTATGTGTATCTGGCACTATACTGGAGACATTATGTGTATCTGGCACTATACTGGAGACATTATGTGTATCTGACACTATACTGGAGACATTATGTGTATCTGACACTATACCGGAGACATTATGTGTATCTGGCACTATACCGGAGACATTATGTGTATCTGACACTATACTGGAGACATTATGTGTATCTGACACTATACTGGAGACATTATGTGTATCTGACACTATACTGGAGACATTGTGTGTATCTGACACTATACTGGAGACATTGTGTGTATCTGACACTATACTGGAGACATTGTGTGTATCTGACACTATACTGGAGACATTATGTGTATCTGGCACTATACTGGGGACATTATGTGTATCTGACACTATACTGGAGACATTATGTGTATCTGACATTATACTGGGGACATTATGTGTATCTGACACTATACTGGAGACATTATGTGTATCTGACACTATACTGGAGACATTGTGTGTATCTGACACTATACTGGAGACATTATGTGTATCTGGCACTATACTGGAGACATTATGTGTATCTGACACTATACTGGAGACATTATGTGTATCTGGCACTATACTGGAGACATTATGTGTATCTGACACTATACTGGAGACATTATGTGTATCTGGCACTATACTGGAGACATTATGTGTATCTGACACTATACTGAAGACATTATGTGTATCTGGCACTATACTGGAGACATTATGTGTATCTGGCACTATACTGGAGACATTATGTGTATCTGGCACTATACTGGAGACATTATGTGTATCTGACACTATACTGGAGACATTGTGTGTAAGGAACACTACTGTGGCTGTTATGTGTAAGGCTGCTAATTGTGTGCGTAGAGGGGGTGTGAAAATATATTTATTTATAGTCTGGTAATATGAAGTTTCGAGGCCACGCCCACTTTCCTGGAGGCCACGTCCACTTTTCCTGGAGCACGCACATAGGGGTTAGGGGGCGGGGGCGGGGGGTGCGCTTTTACATTTTCTCGCTCAGGGTGCTAGTAGGCCTGGGGCCGGCCCTGCCATTGACAGCTGAGTAGTGCTGAGAGCATTAGTTAGACATTCACTACTAATACAGTGCGCTGTCTGCTGGTTAGTAAATAATATCTTTCTGTATTACATATTGGGGGTCATTCCGAGTTGTTCGCTCATTGCCCATTTTCGCAGTGCAGCGATTAAGTGAAAAAAAATTAAAAATGCGCATGCGCTAAGTACTTTCACACAAAACTTTGGAGATTTACACAAGCTCGAGCGAAGTTTTTTTAACGCTCGAGTGATCGTAGTGTGATTGACAGGAAGTGGGTGTTTCTGGGCGGAAACTGACCGTTTTCAGGGAGTGTGCTAAAAAAACGCAGGCCTGCCAGGTAAAAACGCAGGAGTGGCTGGAGAAACGGGGGAGTGGCTGGCCGAACGCAGGGCGTGTTTGTGACGTCAAACCAGCAACTAAACGGACTGAGGTGATCGTAATCTAGGAGTAGGTCTGGAACTACTCAGAAACTGCAGGGAATTATTTAATAGCAGAACTGCTAATCTTTTTCGTTCGCTATTCTGCTAAACTAAGATACACTCCCAGAGGGCGGCAGCCTAGCGTGTGCAATGCTGCTAAAAGCAGCTAGCGTGCGATCAACTCGGAATGACCCCCATTGTGTCCCATTACATCCCCCCAGCGCTGAGACCTGGATTCTCTCCATAGAAGATAGGAGAGTCTCATGAGCTCTGTCTGATGAGCAGTGTTACCACTAGTGCCTTAGAGGAGACCATTGTGTAATGTAATGAGTGTGACACAGACAGATAAAGCCCAGAAAGCTGTATAATAAGTAGTGTCTCATTATAGTCATTTATCTTCTGCACAAAGTGTAATGACAGCTCATGTGCTGATAATAACAAGGGTTTGGGGGGCAGGTACCAGGCAGGATGCAGTATAATATACTTACGGTTCTTCTATGGGTTCCTCAGACCAGTTGATAGGGGCACAGTTTTGGCTACAACAGAAAATACAGTTACTATGACTATGTTGGCGGATGAGCAGAATAAAGTAACAGTGATGTCACACATGTGCTGCCTCTGGGGTAGCAAGACCAGGTAGGGAGACTTGCACTCAGAACAGCAGGAATTGTACTATGTAGCTGGTCACCTATGAAATATGGGGATATGTCCAGGGACAAATAGTCCCAACGAGAAACCTCTAATACCCCTTTCACATCTCAAACCCAGGTCAGATTCGGGATTTGAACACGGCTCCGACACGACTCCGACGCGGGTAAGAGACGTTTACATCGCAATACTGACCTGGGTTATTCCAGGGTTATTACTGTGTTGGTGCCTTTTTGCTCAACCCGGGTCACCCATGTTAAAACCAGTGTGATGTCATTTTAAAAGGACTTGATTGGTTCCCAGTTTTTGGCCATTTAACTTCTGTGGTGTTATACTTTTTTTTTTTGTTGTTGAAAAATTACATTTCAGTAGGTTAACAAAACAGGTGTGACACCTTTTTACTTTATACAATACAAGAACTGTACATACCAAATAACAATACTAAGGCCCTCATTCCGAGTTGTTCGCTCGCAAGGCGATTTTAGCAGAGTTGCTCACGCTAAGCCTACGCCTACTGGGAGTGTATCTTAGCATCTTAAAATTGCGAACGATGTATTCGCAATATTGCGATTACAAACTTCTTAGCAGTTTCAGAGTAGCTCCACACTTACTCGGCATCTGCGATCAGTTCAGTGCTTGTCGTTCCTGGTTTGACGTCACAAACACACCCAGCGTTCGCCCAGACACTCCCCCGTTTCTCCGGCCACTCCTGCGTTTTTTCCGGAAACGGTAGCGTTTTTTCCCACACGCCCATAAAACGGCCTGTTTCCGCCCAGTAACACCCATTTCCTGTCAATCACATTACGATCGCCGGAGCGAAGAAAAAGCCGTGAGTAAAAATACTTTCATCATAGTAAAGTTACTTGGCGCAGTCGCAGTGCGAACATTGCGCATGCGTACTAAGCGGATTTTCACTGCGATGCGATGAAAAATACCGAGCGAACAACTCGGAATGAGGGCCATTGCGCATGCGCACTAAGCGGAAAATCGCTGCGATGCGATGAAATTTACCGAGCGAACGACTCGGAATGAGGGCCTATGTTCATATATAGCATATTAGAAATGTTTTAACGTTTTCTAAAATAGAATAATAATAACAACAGCAACAACAACAAGTCAGCAAATACTCTGGTAATATAAATTATTAAAAGCCAAGGAGATTAAGGTAAATTTTCATACACTGGTACATTAGGGTCCACCGGCCTCTGTGTGGGGGGTGGCTGGGGATGACTATACTCATACGGTGCTGGATACACCGGTGCATGAGGATCTACCGGCCTCGGTGTAGGGGGTGGTTGGGGATGACTATACTCATACGGTGCTGGATACACCGGTGCATTAGGATCTACCAGCCTCTGTGTGGGGGGTGGCTGGGGATGACTATACTCATACGGTGCTGGGTACACCGGTGCATTAGGATCTACCAGCCTCGGTGTAGGGGGTGGTTGGGGATGACTATACTCATACGGTGCTGGATACACCGGTGCATTAGGATCTACCAGCCTCTGTGTGGGGGGTGGCTGGGGATGACTATACTCATACGGTGCTGGATACACCGGTGCATTAGGATCTACCGGCCTCGGTGTAGGGGGTGGTTGGGGATGACTATACTCATACGGTGCTGGATACACCGGTGCATTAGGATCTACCAGCCTCTGTGTGGGGGGTGGCTGGGGATGACTATACTCATACGGTGCTGGGTACACCGGTGCATTAGGATCTACCGGCCTCTGTCTGGGGGGTGGTTGGGGATGAGTATACTCATACGGTGCTGGATACACCGGTGCATTAGGATCTACCGGCCTCTGTGTAGGGGGTGGTTGGGGATGACTATACTCATACGGTGCTGGATACACCGGTGCATTAGGATCTACCGGCCTCTGTGTGGGGGGTGGCTGGGGATGACTATACTCATACGGTGCTGGGTACACCGGTGCATTAGGATCTACCGGCCTCTGTCTGGGGGGTGGTTGGGGATGAGTATACTCATACGGTGCTGGATACACCGGTGCATTAGGATCTACCGGCCTCGGTGTAGGGGGTGGTTGGGGATGACTATACTCATACGGTGCTGGATACACCGGTGCATTAGGATCTACCGGCCTCTGTGTGGGGGGTGGCTGGGGATGACTATACTCATACGATGCTGGGTACACCGGTGCATTAGGATCTACCGGCCTCTGTCTGAGGGGTGGCTGGGGATGACTATACTCATGCGGTGCTGGATACACCGGTGCATTAGGATCTACCGGCCTCGGTGTAGGAGGTGGTTGGGGATGACTATACTCATACGGTGCTGGATACACCGGTGCATTAGGATCTACCGGCCTCTGTGTGGGGGGTGGTTGGGGATGAGTATACTCATACGGTGCTGGATACACCGGTGCATTAGGATCTACCGGCCTCGGTGTAGGGGGTGGTTGGGGATGACTATACTCATACGGTGCTGGATACACCGGTGCATTAGGATCTACCGGCCTCTGTGTGGGGGGTGGCTGGGGATGACTATACTCATACGATGCTGGGTACACCAGTGCATTAGGATCTACCGGCCTCTGTCTGAGGGGTGGCTGGGGATGACTATACTCATGCGGTGCTGGATACACTGGTGCATTAGGATCTACCGGCCTCGGTGTAGGGGGTGGTTGGGGATGACTATACTCATACGGTGCTGGATACACCGGTGCATTAGGATCTACCGGCCTCTGTCTGAGGGGTGGCTGGGGATGACTATACTCATGCGGTGCTGGATACACCGGTGCATTAGGATCTACCGGCCTCTGTGTGGGGGGTGGCTGGGGATGACTATACTCATACGATGCTGGGTACACCGGTGCATTAGGATCTACCGACCTCTGTCTGAGGGGTGGCTGGGGATGACTATACTCATACGGTGCTGGATACACCGGTGCATGAGGATCTACCGGCCTCGGTGTAGGGGGTGGTTGGGGATGACTATACTCATACTGTGCTGGATACACCGGTGCATTAGGATCTACCGGCCTCTGTGTAGGGGATGGTTGGGGATGAGTATACTCATACGGTGCTGGGTACACCGGTGCATTAGGATCTACCGGCCTCTGTCTGGGGGGTGGCTGGGGATGACTATACTCATACAGTGCTGGGTACACCGGTGCATTAGGATCTACCGGCCTCTGTCTAGGGGGTGGCTGGGGATGACTATACTCATACGGTGCTGGATACACTGGTGCAGTAGGATCTACCGGCCTCGGTGTAGGGGGTGGTTGGGGATGACTATACTCATACGGTGCTGGATACACCGGTGCATTAGGATCTACCGGCCTCTGTGTGGGGGGTGGCTGGGGATGACTATACTCATACGATGCTGGGTACACCGGTGCATTAGGATCTACCGGCCTCTGTCTGAGGGGTGGCTGGGGATGACTATACTCATGCGGTGCTGGACACACCGGTGCATTAGGATCTACCGGCCTCGGTGTAGGAGGTGGTTGGGGATGACTATACTCATACGGTGCTGGATACACCGGTGCATTAGGATCTACCGGCCTCTGTGTGGGGGGTGGTTGGGGATGAGTATACTCATACGGTGCTGGATACACCGGTGCATTAGGATCTACCGGCCTCAGTGTAGGGGGTGGTTGGGGATGACTATACTCATACGGTGCTGGATACACCGGTGCATTAGGATCTACCGGCCTCTGTGTGGGGGGTGGTTGGGGATGACTATACTCATACGATGCTGGGTACACCGGTGCATTAGGATCTACCGGCCTCTGTGTGGGGGGTGGTTGGGGATGACTATACTCATACGATGCTGGGTACACCAGTGCATTAGGATCTACCGGCCTCTGTCTGAGGGGTGGCTGGGGATGACTATACTCATGCGGTGCTGGGTACACCAGTGCATTAGGATCTACCGGCCTCTGTCTGAGGGGTGGCTGGGGATGACTATACTCATGCGGTGCTGGGTACACCAGTGCATTAGGATCTACCGGCCTCTGTCTGAGGGGTGGCTGGGGATGACTATACTCATACGATGCTGGGTACACCAGTGCATTAGGATCTACCGGCCTCTGTCTGAGGGGTGGCTGGGGATGACTATACTCATGCGGTGCTGGATACACCGGTGCATTAGGATCTACCGACCTCTGTCTGAGGGGTGGCTGGGGATGACTATACTCATGCGGTGCTGGATACACTGGTGCATTAGGATCTACCGGCCTCTGTCTGAGGGGGGCTAAATTTAGCACAGCTACGATCATTCACACTGATATGCGGGGGGATGCCCAGCACAGGGCCCCCTCCCGCCCAGCAACCGCCTCTGCCTCAGAGGCGATCGCTAGGCAACAACAGCTGTCATGTGCCGGCGCACTGCGGCGCACGCGCAGTTCCGACCCGATCGCTGCCTGTTCTGTCTTGTTAGGCCTCCTCCTGCGTGGCGTCACAGTATATACTGCGGGTGCAAAAATTTCTTAACAAATGTGAATTGCAGTGAGGCTATAGAAAACTGCAGTGATGATAGCAACCGTGTCTGTGGTCTCCTCCCACCTACACACTGCATACACTGCATCATTTATCTTTTTTAAGATTATTTTAGTTGTAATTCTTCTCCAATTACTTCTGAATATTTTATCATTTGCCCACTTACTACACGTTTTCTCTGGCATATACATCGGAATCGGGTGACAAGTAGCCAAATAATAAAAAAAAGTGTATGTCCAGATTTTGTTGGAAATATATAATCGTTAACTTACATGGTCCTCGTAAAGGCTGCATTGGGGTTGTTGATGTTGGGGTTGTTACGGCCACACTAGGTCCAGGTTGTATCTCATCAGCCACCTGTGTTGTAGGCAACACACAGGCAGCCAAAGCAATGATGACTGTTCTGCTAGAAAAGCTAGAGCAAATGTATGCAGCCATGGCAGCCAGGGAAGATGCTCGCTTGGACCATTTCCTGGCAGCGGAACGTACCATGCAGAACAATTTTATGTCACGCTTGCTGGAGCCGGTGGACACTGCCATGAGGTCGGGCGGCTGTGTGACATCCTCCTGCAGCACTACTGTAGCACTGATCTCCTCCGTCTGCCGGCGGCTGTCCCCACTGGTCACCCCGCGGCTTCCCCCCCCCTCTCCTCCTCTGCGTCCCTCATCTTAATTCGACTTGAAAAAAGTCGAATTGAGATGAGATTGAATAGGGGTTGTCGGATCCATTCCGACAAATGCATGTCGGAATGGATCCAACGCTAATTGAATATACCCAATCTCCTGTCAGTTGGGGTGGTCTATACACTCACTCAATCCTATTTGGTATTGGTATAGGCTGGGACCGCGGGATGGTGATGGGCTCGGTCCTGGGGGTCTTGTTTTCTATAAGCAGAAACAAATATAATAAGACTGTGAAAGGTTTTATCACTTTGGGAAATGAAATGACTACTAATATTATCCTGTGTAATAACACTGTGACTCTGAGCAGACGTTATAACATCTCCTCCTCTATATTTCCCACACCATAATGAGGAAGCAAAGTATGTGAGATGGGGCGCCATTGCCGGCGTTTAAATGCTGTGGCAACGGCGATTCGCACCCTTTCGCCCGGAACTGACTTCCCTTCCAATGTCTCATTTACTAACAATACATGTTACAAAAACTTTTTATGTTGCCGTAGTAACTTTCTATCTTTAATGTATTGAAGCCAAAAAACTTGTTACTGTATAAGAGCTGATGGTTACATGTAGTGCGCGGTGTGACAGTGAGTATAAGGGGTCTCCTGGCACAACATCGGCTACAATATCATACAGACCAAGCGTAGCTCTCACAGCCAGGCTGTAGGTAATGGGTCAGGTCCATGATGACCAGGGATTCTACAGGCCGCAAAACTTGCAGCACTGGCAGCATTCAGGGGTAGAGGTACTGACGGATGGTTTTGTAATGATGGAGGCTCTGACTGACGGCTTTACAAGGGCCCCAGGAATCAATGCTACACATTCCTGATTTATCACTGATTTCTGTTGCTGTTTAATATCTACATATATATCACTATGGAAGAATGATATGACGGAATGGTAAGGAAATGTACTGATCTGTGGCAAGACACATACCTGAGGGCTGGTGGACGCTTTCTGCTTTCACAGATCTGAAATTCAAAAATTAGGAAAAAAATTACAACATGCATTAAGGCTGCACAAGTTCTACATCCGTCATACAGACAGTACACGATCTACGGGAGTAAGTCCAAGTTGATCGCAGCAGGAATTTTTTTAGCAGTTGGGCAAAACCATGTGCACGGCAGGGGAGGCAGATGTAACATGTGCAGAGAGAGAGATTTGGGTGGGTTATATTGTTTCTGTGCAGGGTAAATACTGGCTGCTTTATTTTTACATTGCAATTTAGATTGCAGATTGAACTCAACACACCCAAATCTAACTCTCTCTGCACATGTTATATCTGCCTCCCCTGCAGCGCACATGGTTTTGCCCAACTGCTAACAAAGTTCCTGCTGCGATCAACTCAGAATTACCCCCCTACACGCGCCTTCATGTATGCTCCTACTGAAGTGTCTGGTACACGCTCACATTTCAGGGTATCCTCCGAGACGCCCAGCGGAACAGACCACCCTCCCATTCTGGCCTCTTTCTAGTAAGAGGTGGGGCTATGATGATATGAGTTACGTCACCACGTCCCCCACACTTGCTGTGTGACCCCACCCCTCAGGGATCTCCTGGAGGAGAGGATGAAGAGGTCGGCAAGTAAGGGACCACATTGTGTACCTGTGGTACAGCTGCATATCAGAGTAAAAAATCCACAGCTCCAAGGAATGAAGCGCTGTCCAGATCAGTACATTTTCAAAACATAAAACATTTATTATACATTACATACAAACATTAATCACACGGCCGGTGTATAACAATAAATTAAAAATAATAAATTTTTTATTATTTTTAATTTATTGTTATACACCGGCTGTGTGATTAATGGCCCTCATTCCGAGTTGTTCGCTCGCAAGGCGAATGTAGCAGAGTTACACACGCTAAGCCGCCGCCTACTGGGAGTGAATCTTAGCTTCTTAAAATTGCGACCGACGTACGCGCAATATTGCGATTACAAACGAGTTAGCAGTTTCTGAGTAGCTTCAGACTTACTCTGCCTGTGCGATCAGTTCAGTGCTTTTCGTTCCTGGCTGACGTCATAAACACACCCAGCGTTCGCCCAGGCACTCCCACCGTTTCTCCGGCCACTCCTGCGTTTTTTCCGGAAACGGTAGCGTTTCCAGCCACACGCCCCTAAAACGCCGTGCATCCGCCCAGTAACACCCATTTCCTGTCAATCACAATGCGAACGTCGGAGCGATGAAAATGCCGTGAGTAAACTTACTTTCTTCATAGTAAAGTTACTTGGCGCAGTCGCAGTGCGAACATTGCGCATGCGCACTAAGAGAATTCTCACTGCGATGCGATGAAAAACTCCGAGCGAACAACTCGGAATGAGGGCCAATGTTTGTATGTAATCTCCTATATAATAGCCCTATTCTGTGACCTTGTGATTCATTTGCTAACGCTGGGCGGAGTTACAACACTGGGCGGAGTTAGTCAAATGAGTCACAGAGATCTGGCCAAATCTACAGGAGACTAGGAGCAGAAGCAGATAGCATGGGCATTGGGCATGGCACAGGCAGGGGTGCAGACCTCCCAGCTTTCTGCAGGAGCTTTATCCAGGCAGAAGGAGGGAAACACACTCGGCGAAAAGGGGGCGTGGCTTCACGGGAGGGCCCCGTTTTCATCAGTGAGGGAGCATGCCCAGCGCTCTGTGAGCTGCTGGCATGCTCCCAGGGGCTGATTATGAGTCCGGGGGGCCCAGGGCACTTGTGACAGGGGAGCCCTATCTCATTGCTGTGCCTGCTGTGGGTTGGGGGCGTGGCCTAATCGCGCCCCGCGTGGCCACGCCCCCTTATGAAAATTTCGCTTTTTATTTTTATTTTTTTGATGGGATTTTGGCCCCTCAGCTAGGGCTAAATCCAGAGGAGGTGGTCGCTCCCCCCTACACACCCGCACAGGGAGAAGAAAGCAGGGAGGCTGCTGCCTCCCTGCAACACCACAGACCTGCCAATATGCAGCAGCGTGTGCTGACTGTAGCACAAATGCTGCCGCTGTTGCTGGCAGGACGGGGGGGGGGAGCTTCTGAGCTGGAACAGAGCTACTCCAGCCGGGGGGCCCCCTAAAACTGTGGGGCCAACGGTACGTATCCCCTGCCCCCCCCACCTTAATCCGGCTCTGCTGCTGGAACCCCCCCATTAATCCGTACCCCCTGATGCCCCCTCTCCCTCTGTCTCCACTATTCACCGCTGCTCTGCTAAGCAGAACAGCGAGTACAGGAGCTTTCCAACTGCCCCCCCCCCCCCCCCCACCGCCGGACACTGCGACCCGCGGGTGGGACAGCGGGACAGACCCCAAAAAATGGGACTGTCCCGCGAAAATCGGGACATTTGGGAGGTATGGGGGTGTGTGAGGGGTATGTCATACAGACAGACGGGCACCGGCTCACTGTGTGCTTGACCCCCACATCGGCATACTCAGCAGGGTCTCTCTGGTGCGGAGGAGCGTCACTTTCTAGCACACTCCACACTTCTTAGCTGCAGTTTAGTGGGGCACCTGCCGCTGTGCAGGTTCCGTACTGCCTCTGTTATCTCCAGCCCCAGCAACCCCACCGCTAGCTGCAGCACTGCCACCCGCAGTGAGGTGCACCCAGCTCCTTCACACACTTTAGCTGGCGGGTAGCGCTACAAAAATCCGAGCTGCTTGCAGGCTCTGACCCACTCCTCCCTCCAGCCGCAGCGTCTCCTGGGAGCTAACCAGTCACTCCCAGTCTCCCCTTACCACAGTGCCCGGAAGCCGTGAGGTCCGCGCCACGTGCATGCTATGACCCCCTCCTCCCTCCAGCCGCAGCATCTCCTGGGGGCTAACCAGTCATTTCCAGTCTCACCTTACCACAGTGCCCGGCAGCTGCGCGAGGTCTGCGGTGTGTGACTGAGGAGGGGGGGAGGGATGCGGACGGGCAGAGGAAGCAGGAATCCAGCCTGAGAGAGTCAGCCATGCCAAGTCTCCAGCAGCAGCAGATCCCAACAGGTTGGAGTGGAACAGCAGCAGCCAGCAGCAGTGACTCCGGTAAGACACATCTGTCTGTCACCACTGTTTTGTCCCTAATACCAATCTCTCCCGTGCCCTGTGTTCTGTCATGTCCCTGTCACCCCTGGCCTTGCCCTGCCACCCTTATCCTGGCCCTTTCACCCTTATCCTGGCCCTGTCACCCTTATCCTGTCCCTATCATTTCTGTCCTGGCCCCGTCACCCCTGTCCTGGCCCCGTCACCCCTGTCCTGGCCCCGTCACCCCTGTTCTGACCCTGTCACCCCTGTCCTGGCCCCGTCAACCCTGTACTGACCCTGTCACCCCTGTCCTGGCCCTGTTACTGCATACCCTCCAACTACCTTTTATGGCATATACAGTACCCGCAGCGCCTCCAGACCTCTCCCAATGCACCACACCTCCGCACCTTCCCCTCCACCACATGCGGCACTCCATCCCTCCCCCACATGCTGTGCCTCCAGACCCCCTACACCACCCGTGGCTCCCACTCCTCCACCCCTTCACCACCCACAGCACCTCCAGGCCCCTTCCACCATTCACCCCCCTTATATGTCTCCCCCCACACCTGCCCCCCTCCACCCGCAGCATCTGCAGACACCCTCCTCCATCAGCGGTCCCCCCCTCTCCCACCCCTCCCCCACCAATGGCACCCCCGCACCTGCCCCTCCACCACCTGCAGCACCTCCGGACCTCCTTTCCCATCCGCCGCAACACCCGTACCTGCCCCTACCCTACCCTACCCATGGTGCCTGCGGTCCCCTACCCCACCCCCGGCACTCCCGTCCCTTCCCATCCCACAGCACCTCCGGAACCCTTCATCCATCCACAACATCCCCACACCTGCCCCTCTCCCACCCGTGGCACCCCTGCCCCTCCCCCACCTTCAGTGCCTCCGGACCCCTCCCCCATCTGCATCCCCCACTCCTCTGCCCCTCCCCCACGCGCAGCACCTCCCGAACCTTCCCCATCCGGGCCCCACCCCCACTTCTGCCTCCCCTCCACCCGCAGCATCTACAGACACCATCCGCAGTCCCCCCCGCACCCGCTACATTCTGTACATCGTGCCCTGCAGGTGCTGTTCACGCCGTCGCAAGGGGCTGCGCCTCCTTCACCATCGCACGCCCTTTCATTGTGCAATATTTAACCACTAACAAAGGAATGCAGGTAATACTCCATATAATACAAATATTAAACCCCAGAAAGGCATGCAAGGGTTAAGGGGGCGTAGCCCCTTGCGACGGTGTGAAGAGCGCCCGTAGGGCGCGATGAAGCACCTAGTGTATAATAAATGTTTTATGTTTTGAAAATGTACTGATCTGGACAGCGCTTCATTCCTTGGAGTTGTGGATTTTTTGCTTTTTTGGGGTTAACAGTGACCTCTTAAGTGAAGCAGCAGCCCTTGATCAGTTTTAATCAATATCCCAGAATGTATTGTCTGTCAGCGTCCAGGTATTTCCCATTGTTCTCATATCAGAGTAGCTGTAGTGTAGCACTGATCCCATTTCTTTGCCATCCACCACTAATAGGACAGACAGTCAGCTAGTGGCTACTTCATGTCTATATCAGTGGCACATATTGCATACATGCCTACTCTCTCGCAAGGTTTATGGGCAGCCCGCCCCCCCCCCTTTGCACCCACGGAAGAGTGGCCACATCTCCTGTATTCCACCTGCTTCCTAGTAAAGGAGGGGCTGGATGCGGAGATTATACCTGGTATTTGTGGTTAGGGGCGGGGCTAGATGATGTAAATTTGAATAGGTCCCCGCAGACTTGGGAATCCTGGCATTTTTTCACAACAGGGGCGGGGTCTAGTGACATGACGGCCCATCCTTGCCCCCGAAGTGGCCCATAGAGCCTCACAAGCAGTGGCTTTTCCTTTTGCATTGACCATAAATAATTTGAATTAGACCTGGACCGTGTACCCAGGGCACCCCTGCAAGTGTGAAGGGGGTTGCCTCCTTCCCCCGTGCGTCGCGGCGGACGGCAACACGACGGGCCTCGGCACGGCGGCGGGTAGGCCCCAGCCTGGAGGGACTTACATCCGTAAGGATTCAAGCCCCTCCAATCACGTCGCCGCATTTTGAATGGCGCGCCAAGCGCAAGCCAATCAGAGCTCGCGCCTTGGCCGCCAATGGGGAGACGGCGCGGTGAGCCAATCGGAGCTCGCCGCGTCATAGCTCTGCCCGCTCCCAGCGTCATATAAGAGAAGCTGCGGAGCGGGAACAGTCAGTCGGGCACCGGATGAAGACAGAAGAGGAGCTCCCGAGGAAGAAAGAAGACCCCTCGCAGAAGACCGAAGATCGGGCGGCGGTGGCGGAAGCGGAGTCCACGGAGCCGGCGGCAAGGAGGAAGACGTCGGCGGAGGAAGGCGCCCATCAGCAGAAGTCCGGCGGAGAGTGCTGCAGCGTGTGGAGAGCAAAAGAGCTAACGAAGCTCCCCGCTGCAGCCTCTCCCACCGAGACAGGTAGGCGGCCTTGGGCCACCTACACTTACTTATAGTCCACCCTAGAGCACCAGGGACAGGCGCTAGGCCTGCGGGGACAACCAGGCCCTCTCGGCCTGTGGCCACAGTAGTCAGGCCTCCTGCCTGTGCCCCAATTCAGGCCTCCGGCCTGTGCCCATACCCAGGCCCCCGGCCTGTGCCCACACCCAGGCCCTCGGCCTGTGCCCACACCCAGGCCCTCGGCCTGTGCCCACACCCAGGCCTCCGGCCTGTGCCCACACCCAGGCCTCTAGGCCTGTGCCAGTCCAGGCCTCTAGACCTGCGCCCTCATCCAGGTCTCTAGACCTGCGCCCTCACCCAGGCTTCCAGGCCTGCGCCCTCACCCAGGCTTCCAGGCCTGCGCCCTCACCCAGGCTTCCAGGCCTGCGCCCTCACCCAGGCTTCCAGGCCTGCGCCCTCACCCAGGCTCCAGGCCTATTGCATCATACAGGACTCGGGGTGATTTTGTACGGACCAGCCAGGATCGGATGGAAGTGGGCTGTGCGGCAGCTTCCGAGGGATTCGTGGCCGGCGTGAGGAGCCGACCGGCCCCACGCGGTGTATACTCCAGGGGATTTGGGAGTGTGGAGTAACGTTCCCGTCCCACACGTCACTATTTCCCGATTGTCTGGAGTGGGCAACCGTCTGCTCTGGACCCCCGTTCCCGTCCTCTATTGAGAGCGAAAGTTAACGGCCAGTGACCAGCATCCGGTAGGTAGAACTGGTTATTCGGGGTTAACCTGTTGGGCCGGGGGATTGTTCTACTGGCTTGTTGGTTAGTGAATGTGTTTAATTAGTCCGGTCTCTGCTAGTTCGGAATAGAACCAGTAGCCTCAGTTGTTGAAGACAGTTTGTTCAGGCAGGCGTAGTTGGCTGTAGTTGTTAGCCGTTAGTGTAGCCTGCAGTTAGGGAGGCTGCTCTTCTTGCCCCAACAGGAGCGGAGAGGTGCGACAATCAAGGTGACCAGCAAGTTGGGAGTGAGTATTACTCTGTGTCTGTTTTGTCATCACCCCCGTATACCGGTCGGGGGTTTGCTCACAGACGTGGAAGGCCCGACTAGAGGCGACTTTCCTTATCTACCGGGTGCCCGACGACCTGCAAGTGCCCCTCGCCCTGAATTCCCTGGAAGGCGAGGCTCGTCGGTCGGACGAGCCTTCTACGACCCGAAGATGAACGCGAGGAACTGGAGGAGATCTACAATATACTGGGAGATATCTACGGGGACACCTCCTCAGCGGGAACCCTCTGGCAGTGCCTGTTTGGCCGTTTCCAGAGGGAGGACGAGTCCATACCCCAGTACGCCAACGCACTCCAGGAGATGATGGGAGAGGTGCGTCGAAAAGATCCCGATGGGTTTGGGGCACTCACCAACACTAGCCAGATATTACGGGATCAGTTCGCCATGATACTCGGGAATGTGCCCTTGAGGCAGGTCATGCTGGATAAAATATCCCAGGATGACACCTTGACCTTCCATCAGGTAGAAATTGACGCCGTAGCCAGGGATCGCAATGCCAATTACGGACCCCACGCTGTGTTTCCCCAATGGGTGCAACCGGTGTCCGCGCCAGTGGCTAGCAAGGAAACCAACCCATTGGAAACCTGTGTGCAAGATCTAAAAGAAATCTTCCTCCGGGTGACCAAAGAGATGAGGGAAGAGGTCGCCCAACTGCGGGATGAAGTATACCGGCGGGACCACCAGGGTACGGAGTCCAGGTCCCGAGAGAGGGACACCAGACGGCCCCGTGGACGGAGCACTGGACCAGATAGCCGTCCTGGAGAGGGCCGGGGCCCTCGTTGTTACCGCTGCCATCGGTACGGGCATATTGCCCGAACCTGTACAGAAGCGATCCCGGAGGCACAGTTAAACTGACCTCCCTCACGGTAACGGGACCACCCTTGAGGGAGAGTGACGAGGGGAAGTCAGCCATTAACGAACAGGCTGAATTGGTAGGAGAGTGTCCCATAGTAGTCAGTCGCCTTGGGGGGAAAGATCAGTCCTGCCTGTTGGATACCGGCTCTCAGGTATCCACCATGTCTGAGGCATGTTTTTTGGAACACTACGCTCACCTCAAGAGTGAGGTGTCCGAGAGCTTCATTACCCTCACGGCGGCTAATAACTTGCCCATCCCCGTGGTGGGGGTGGTATGGATGGAAATGGAAGTTTGTGGCCAAGACCTGGGCAGGAAGGGGCTGCTGGTAGTTAGTAGTCCGGGACTGAGCCATGGCCCGGTGGTCCTCAGGATGAATGTACTCCGGCATCTCAATCAGCTATTATTCCAGGAAAATGGACCGCGATATTGGAGTCTGGGAGTTCGGCGTCCTGTCCAGCAGGCTCTCCAACAGGTGGGACGACAACAAGGGGCCAGGGGCCTAGGGGCTATCGATGAACACCTGGGTCTTTTGAAGATTGGTCACCACCAGCGCCTGGAGTTACCCCCTCGTCAAGAGATTCTTATCCCTTTGGAGGTACGGACTTACCAGAGCCTAAATGGCATGGAGGTAATGGTAGAGCCAACAGATGTGCTAGGGGTAGGGTCTGGGGTGATGGTGGCGCGCACCGTGTCGGTGGTGACCGGGGGAAAGGTCTCCGTCCGTCTCTGTAACCTCACCGACCAGCTTTGTCGAGTCCCGGCAGGAGCAGTCATCGCTCAGGTGGTGGCGATTCATGAAGGTAGTATTCAGGGGATGCAAAAACTCTCCCTACAGCCGGAGGCTTCAGAAGCATGGGCGTTGTCTGTTCGAGTGGAAGAGCTGGAAGGGGCCAGCCCCGAGTGGAACGGTACGGTTATCCGAACACAGATGGACGTGTCGCTGGAAGAGTGCGCGGCCGGGGACGTAGCCAAGTTGGACCAGATGCTCTGGAATCGGCAGAAAGTTTTCTCGCGGCATGAGGAGGATTTCGGATACACGGAGGACCTGCAACATGAGATTCGCACCGGAGACGCCCCCCCCCCCCCCTGTTCGAGAACGGTATCGGCCGATACCTCCCCGTTTGTATCAAGAAGTAAAGACAATGCTGTGCCAGATGCTGGACAATCACGTGATCCAGGAGAGTAAGAGTCCATGGGCTGCACCCATAGTTCTAGTCCGAAAGAAGGATGGGACCATCCGTTTCTGTGTGGACTATCGGAAGTTGAACAGTTGCACCGTCCGTGATGCTTACCCTCTCCCTAGGATCGAGGAGTCACTAGCCGCGTTGGGCAATGCAAAATTCTTTTCAACCTTGGACCTGGCCAGTGGATACTGGCAAGTACCTGTGGCCCCACAGGATAGGGAGAAGACCGCGTTTGTTACTCCCATGGGATTGTTCGAATTTTGTCGCATGCCGTTTGGGTTGAACAATGCGCCCGCCACTTTCCAACGGATGATGGAAAGATGTTTGGGAGATTTGAATTTTGAGGCCTTGCTGATCTACCTGGACGACATCATCGTGTTTGCAGCAACCTTGGAAGAACACTTTGCTCGACTTGACATGGTTCTCCAGCGGTTGGAAGAGTATGGTCTGAAGCTCAAGCCTCGGAAGTGCCATCTGTTGAAATCCAGTTTGGAGTACCTCGGGCATGTGGTGTCCTGCGATGGGGTATACCCAACCCCCAGCAAGGTGGCGGCAGTTCAGGAATGGAAGGTGCCCACCACTGTCACGGAACTGCGGGCATTCCTGGGTTTGGTGGGGTATTACCGACGCTTCATCAAAGATTTTGCCCGGATCGCGGAACCCCTACATGCCTTGCTTCGAGGGATTGCGACCACGAGGAAAGCCACCCTGGAGACATGGGGAGAAGCGCAGAACCTGGCCTTTAACCGACTGAAGGAAAGTCTCACGGAAGCTCCGGTGTTAGGGTATGCAGATTTTGAGAAGCCCTTCATTTTACACACGGATGGAAGTCTGCAGGGGTTGGGTGCGGTCTTGGCTCAAGTTCAGGATGGACAGGAGCGGGTGATTGCTTACGGCAGTCGTAGCTTGCGAGAGACCGAAAGGAACCCAGACAACTACAGTTCCTTCAAGCTGGAATTGCTGGCAGTGGTATGGGCCGTAACTGAGAAATTTGCAGAATACTTGACCGCCGCTCACGTGGACATCTTTACAGACAACAACCCCTTGGCGTACCTGGAGACTGCCAAGCTGGGTGCCCTAGAGCAACGGTGGGTGGCCAGGTTGGCCAAGTTCTCCTACAAGATTCGTTATCATTCGGGGAAGAGTAATACCAACGCGGATGCCCTGTCTCGCTTCCCAGTGGAAACCCCAGAGCCTGGTGAGGAAGAAGACGACTGTGGGGAGGAAATGCCGGATCTAACTCGTGTGCGGCAGCCCATTGGTAAAGAGATGTGTCATCAGAACGCCCGGACTGCCTTACTCAGGTACACGGAAATGGACTGGGCACAGGAGCAACAGGCTGACGAGGGTTTGGACCTTATTCGACAGTGGATACAGAGGGGTCATCTGCCATCTCGACGAGAGCAGGATGGGCTGACCGGGTTCTGTAGGAAGGTGGTGCGTCGTTGGGACCAATTGCGGGTCTGTGCCGGTACCTTGCGGAGGCAATGCTATTTGGAGCAGGAAATGCGTACTGTTGAGCAGGTAGTGGTGCCGGAAGTCCGGGTACGGGCATTGGTGGAAGAGGCGCACGAGCATTTGGGACCCCATAAGACATACCATTTGTTGAGACGTCAATATTTCGCCCCCCGGCTGCAAGCAGTCGTGGATCAGGTGTGTCGTGAGTGCAGGAGGTGTGCGGTAGTTAAGCCGCAGGAACAGCACGTGCCCATCCAGACGATCCGGACCAGTCGACCGTTGGAGATGCTGATGATTGACTACGTGTTGATTGGGGAGTCTGTTAGTGGACACCAGTATGCCCTGGTGATGACTGACCATTTCACTAAGTTCACGGTAGTGGTCCAGACCCGAAACCAAACTGCGGAGTCAGCAACACGAGCAATCATTGAGCATTTCATTCGGCAGTACGGTTGCCCCGAGCGGATTCATTCTGACCAAGGGGCCTGCTTCCAGGGGCAGCTGATGGAACGCCTCTGCCAGCTTTATGGCGTTCAAAAGTCCCGTACGACGCCTTACCACCCGCAGGGAAATGGAGCCTGCGAGAGGTTTAACCGGACTTTGCTGCAGATGCTCCGCGTGTTGGAACGAGCTAAGAAGCAGTGATGGCCCGAACATGTACAGGAACTGGTCTGGACTTATAACAACAGAGTTCATCACACCACTGGATTTTCCCCTTTTTTTGTTGTTGTTTGGTCGACCGGGGCGGGAAGCGCACGACTTACAGCTGTCCGGAACCGAAGAGGAAATTCCCCTGGCCCCTGCCGAATGGGTAGAGGAACACCGACTACGGCTGAAGACGGCCCACGAGCTGGTTAGAAGGCTTATCGCGGATCAACAACATGCACCTGCGAGGTCCCACGAACCTGGGCCGCTGGCCGTGGGCCAGCGGGTGTTGGTGCGGGAGGTCCGCCCGGGGGGAAAACTGTCAGAACGGTGGGAGGTTACCCCATACATTGTTCGCCGTCGCTTGTCCCCGGGTGGTGCAGTATATCAAGTGGAGTCTACTGACGGAACTGGACGTCTACGCACGTTACATCGGAGTAAACTGCGACCTTGTCCTTTCCTGGATCCGGTTATTGATGCTGGGTCCCCTGAAGAGGTGGACGGAGTTGAAGCTCCTGCCTGGGAAGCTCCTGTTCCCCTGCCAGATGAAGAGTGGTGGTTGCCTGTCGAGGAGAATCAGCCGGATGAGTCATCAAGGACTCAACCCCCAACTGACGTAGTCGCTTCTCTCTTACCAAGACGTTCTCAGCGTTCAAATAGGGGTGTTCCGGGCCCCCGCTACGCAGACCCAAACTTTGTGTGGTCGGACTCTTGCTTTGTGGGGACCACAAAGGACAAAGGGGGGGAAATGTGAAGGGGGTTGCCTCACGACGGGCCTCGGCGCGGCGGCGGGTAGGCCCCAGCCTGGAGGGACTTGCATCCGTAAGGATTCAAGCCCCTCCAATCACGTCGCCGCATTTTGAATGGCGCGCCAAGCGCGAGCCAATCAGAGCTCGCGCCTTGGCCGCCAATGGGGAGACGGCGCGGCGAGCCAATCGGAGCTCGCTGCGTCATAGCTCCGCCCGCTCCCAGCGTCATATAAGAGACGCTGCGGAGCGGGAACAGTCAGTCGGGCGCCGGATAAAGACAGAAGAGGAGCTCCCGAGGAAGAAAGAAGACCCCTCGCAGAAGACCGAAGATCGGGCGGCGGCGGCGGAAGCGGAGTCCACGGAGCCGGCGGCAAGGAGGAAGACGTCAGCGGAGGAAGGCGCCCATCAGCTGAAGTCCGGCGGAGAGTGCTGCAGCGTGTGGAGAGCAAAAGAGCAAACGAAGCTCCCCGCTGCAGCCTCTCCCACCGAGACAGGTAGGCGGCCTTGGGCCACCTACACTTACTTATAGTCCACCCTAGATTACCAGGGACAGGCGCTAGGCCTGTGGGGACAACCAGGTCCTCTCGGCCTGTGGCCACAGTAGTCAGGCCTCCTGCCTGTGCCCCAATTCAGGCCTCCGGCTTGTGCCCATACCCAGGCCCCCGGCCTGTGCCCACACCCAGGCCCTCGGCCTGTGCCCACACCCAGGCCCTCGGCCTGTGCCCACACCCAGGCCTCAGGCCTGTGCCCACACCCAGGCCTCTAGGCCTGTGCCAGTTCAGGTCTCTAGACCTGCGCCCTCATCCAGGTCTCTAGACCTGCGCCCTCACCCAGGCTTCCAGGCCTGCGCCCTCACCCAGGCTTCCAGGCCTGCGCTCTCACCCAGGCTTCCAGGCCTGCGCCCTCACCCAGTCTTCCAGGCCTGCGCCCTCACCCAGGCTCCAGGTCTATTGCATCATACAGGACTCGGGGTGATTTTGTACGGACCGGCCAGGATCGGATGGAAGTCGGCTGTGCGGCAGCTTCCGAGGGATTCGTGGCCGGCGTGAGGAGCCGACCGGCCCCCACGCGGTGTATACTCCAGGGGATTTGGGAGTGTGGAGAGGAGAGGTGCGACAATCAAGGTGACCAGCAAGTTGGGAGTGAGTATTTTTCTGTGTCTGTTTTGTCATCACCCCCGTATACCGGTCGGGGGTTTGCTCACGGACGTGAGGACCCCCCCTCACCACACAATGTGCGAGAGTGCGAGTGTGTGAGAACTGGGTAGCTGAGGCCTGCTGGCCAGTGATGACCTTCCGCCCAGCCGGTGAAGGTCGCTGCTACCCCTGACGTGCCCCGTACTCCGGACGGAGGTCGATACGCATGTCTCAACCGGTACGTTCCTTCCTTCTAGGTTCTTCATCGCCCACTACAAGGTGGTGTTCACGCTGGTGATTGGTCCGGAAGGCGGAGTCCCCTGACGCTTCTGGGTATCGTCTGTGACGGGAGTTGCACAGGTGGGTGGAGTGACGACACCTGCACGGCAGCAGGCACTACATAATTGTCTAGGCCTGTTACACAAGTGCCCCGAGGCACCCTGTTGGAAACCACTGGTTTACTGAAACCTTGTGCTGATAACAACGGTGTGGGGGACATTACCAGGCATCCAGTATAAGTAGAATCATTTACTCACTTTTCCTCCCGTCCATTGGGTGACTTTTTACTGCAACAGAAAATACAGTTACTGTAACTATGCCGGTGTATGAGCAGAACACAGTGATATCATACAGACAGTGTGGAGGCCGCTCCCTCCCTCTCCTCCTATGCTCAGAGTCTTGGCCTGTCACTCACATAAGAAGCTCCAGACTACAGGACACAAGGAGCTGCTGCTGAATGACGGAGGATAAGTGTGTGTGTGTATATAAATACGTACGTGCGTGTGTGTGTGTGTGTGTGTGTGTGTGTGTGTGCAGGGCCGGTTCTTGCTCCCGGGCAAAATGTTAGGGGCATGGCTTAATACGGGGCGTGGTCAGTGACGCCCCCATTTGTAGCGCCGCTGAAAGAAAAGAAAGGAAAAAAAGCATACTTACATCCCCGCTCCTGATTCCAGACCGCTGCAGACCTCCGCCGGCACCACTCCTCTCCTCGGATGCATAGACACTAGAGGTCAATTATGACCCCTATCGTCTGTGCCACAATGCTGTGCAGTGCGCGATGACGTCATCGCGCACTGCACAGCAAAGGTCCTCTCCACGAAGGGAAACTAGACGCGTAGAGGCTGGTTCCCTTCACAGCGAGGGACCAGCGGGGGGGGGGGGGGGCACAGCGGGGGGCACACTGGCGGATCTTGCCATGGTGCGGCGCCCTCCGGATGGCGCCGGTGCCCTCCGGAAGGCGGCACCCCGGGCATAAGTCCTGCTTGCCCGTGGCAAGATCCGCTAGTGTGTGTGTGTGTGTGTGTGTGTGTGTGTGTATACAGTTTGTATATATATATATATATATATATAATGTGTACGTGTATAATATGTACCAAAAGCAAATGTCCAGCACTCCAGCACACCCACATCAATGCGTCCAGGTGCCTTTCCACACTATGGTGCAAGTAAGTGAGAGGGTATAGGATGGCACTCTGGAACCAGGAACCATAAGTAATGACAGGAGTCGGCGTGCTGTTGGCGTGCAGCCAAAAACTTATTGCAATTGTAGTCTGTCCAGGTGGATTTTCCGCCGGGACTCTTTGGCACCCAGAGGGCTGAATGAATCACTAGCCCTCATTAAATTTCTTTAGCCGGTAATTTTTATTCAGGGTGTTTCATGTCCTTTATATTTTACATGGAACATTGGGGGTAATTCTGAGTTGATCGCAGCAGGATTTTTGTTAGCAGTTGGGCAAAACCATATGCACTGCAGGGGAGGCAGATAGAACATTTGCAGAGAGAGTTAGATTTGGGTGGGGTGTGTTCAATCTGTAATCTAAATTGCAGTGTAAAAATAAAGCAGCCAGTATTTACCCTGCACAGAAACAAAATAACCCACCCAAATCTAACTCTCTCTGCACATGTTATATCTGCCTCCCCTGCCGTGCACATGGTTTTGCCCAACTGCTAACAAAAATCCTGCTGCGATCAACTCAGAATTACCCCCATAATGTCATTTTTGCATTATTAAAAGTGTTGGTTTACATCATACTTACCTACATTGTAAGTCTCCTCTCCGGGAGAAGCCCGGAGAGGAGACGCTGCAGGTGTCTTCGAGGGGCGTGGCCGGACTGTGACATCACTAAGCCCCGCCCCCGCATCGGGATATGCCACGATTCGCGGGTCCGCGGGAAGGTGGCGGGGCTAAAATGACGCGATTTGCGTTATTTTAACCCCTTCTCCACCCGACGGACCCGCAAAGGTTATCTCTCCATCCTGCTCGCATCACTAGGGTGCGAGCAGGATGCGGGAGACCTGCCCACTCTTCCGGGGGTGCGGGGGGCTACCCAAAAAACGGGAGCCTCCAGCAGCTTCCGGGAGAGTAGGTAAGTATGGTTTACATTTTGCCCACAAGATGGCGGCATTTTCAGCATTTGACCATAGTTCCCAAACTTATTTAAATAGTGGCGCACTACAGTTTCAGATTTTTTTTCATGGCACCCCTAGACCAAAGTTTTCTTATTGAGAAATGTAGAAAGAAATATAAAATGAAGTAAATTGTGATTATATGTCTTCCTTAGGCTCAGTTATGTGGTGAGGGACAGGATTTGCTTCTGTTTGTCCACATATTTTATGATTGACAGCCACCAGCACTGGTTTTGCCCATTACATTGACCATAAATAATTTGAATTGGTCCTGAACCACCAACTCAGGGCACCCCTGCAAATGTCCCGAGGTGCCCCAGGGTGCCATGGCACACAGTTTGAGAACCACTGGTGTATGATCTTGCGTGGGAGTGATAAAGGGGTCTCAATAAATAGGACTATCATCCAGTTCTATCTTATACATTGGTACATACCACATAGAGAAGCAGTTTCCCATGGCTGTTTCTCTGTTACTGCAATAAGAAATAGTTGGATTAGAAAAGAACAAACAGGCGGCAGAGAGCAGTATGTCATGTGATGAAAGCGGAGGTAGAAACGTTGTCCGTGCTGGACAATGATGAGACAATCTGCACCTTTCTAGGTATTTCTGCACATAGGAACACTGAAGGGAGTAGCTGGACACCTTGGTGCACACAGGGGGGTCATCTAGGTGCATGTGACGGTGCAGTGACGGTGTTTTGTGCTACACATCAAATGCACTTAGTGAATAAGGCCCAATAATGCATCATCAGATGATGCAAAGATACTGTAATCATGGTGACACTAGAGAGGGGCAAAGCTTTGCTTTACAGGATGCAATTAGTTTTGTTTTATCTACAGTATGTGGAGATAAAGCCGTTTAGTAAGGGGCAGCCCTCTGCTTATTCCAGTGATATTGGTAATAAGCATTAGCAACAAAAACACGTCAGGAGAATGTCTATTAAATATAAATGTATTTTGTGGTTAGTCCCCCACCCCTCAATATGTATTTTGACAAATATTGGGATCTGTAGATGCAGATTCCAGAAGTAAATGGAGAATATTAAATATACAGTATTCAGTAAATTGTCACGCTCAGGGACGCCCATTTCTACAGGTAAGAATGAAATCCCTCTCTGACAAGACTTTCTGCAGGACCAAACCTCGTTGTTACCTATAATTATATGTACCCAGGCTGACAAGACATCTACAGGGCCCGGGTACTGAGAGGGCATGGCCAAATCCAGGAGTAGTGGCCAAACCCCTAAAAATAAATCAATGTAAAATACAAGGTATATACATTTGTCCCCTCAGTAGCTATCCCAGGCCTCTCCAACAGGCCCTGATCAGGGTACTTAGTGCCCACCCCCATTTCCCCCTCTCATCACCCTTCTATATACTTACTAAAATGTTATACAGGTATCCCAAAATTCACTATGTTACTAGACCCACTCACCACTGACAAAATAAATTGCAATTGGATTATACAATACAACATGGTTCAAGAAATTAAATTTTTTAAATGATAATAGTTTTAAATGAATATATATAATAGTCATATACTGTATAGACTACACCAAATTCAGAGAAATCCCTATAGGAAGTAAATGTACAAGAGCCGTCCAATAGACTGCAATATAATATATATTCATACCATCTCCTACAGGCCATAGATAAGTATTATGAATGACATAATTACAGGCTGCCATAATATTTTTGTAGGATAAAGGAAGGGAGGGGTGAAGCACAGGTATTGGGGGTCATTCTGACACATTCGTTCGCTGTGTTTTAACGCAGCAGAGCGAACGGGTCCCTACTGCGCATGCGCCGGTGCCGTAGTGCGCCGTCGCATTCCAGACGGCCGAAGGCCGTAGCAGGGATACGATCGCCTCTGCCTGATTGACAGGCAGAGGCGATCGCTGGGCGGGAGGGGGTGGAACGGTGGCGTTTGGCTGCCGTTTCGTGGGTTTGGTCCAGCCAACACAGGCGTGTCCGGACCGAACAGGGGGCGGACCGCAGCAGCAGTGTGACATCACACGCAGCCGCTGCGGGCCGGGGAGCAATGAGTAGCTCCCAGCCAACACACTAAAGCTGCGCTGGTTGGGAGCTACTCTTGAAGTGCAAAGGCATCGCCGCAGTGCGATGCCTTTGCACTTCTGCGAGGGAGGGCCGGACTGACATGCGTGGCAGGCTAGACCTGTGCTGGGCGTCCCCCCGCATGTCAGGGAAGAAGATCATAGCTGTGCTAAAATTAGCATAGCTACAATCAACTCGGAATGACCCCCATTATTCCTAGGTAAGAGATAGAAAAGACATATAGGAGGATAAGAATTAGGAGAATATGGGAAATAACAGGACAGGACTTGAGCCCAGCAGGAGACGTACTTACAGTAACAACTCGCGCTGAGAAGTGACAGTTACACCAACTGCCACCATCACCACCAGCAGCATCTAATATTAAGTGATCAAAACATGCCCATAACATATAAAACCTAAAATAATTTATATCTTCCTACCAACATTTTCTATAAGAAACACAAATAAATGGGCAATGGGCTTTTTTTTTTTTTTTTTATGTATACAAATGTAGACATTTAGGTCAACCAGTAATTTCTATAATCTAACAAGTAATACCTTATAACATACAGCATAAGAAGCAATGACTTTGGATGAATGAATGGGATAGTACACATCCGCTGCATACAGGGGTGTAGCGAGGGGTGGCTCCAGTGGAGTGCGTGCTCCGGGTGCTGGAAAAGTTAGAGGGCGCGTAGCCGCCTGCACCCCTCCCTCCGTCCACTATACCGCGGGCCGCTATACAGGCAGCTGCAGAGCAGGAGAAGGGGAGGCAGAAGGACGCACACTGACTCGGAGACTATGTAGGGAACAGGGCAGGCCATAGGCGACAGCAAGAGATATTGACAGCCAGCACATGCCGGAGCTCTGCTGCCCTCTTTATATGTCTCAATGTCTGCGTGTAGCTGTGAGCAGGGTTACTTCTGTTCTTCTACACCACTCTCTGCCCCAGCTGCTGCAGCACCTCTTTCTGCCCCGGCTGCTGCAGCACCTCTCTCTGTCCCAGCTGCTGCTGCAGTACCTCTCGCTGCATTAAAAGCTGCAGATTAACATGTATAAGCGGCTCTACTGTGGTGTAATGTGTATAAATGGCTCTACTGTGGCATAACATGTATAAGGGGCTTTGCTGTGTTGTGTAACGTGTATAAGGGGCTTTACTGTGTAACGTGTATAAGGGGCTCTACTGTGTGCCGTAAAGTGACTAACGGACACTATTTTGGTGTAATGTGAATAACGGACTATACTGTAAGGTGCAATCTGAATTGGAACTATTATGTGGTCACGCCCATTTCCCATGAAGCCAGGCCCCTATATTTTTGTTGCATGCCTTAGGTGCGTACTGTCCCTATTTTAAACATGGAGGAAACTTTTTCACTGAGATCCACATGGTCTACAACTGACCCTGTCACCAATTTAGGGTTTTAAAATATTTTTTCTTTTCAAATGTAACATGCCCACAATTCAATACAGGGTAGGGGGTGCCAAAACATACCCTTGCTCCGGGCACCATGTCACCTAGCTACCCCTCTGGCTGCATATGGGATCACAGCTGTGTATGCATTAGCCTCCATCTCTGTTTCAAGTCCTGTATCCTTACTGCCGTATTCTGCAATGAAAACAGAGACACAGTAAGTGAACAAAGATGGAAACCAGAACAGAAATACTTTGGGGTCTATTTATGAAGCAGTGAAAAGAGTGGAGAAGTGAGCCTGTGGAGAAGTGGTCCTTGAAGTGGTTCTTGATCACCGCCCTGAATGCCAAGCTGTATCATACTTACCGACTTTTTGACTGCTCTCTCCGGGAGAGAGCAGCCAGGTCGGTTCGGCAGGGGGGCGGGCTGCGATGCGAGTGCAGAGGGGGGCGGTCCGGAGGCGTGGCGTAGGCGGACCAGGGGCGTGGCCACGGGATTGTCCCGTGTAAGCCCCGCCCCCGCTGTGTAATGCCGCTATTACCGCTATGATGCGCTATCATCATGCCGCTATGATGACGCAATTCAACAAGAATCGCGTCATCGCCTGCCCGGACCGCCCACTTTACTCGCTAAGTGGGCGGCCGGGCAGGGGGGGACCCCTGGAATCGGGAGACTTGCCTGCTCTTCCAGGGGGCCGGGAGGATCACCCGATTTTTGGGAGCCTCCCGGCCATTCCGGGAGAGTAGGCAAGTCTGAGCTGTATGTGTTTGAGGCCAAATGCTTTGAGCCCTACTGGGTCCCCGTTATGGTGATTCAAAAAGTGTCTAGCCACTGGTGGCAATGGTCTCAATTTAGCTAGATCTTTCTTAGCATTTCGACCCAGACGGGATGAATGTTTCCAACAGTTATGTCTCTTTTCTAAATTAATATTTATTCCTCAGATCAAAATAGTTCGAATGAGGCAAGTAAAGGCCACATAACTACACAAGACACAAACAAACACTTTTTTCGTCTCATACATTTGAGCATTTGAACAGTCACTTTATTTTATCTACCTTATCACGATATTTCTTTACACTCCACTTAATACACTTTTATTAATACAACAACAAACTTTTCACGTTATAATGACGTTGTTTCTCCAACACCCATGTTATCACGTTTGTTTTTTCCAACACATTTTTGTCTTTTTTGTTTGTTTCACCAATGATTTACACATTTACACTTTCACCATAACAGAAACCGCACTATGGCCCTCATTCCGAGTTGATCGCTAGCTGTTTTCGTTTGCAGCGCAGAGATCAGGCAAAAAAAGGCAATTCTGCGCATGCGTATGGGGCACACAGCGCACGCGCATCGTACTTTCACAAAAGACGATGCAGTTTTACACAAGCTCGAGCGACGCTTTTCAGTCGCACTGCTGGCCGCAGAGTGATTGACAGGAAGTGGGTGTTTCTGGGTGGTAACTGACCGTTTTCGGGGACAGTGTGAAAAAACGCAGGCGTGCCTGATAAAATCACAGGAGTGGCTGCAAAAACGTAGGTGTGACTGGCCGAACGCAGGGCGTGTTTGTGACATCAAAACAGGAACTAAGTCTGAAGTGATCGCAAGGAAGGAGTAGGTCTGCAGCGACTCTGAAACTGCACAATTTTTTTTTGTCGCAGCGCTGCGATCCTGTAGTTCGCACTTCTGCTAAGCTAAGATACACTCCCAGAGGGCGGTGGCTTAGCATTTGCACTGCTGCTAAAATCAGCTAGCGAGCGAACAACTCGGAATGAGGGCCAATGCCATATACTGTATATTCAACTATAGGGGGGTACTCACGGAGAGATCCATGCTTAAAATCTAACAATCTGACTAGATTGCTTAGATTATTTTTTTTTAAACATTAAGGTTTTTATTGAAGAGTTTACACATAAAAAATGGGGAACAGAATAATGAAATAGGGAAACACAGGGGAAGTCCGGAATGGTTACCATAAGCAAACTTAAACAACGCACAGTCTAAGGGGTATACAATTGGTTACATTGAACATACAGATATAAGAAAAGGAGAAAGCGCTAAAAGGAGACATGAAGAGGACATAGCTAGTATCACGGCATTCTCGTAGGAATAACTCTAGGAGAGCTCGAGAACGGACATGTCAGTTGGAGAGCTATACACTGTTAGCCTACCCTCTCTACTTCTATAATCAGACCATCCCAACCATTTCATGTGGATAGAGTTAGCCGATGAGGAGTATTTAGCCTCCGCGGTTTCAAAAATGAAATGTTTGTGGATCTTATTTTGGATGGACTCTAAGGTGGGAACACTCTCAGATTTCCATAGTTGTGCTATAGCCGCTTTAGCGGCTATCAAAATGTGCCCCAAGACATAACGGTCACCTGCAGAGAGGCAATCCACGTACAAGTGGAACAGCGCCAGGGCTGGGTCCATTGGGATGCTAAGCCCTAACACTATGCCGGCCATACTTAAAACTTCTCTCCAAAGAGGTTGTATACGAGGACATGCCCAAAAGACATGAAAGATATCTCCCGTGGAACCACATTTCCTCCAACATAATTTAGATTGGGAAGACCAGATTCTGTGCTGCTTGGCAGGGGTAAAGTAGGCCCTCTATATAAGCTTGTAAAACATTTCTGAGTGGTTAACACACTTGGAGACTTTAAAACAAGACCCAAATATACCATCCTACTCTGCCTCAGTAAAGGACCTATTCAAATCTCTTTCCCATAGAGTCTGAGTTTTCAATTTTTTCAGGGGGCCGTTTGACAGTTGAAATTGATACCACCACGTAATCCCATATTTATGCGAGGGTGTCTCCAGTCGGCTCACAATGTAAGCCGGAAGAGACAGTTTGTGGAGATGTGAGGGAGTACATGAGTGCAGTCAACTTCTCACCTGCAGGTATTTAAAGAAATCCTGAGTCCGAATCCCAAATCTCTCTTGCAATTCAGAGAAAGACATCAAGATGTCCCCTTCATATAAATCGCCCACGGTAGTGAGCCCCTGCCGAGTCCACTCCACTAGGGAAACGTTGGGGATCAATGACATAAGAGCAGTTAACGACAGGCAGGGGGCGGGTAAATTAAGCTCTTCTGAAGAGAGTACTAATTTATGCCAGGAATCTATGGTCGTTTTAATAGACTTGCAGGACTCGGCCCTACTCCTAGATGCTGGCAGTGGCAACCAAAACATATCAGGGAGAGAAACAGCGTCTAAGCATGAGGCTTCCAGAATAACCCAGGGCTTCAGAATCTTGGTGTCAAACCAGTCCCTAGACTGACTTATCAGACATGCCGCATGGTACTTTTCTATATCTGGGAAAGCTACTCCCCCAGACAGTTTAGGCCGAACAAGAGTCTTCTTAGCAATTTTCGGTCTAGAGCCTCCCCATACATATCTGGTCAAGACCTGGTTAAATTTATTATAAAAGAGTCTGGGAAGGGGCCTCTGTATGGCGCGAAACAGGTACATTAATTTCGGCAATAAAACCATCTTAGCAGCAGCAATCCTACCCAACCAAGACACCTCCTGCAGCATCCACTCCCCAGTCAGCTCGGTAAACGCTTTTAATAACGGGGCATAGTTACACTCAATCAAGTTGTCTTCCCTAGTTAGGTTTATACCCAGGTATCTCAGGGAGCAGGACTTCCAGGCAAATTTATACCTATCCTTCAACTTAGAGACTACAGTCGGAGGTATATGGAGTGGGAGGGCTTCCGTTTTATTTGTGTTTAACTTATAAAAAGAAACATCTAAATAGCTTTGAAGGACCTCATGCAGTACTGGCAAAGGAAGCTTCGGGGTCAGTTAGACATAGCAGAATATCGTCCGCAAACAAACTGATTTTGTGAGAAATGCCCCCTATAACAGGGCCGCTAATCGCATCTCGAGATCTAATGCAAGCAGCCAAGGGTTCTATTGCAAGCGCAAAAATAAGAGGGGATAGCGGGCATCCTTAACGCGTGCCATTCGAGATATTAAAGGGTGAGGAAAGGCATCCGTTAACATAGACCCGTGCACTAGGGGAGGAATAAAGAGCTAACATAGAGTCCAAGATCCTTCCAGAGAAGCCAAATTTGTCCAGAGTTAATCTCATAAAATCCCAATTTAATCTATCAAAAGCCTTTTCGGCGTCGAGAGACAAGACTAGGAGGGGTTCTCTTCTACCGGCTGCGTGCTCAATCACATTAATCACCCTGCGGGTATTATCCGGGGCCTGTCTGTTCAGTACGAAACCCACTTGGTCTGGGTTGATAAGGGAGGGAAGCAGAAGGCTGATACGATTGGCTATTAATTTGGCATACATTTTTAAATCCGTATTTAGTAACGCAATCGGTCTAAAATTTTGGACTGAGGTGAGGTTTTTTCCTGGTTTGGGGATGGTAATGATTTGAGCTTCCAGCATCTCCTTAGGGAAGTGGCCTGCTTCTGAGACTTCATTGAACACCGACAAGAGCACCGGGGCCAAGCTCTCTCTAAAGGATTTATAGAAACCAGCAGGATAACCGTCGGGACCCGGGGCCTTGTCTGCGGGGAGGGAGTCAATAGCCTTTTCGACTTCAGCTAAAGTCCAAGGCGCACTTAGAGAGCTACAAGACTCCGGCGACAGCGAGGGGAGAGGAAAGTTGTTCAGAAAATTCTGAACATCTACGCCTGTAGGTTGAAAGGTAGAAGAGTCCCCCTTCAGGTTGTATAGTTTGGAGTAATAGGCTGCAAAGACATCTGCAATTCCGTCTGGATCGTAGACTCTGTTACCCCTATCTGAATGGACAATGTGAATTTTTTCTTTTGCCTTCTTACCCCTCAGCTTCCTCGCCAGCAGTCTACCAGCCCTATTCCCATAAACATAACATTTTTGATTCAGTCTATGTAGGTTGCGTTGGACCTCCGCTAGATAGAATACATTCACCGCCTCCCTTGCTTCTTTCAAAGACTTAAGAAGGGCTTTATCGTGCGGATGTGCCTTGTGAGAACTCTCCAGGGAGGCGACTGTAAGCTCAGCTTGTTCAAATTTTTTACGATATGCCCGCTTAAGCTTAGCCGCTGTTTGAATTGCCGTCCCTCTTGTCACTGCTTTGAGGGCGCACCAGAATGTGAAGATAGACGTCTCCTGGGGAGAGTTCTCAGAAAGATAATAATCTAAGGTGGATTGGATCGCCTGCGTGGTCTCCGGCTGAAGAAGACTGAGTTTACCCAAACGCCAAGGGGCCGGGGTGACCCTTCTATTATTTATATCCCATTCGATAAATAATGGGGAGTGATCCGACCAGGACATGGGGAGGATGGTGATTGCACGGATGGACTGTAGGGTCCACTTATCCGCCAATGCTAAGTCTATTCTAGAGTAGGATGCGTGCACCGCGGAGTAAAATGTGTAATCTCTATCCATTGGATGCTTAACGCGCCAGAGGTCTAAAAGATCATATTCCGCCAGTAGCTGGCTAAAGCCCTTTGCATTCCTATGGAGCTGACTGGAGAGTGAGGGTCGCTTACCAGAATTATCGACGAGAGGGTCTAAAGTCAAATTAAAATCCCCCATTAAAAGTAAAGCACCCTTAGCCAATTGTTGCAACTTAGCGCAGAGTTTCCTGCAGAATGCTAGTTGCTTGGTGTTAGCGTCATAGCAGGAAACTAATGTCACCTCTTTGTTTTCAAGAGTACCTACCAAAATAAGGATTCTCCCCTCAGGGTCGCAATATTGCGAAGTGAGGATAAACGCGCAGTGCTGAGATATCAAGATTGCCACTCCCGCCTTCTTAGCCGGCCCGTTAGCCAAATAGCAATGGGGTTATCTCCCATTAGTAAACCGTGCAGGGGCAGAAGTAATAAAATTAGTCTCTTGGACTGCTATAATTTGAGCTTTAAATTTGTGAAAATAATTAAGCGCTAATCTCCTCTTGTGTGGGGAATTAAGCCCTTTTGCATTTATAGAGACAATGTTAACCATATCTTAAAACTGTCGGGGAATGCGTTTCTAACCACAACCAACTGGCTATTAAAAAATGTATGCAACATATCCGGACAATAAAGAGAGGGGAAAGAGGAAGGGAAAGGCGGAAGAGAGGAGGAATACAGAAAGAAAAAAACAGAAAGAAAAAACAAAACATTAACCCCGCTCGGGGGCACATTTGGACGCCTAACCATGGCGACTCCAAGTTAAACAGTGGGGGGTAGTGGCAATCCGCCCGCACCCGAACCGAAAATAAACTAAATGTAGGCTCTCGACACCCCGTCCCTGGGCCCCCGACTGTCACTGGGAGTAAATGAACTTGAGTAGAATACCCATCAACAAGGAATTGTGGGTGGCAGTCGGGGCAGCAGAGACAGACAGTAAACAAGGAAATACCGGTGAGGAGGCCACACTGAAGAACATTCTAGAGACATAAACAACCTCCTCAGATAATCGCCAAGGAGTTGATGCAACGTAGAAATATACAACATGACAAACTAATTAGGAAACATGAAAACAAAGCAAGTGTAGCAAATCAAACCATATTTAAAGTTCTGCAGCCGATTAGGCCCAGTCCCGCTGAAGGCCCTGTTCGGGAGAGGTGTGTGTAGGAGAACTTGCAGAGTTCCATGTTGCTAGGATCTTTTTATCCTCCTCGACGTTCGTTATAACCACTGTGGACCCCTCTCGAGAAATGAGCAACTTCGTAGGAAATCCCCATCTATATAGAATGTTCTCTTTCCGTAGCACTGATGTGATGGGGTAAAGAGAGCGCCGCTTGGCCAAAGTGGCAGGGGACAGGTCTCCGAAAAGTTGAAATGAGCCCAAAGCCTCTGACGCAGCATCCGATGGTCTGGCAGCTTTCAAGATTGCTTCCTTCACATGGTAATTGTGTAACCTCATAAGGACATCCCGGGGGACACCATCGGGGGCATTCCTGGCCTTTGGGAGCCTATGGATACGATCAATTAAGAAGTCAGCGGGGCGGTTTGAAGGAAGAAGCTTGCTAAAGAGGTCAACTGCAAAGTCGTTTAAAGCGCTATTTCCGGAACCCCTCGTAGCTTTAAGTTGTTACCCCTCGATCTGTCTCCCATGTCCGAGAGTTTATCTCTGAGCGCCGCAACCTCAGTTTGGAGCAGGTCGTGTGAGGAGATTAGATCGTTGTGAGACGACACTACTTCACCCATTTTAGTTTCGAGGTGATCAGTGCGGCCTCCAATCTCGTCAATAGAACGCTGGCATTCCTTCATAGTTACTCTAAATTCTGCCGCGACTTCATCCTTAAATTGCGTTAAGAACTGCTTCATAGCACCCACCGTAAGCGCTTCGCTGTCGGCAATAACGCTTGTGTGAGCAGTGACCGAGACGGGCGTATCTCTAAGCGGTGAGGGTACAAGAGCAGCAGGTTTAGAGGTGCCACCCCGTGCGTCCTTTGCTTTAGCGGCCTGAGGAGAAGGTTTAAAGAACGCCACCTGGGAGACAGATTTAGCAGCCTTATATTTCTTGGGAGGCATAGCAGCGCTGAGTGACAAAGGTAGAGGAACCGGAGGCAAGAGGCGTCTGGAGCGTCAATCTAGGAAGGATCCGCAGAATTGTCGAGCTGTCATATCATGTCATAAGAGCATTCGGGCGCAGGCGGAGCCTTCTCAGAGCGATCAGAACATAATATTATTCACCCATGTGAGCATCGCAGCCGATCGTCACGGGTGGAATTAGGGAATCAGCAGTCTGGTGGAATTTGCAGAGCAATATGTATTATAAATCCAGCACACTGAGAGAAATGTGGGCTATTGCATCCAGAGACCACTAGATGGGGTAGGTGCAGCAGAAATGAATAGTGCCAAGTATAAGGCTGTTTCCCAACTTAAGAAAATACATGCACATATCCTGCCACAGGGGCCCCAGGGCAATAGCAGGGAGGGAACAATTCCAGAGGGCCACCAACCTGAATAGGCCCCAATCCAGAGACCCCCACAGCCGCACAATCACTCAGTTCCAGCTCCACCTGAGGGATTAAAGATGGCCGCCTCAGCTCACTGGCTGTCTGTTCCGCCTCCGTCCCAGCGTCTCTCTGATCCTCTGCAACGGGGGGTGTCCGTTCTGGGGGTCCGGGGGAGGCTCCTGAATATTCCAGAGCTAGTATGCCGGGTCCGAGCCGCTCCCCGGCGCCATGCTCCCGCCGTGGAGCTCAAGACGCGGGCGCCGGGAGTACGCGAGTCCCCGGCTTCCGCCTGCGTGTGGAGGCCGCAACCTGCAAGAGCGGTTAAAACCGCTCCCCGGCTCCGCAGCAGACACCACAGGGCTGAGTGGACCCACAGGGGGGGACAGGGGGCCCCCGGATAGGAAAGCCAGGGGGTGAGCACCCCGGATTTAAGCAAAAAGTGAACGCTGGAGAGAGGAGAGCAGCAAAGCACGACTGCTCTCTTCTCCAGCCAAGCCACGCCCCCGATTGCTTAGATTTTAAGCACAGATCAATCGTGTGTAGCCCCCTCAGCGATAGCCCCGCACATTGCTATCGCCGCTGCTAGATTGAGCCTGCATGCAGGCCAATCTAGCAGGTCGCTCATTTCACCCGCTGGATGAAATGAGCGGCCCCCGTCCTCCCCCCGCATCGCTCAGCACACATCTCTCCCGTGTATACCCCCCTTTAATGTATTTTTTCTATACTTGATGTATGTCATTCACTGTTGTCCTTGTATTCCTGAAGCACTACATATTATGTAAATCATGTATATGGAAGTAGCTTATCAGTATTCATATATTATTATATTTACAGTAAACACTTTTTCTCTATCACATATCACTATGTCCAAATGTAATTATAATATATATATATATATATATATATTAGAGATGAGCGGGTTCGGTTTCTCTGAATCCGAACCCGCACGAACTTCATGTTTTTTTTCACGGGTCCGAGCGACTCGGATCTTCCCGCCTTGCTCGGTTAACTCGAGCGCGCCCGAACGTCATCATGACGCTGTCGGATTCTCGCGAGGCTCGGATTCTATCGCGAGACTCGGATTCTATATAAGGAGCCGCGCGTCGCCGCCATTTTCACACGTGCATTGAGATTGATAGGGAGAGGACGTGGCTGGCGTCCTCTCCATTTAGATTAGGGTTGAGAGAGAGAGAGAGAGATTGACCTGAGGCTGTGATACTGTAGAAGAGAGTGCAGAGTTTAGTGACTGACGACCACAGTGACCACCAGACAGTAGAGATGAGTGCCTGAAATTTTTCGGGTTTTGTGTTTTGGTTTTGGGTTCGGTTCCGCGGCCGTGTTTTGGGTTCGAACGCGTTTTGGCAAAACCTCACCGAATTTTTTTTGTCGGATTCGGGTGTGTTTTGGATTCGGGTGTTTTTTTCAAAAAACACTAAAAAACAGCTTAAATCATAGAATTTGGGGGTCATTTTGATCCCAAAGTATTATTAACCTCAAAAACCATAATTTACACTCATTTTCAGTCTATTCTGAATACCTCACACCTCACAATATTATTTTTAGTCTTAAAATTTGCACCGAGGTCGCTGTGTGAGTAAGATAAGCGACCCTAGTGGCCGACACAAACACCGGGCCCATCTAGGAGTGGCACTGCAGTGTCACGCAGGATGTCCCTTCCAAAAAACCCTCCCCAAACAGCACATGACGCAAAGAAAAAAAGAGGCGCAATGAGGTAGCTGTGTGAGTAAGATTAGCGACCCTAGTGGCCGACACAAACACCGGGCCCATCTAGGAGTGGCACTGCAGTGTCACGCAGGATGGCCCTTCCAAAAAACCCTCCCCAAACAGCACATGACGCAAAGAAAAAAAGAGGCGCAATGAGGTAGCTGTGTGAGTAAGATTAGCGACCCTAGTGGCCGACACAAACACCGGGCCCATCTAGGAGTGGCACTGCAGTGTCACGCAGGATGTCCCTTCCAAAAAACCCTCCCCAAACAGCACATGACGCAAAGAAAAAAAGAGGCGCAATGAGGTAGCTGACTGTGTGAGTAAGATTAGCGACCCTAGTGGCCGACACAAACACCGGGCCCATCTAGGAGTGGCACTGCAGTGTCACGCAGGATGTCCCTTCCAAAAAACCCTCCCCAATCAGCACATGATGCAAAGAAAAAGAAAAGAAAAAAGAGGTGCAAGATGGAATTGTCCTTGGGCCCTCCCACCCACCCTTATGTTGTATAAACAAAACAGGACATGCACACTTTAACCAACCCATCATTTCAGTGACAGGGTCTGCCACACGACTGTGACTGATATGACGGGTTGGTTTGGACCCCCCCCCAAAAAAGAAGCAATTAATCTCTCCTTGCACAAACTGGCTCTACAGAGGCAAGATGTCCACCTCATCTTCACCCTCCGATATATCACCGTGTACATCCCCCTCCTCACAGATTATCAATTCGTCCCCACTGGAATCCACCATCTCAGCTCCCTGTGTACTTTGTGGAGGCAATTGCTGCTGGTCAATGTCTCCGCGGAGGAATTGATTATAATTCATTTTAATGAACATCATCCTCTCCACATTTTCTGGATGTAACCTCGTACGCCGATTGCTGACAAGGTGAGCGGCGGCACTAAACACTCTTTCGGAGTACACACTTGTGGGAGGGCAACTTAGGTAGAATAAAGCCAGTTTGTGCAAGGGCCTCCAAATTGCCTCTTTTTCCTGCCAGTATAAGTACGGACTGTGTGACGTGCCTACTTGGATGCGGTCACTCATATAATCCTCCACCATTCTATCAATGTTGAGAGAATCATATGCAGTGACAGTAGACGACATGTCCGTAATCGTTGTCAGGTCCTTCAGTCCGGACCAGATGTCAGCATCAGCAGTCGCTCCAGACTGCCCTGCATCACCGCCAGCGGGTGGGCTCGGAATTCTGAGCCTTTTCCTCGCACCCCCAGTTGCGGGAGAATGTGAAGGAGGAGATGTTGACAGGTCGCGTTCCGCTTGACTTGACAATTTTGTCACCAGCAGGTCTTTCAACCCCAGCAGACTTGTGTCTGCCGGAAAGAGAGATCCAAGGTAGGCTTTAAATCTAGGATCGAGCACGGTGGCCAAAATGTAGTGCTCTGATTTCAACAGATTGACCACCCGTGAATCCTTGTTAAGCGAATTAAGGGCTGCATCCACAAGTCCCACATGCCTAGCGGAATCGCTCCGTGTTAGCTCCTCCTTCAATGTCTCCAGCTTCTTCTGCAAAAGCCTGATGAGGGGAATGACCTGACTCAGGCTGGCAGTGTCTGAACTGACTTCACGTGTGGCAAGTTCAAAGGGCATCAGAACCTTGCACAACGTTGAAATCATTCTCCACTGCACTTGAGACAGGTGCATTCCACCTCCTATATCGTGCTCAATTGTATAGGCTTGAATGGCCTTTTGCTGCTCCTCCAACCTCTGAAGCATATAAAGGGTTGAATTCCACCTCGTTACCACTTCTTGCTTCAGATGATGGCAGGGCAGGTTCAGTAGTTTTTGGTGGTGCTCCAGTCTTCTGTACGTGGTGCCTGTACGCCGAAAGTGTCCCGCAATTTTTTTGGCCACCGACAGCATCTCTTGCACGCCCCTGTCGTTTTTTAAAAAATTCTGCACCACCAAATTCAAGGTATGTGCAAAACATGGGACGTGCTGGAATTTGCCCATATTTAATGCACACACAATATTGCTGGCGTTGTCCGATGCCACAAATCCACAGGAGAGTCCAATTGGGGTAAGCCATTCCGCGATGATCTTCCTCAGTTGCCGTAAGAGGTTTTCAGCTGTGTGCGTATTCTGGAAACCGGTGATACAAAGCGTAGCCTGCCTAGGAAAGAGTTGGCGTTTGCGAGATGCTGCTACTGGTGCCGCCGCTGCTGTTCTTGCGGCGGGAGTCCATACATCTACCCAGTGGGCTGTCACAGTCATATAGTCCTGACCCTGCCCTGCTCCACTTGTCCACATGTCCGTGGTTAAGTGGACATTGGGTACAGCTGCATTTTTTAGGACACTGGTGACTCTTTTTCTGAGGTCTGTGTACATTTTCGGTATCGCCTGCCTAGAGAAATGGAACCTAGATGGTATTTGGTACCGGGGACACAGTACCTCCAACAAGTCTCTAGTTGGCTCTGCAGTAATGATGGATACCGGAACCACGTTTCTCACCACCCAGGATGCCAAGGCCTCAGTTATCCGCTTTGCAGTAGGATGACTGCTGTGATATTTCATCTTCCTCGCAAAGGACTGTTGAACAGTCAATTGCTTACTGGAAGTAGTACAAGTGGGCTTACGACTTCCCCTCTGGGATGACCATCGACTCCCAGCGGCAACAACAGCAGCGCCAGCAGCAGTAGGCGTTACACGCAAGGATGCATCGGAGGAATCCCAGGCAGGAGAGGACTCGTCAGAATTGCCAGTGACATGGCCTGCAGGACTATTGGCATTCCTGGGGAAGGAGGAAATTGACACTGAGGGAGTTGGTGGGGTGGTTTGCGTGAGCTTGGTTACAAGAGGAAGGGATTTACTGGTCAGTGGACTGCTTCCGCTGTCACCCAAAGTTTTTGAACTTGTCACTGACTTATTATGAATGCGCTGCAGGTGACGTATAAGGGAGGATGTTCCGAGGTGGTTAACGTCCTTACCCCTACTTATTACAGCTTGACAAAGGGAACACACGGCTTGACACCTGTTGTCCGCATTTCTGGTGAAATACCTCCACACCGAAGAGCTGATTTTTTTGGTATTTTCACCTGGCATGTCAACGGCCATATTCCTCCCACGGACAACAGGTGTCTCCCCGGGTGCCTGACTTAAACAAACCACCTCACCATCAGAATCCTCCTGGTCAATTTCCTCCCCAGCGCCAGCAACACCCATATCCTCCTCATCCTGGTGTACTTCAACACTGACATCTTCAATCTGACTATCAGGAACTGGACTGCGGGTGCTCCTTCCAGCACTTGCAGGGGGCGTGCAAATGGTGGAAGGCGCATGCTCTTCACGTCCAGTGTTGGGAAGGTCAGGCATCGCAACCGACACAATTGGACTCTCCTTGTGGATTTGGGATTTCGAAGAATGCACAGTTCTTTGCTGTGCTGCTTTTGCCAGCTTGAGTCTTTTCATTTTTCTAGCGAGAGGCTGAGTGCTTCCATCCTCATGTGAAGCTGAACCACTAGCCATGAACATAGGCCAGGGCCTCAGCCGTTCCTTGCCACTCCGTGTGGTAAATGGCATATTGGCAAGTTTACGCTTCTCCTCCGACAATTTTATTTTAGGTTTTGGAGTCCTTTTTTTTCTGATATTTGGTGTTTTGGATTTGACATGCTCTGTACTATGACATTGGGCATCGGCCTTGGCAGACGACGTTGCTGGCATTTCATCGTCTCGGCCATGACTAGTGGCAGCAGCTTCAGCACGAGGTGGAAGTGGATCTTGATCTTTCCCTAATTTTGGAACCTCAACATTTTTGTTCTCCATATTTTAATAGGCACAACTAAAAGGCACCTCAGGTAAACAATGGAGATGGATACTAGTATACAATTATGGACTGCCTGCCGACTGCAGACACAGAGGTAGCCACAGCCGTGAACTACCGTACTGTACTGTGTCTGCAGCTAATATAGACTGGTTGATAAAGAGAAGATGTCTATGTAACTATGTATGTATAAAGAAGACTGAAAAAAATCCACGGTTAGGTGGTATACAATTATGGACGGACTGCCTGCCGAGTGCAGACACAGAGGTAGCCACAGCCGTGAACTACCGTACTGTACTGTGTCTGCAGCTAATATAGACTGGTTGATAAAGAGAAGATGTCTATGTAACTATGTATGTATAAAGAAGACTGAAAAAAATCCACGGTTAGGTGGTATACAATTATGGACGGACTGCCTGCCGAGTGCAGACACAGAGGTAGCCACAGCCGTGAACTACCGTACTGTACTGTGTCTGCAGCTAATATAGACTGGTTGATAAAGAGAAGATGTCTATGTAACTATGTATGTATAAAGAAGAATGAAAAAAACCCACGGTTAGGTGGTATACAATTATGGACGGACTGCCTGCCGAGTGCAGACACAGAGGTAGCCACAGCCGTGAACTACCGTACTGTACTGTGTCTGCAGCTAATATAGATTGGTTGATAAAGAGAAGATGTCTATGTAACTATGTATGTATAAAGAAGAATGAAAAAAATCCACGGTTAGGTGGTATTACAATTATGGACGGACTGCCTGCCGAGTGCAGAGACACAGAGGTAGCCACAGCCGTGAACTACCGTACTGTGTCTGCTGCGACTGGATGATAAATGATATAAAAAATATATATATATCACTACTGCAGCCGGACAGGTATATATTATATATTATATAATGACGGACCTGCTGGACACTGTCTGTCAGCAGAATGAGTTTTATTTTTATAGAATAAAAAAAAAAAAAACACACAAGTGAAGTCACACGACGAGTGTTTAACTTTTTCAGGCAATCACAATATAAGTATACTACTAACTATACTGGTGGTCAGTGTGGTCAGGTCACTGGTCAGTCACACTGGCAGTGGCACTCCTGCAGCAAAAGTGTGCACTGTTTAATTTTAATATAATATGTACTCCTGGCTCCTGCTATAACCTATAACTGGCACTGCAGTAGTGCTCCCCAGTCTCCCCCACAATTATAAGCTGTGTGAGCTGAGCAGTCAGACAGATATATAATATATATAGATGATGCAGCACACTGGCCTGAGCCTGAGCAGTGCACACAGATATGGTATGTGACTGACTGAGTCACTGTGTGTATCGCTTTTTTCAGGCAGAGAACGGATATATTAAATAAACTGCACTGTGTGTCTGGTGGTCACTCACTATATAATATATTATGTACTCCTGGCTCCTGCTATAACCTATAACTGGCACTGCAGTAGTGCTCCCCAGTCTCCCCCACAATTATAAGCTGTGTGAGCTGAGCAGTCAGACAGATATATATAATATTATATATAGATAATAGATGATGCAGCACACTGGCCTGAGCCTGAGCAGTGCACACAGATATGGTATGTGACTGACTGAGTCACTGTGTGTATCGCTTTTTTCAGGCAGAGAACGGATATATTAAATAAACTGCACTGTGTGTCTGGTGGTCACTCACTATATAATATATTATGTACTCCTGGCTCCTGCTATAACCTATAACTGGCACTGCAGTAGTGCTCCCCAGTCTCCCCCACAATTATAAGCTGTGTGAGCTGAGCAGTCAGACAGATATATATAATATTATATATAGATAATAGATGATGCAGCACACTGGCCTGAGCCTGAGCAGTGCACACAGATATGGTATGTGACTGACTGAGTCACTGTGTGTATCGCTTTTTTCAGGCAGAGAACGGATATATTAAATAAACTGCACTGTGTGTCTGGTGGTCACTCACTATATAATATATTATGTACTCCTGGCTCCTGCTATAACCTATAACTGGCACTGCAGTAGTGCTCCCCAGTCTCCCCCACAATTATAAGCTGTGTGAGCTGAGCAGTCAGACAGATATATATAATATTATATATAGATAATAGATGATGCAGCACACTGGCCTGAGCCTGAGCAGTGCACACAGATATGGTATGTGACTGAGTCACTGTGTGCTGTGTATCGCTTTTTTCAGGCAGAGAACGGATTATAAAGTAAACTGCACTGTCCTCACTAGTAAACTCTCTCCACTCAGTCTCTACACTTCTACAGTAACAGTACTCCTCCTAGTCAGCTCCAGTAAATCTCTCTCAGTCTCTTATAATCTAAATGGAGAGGACGCCAGCCACGTCCTCTCCCTATCAATCTCAATGCACGTGTGAAAATGGCGGCGACGCGCGGCTCCTTATATAGAATCCGAGTCTCGCGATAGAATCCGAGCCTCGCGAGAATCCGACAGCGTCATGATGACGTTCGGGCGCGCTCGGGTTAACCGAGCAAGGCGGGAAGATCCGAGTCGCTCGGACCCGTGAAAAAAAACATGAAGTTCTGGCGGGTTCGGATTCAGAGAAACCGAACCCGCTCATCTCTACCAGACAGTGCAGTTTTTTGTTTTATTTAATATATCCGTTCTCTGCCTGAAAAAAACGATACACACAGTGACTCAGTCACATACCATATCTGTGTGCACTGCTCAGCCCAGTGTGCTGCATCAATGTATATATATATCTGACTGTGCTCAGCTCACACAGCTTATAATTGTGGGGGAGACTGGGGAGCACTGCAGTGGCAGTTATAGGTTATAGCAGGAGCCAGGAGTACATAATATTATATTAAAATTAAACAGTGCACACTTTTGCTGCAGGAGTGCCACTGCCAGTGTGACTAGTGACCAGTGACCTGACCACCAGTATATATAATATTAGTAGTATACTATCTCTTTATCAACCAGTCTATATTAGCAGCAGACACAGTACAGTGCGGTAGTTCACGGCTGTGGCTACCTCTGTGTCGGCACTCGGCAGCCCGTCCATAATTGTATATACCACCTAACCGTGGTTTTTTTTTCTTTCTTTATAGTCATACTAGTTACGAGTATACTATCTCTTTATCAACCAGTCTATATTAGCAGCAGACACAGTACAGTGCGGTAGTTCACGGCTGTGGCTACCTCTGTGTCGGCACTCGGCAGCCCGTCCATAATTGTATATACCACCTAACCGTGGTTTTTTTTCTTTCTTTATACATACATACTAGTTACGAGTATACTATCTCTTTATCAACCAGTCTATATTAGCAGCAGACACAGTACAGTGCGGTAGTTCACGGCTGTGGCTACCTCTGTGTCGGCACTCGGCAGCCCGTCCATAATTGTATATACCACCTAACCGTGGTTTTTTTTTCTTTCTTTATACATACATACTAGTTACGAGTATACTATCTCTTTATCAACCAGTCTATATATTAGCAGCAGACACAGTACAGTGCGGTAGTTCACGGCTGTGGCTACCTCTGTGTCGGCACTCGGCAGCCCGTCCATAATTGTATATACCACCTAACCGTGGTTTTTTTTTCTTTCTTTATACATACATACTAGTTACGAGTATACTATCTCTTTATCAACCAGTCTATATATTAGCAGCAGACACAGTACAGTGCGGTAGTTCACGGCTGTGGCTACCTCTGTGTCGGCACTCGGCAGCCCGTCCATAATTGTATATACCACCTAACCGTGGTTTTTTTTTCTTTCTTTATACATACATACTAGTTACGAGTATACTATCTCTTTATCAACCAGTCTATATATTAGCAGCAGACACAGTACAGTGCGGTAGTTCACGGCTGTGGCTACCTCTGTGTCGGCACTCGGCAGCCCGTCCATAATTGTATATACCACCTAACCGTGGTTTTTTTTTCTTTCTTTATACATACATACTAGTTACGAGTATACTATCTCTTTATCAACCAGTCTATATATTAGCAGCAGACACAGTACAGTGCGGTAGTTCACGGCTGTGGCTACCTCTGTGTCGGCACTCGGCAGCCCGTCCATAATTGTATATACCACCTAACCGTGGTTTTTTTTCTTTCTTTATACATACATACTAGTTACGAGTATACTATCTCTTTATCAACCAGTCTATATATTAGCAGCAGACACAGTACAGTGCGGTAGTTCACGGCTGTGGCTACCTCTGTGTCGGCACTCGGCAGCCCGTCCATAATTGTATATACCACCTAACCGTGGTTTTTTTTTCTTTCTTTATACATACATACTAGTTACGAGTATACTATCTCTTTATCAACCAGTCTATATATTAGCAGCAGACACAGTACAGTTCGGTAGTTCACGGCTGTGGCTACCTCTGTGTCGGCACTCGGCAGCCCGTCCATAATTGTATATACCACCTAACCGTGGTTTTTTTTTCTTTCTTTATACATACATACTAGTTACGAGTATACTATCTCTTTATCAACCAGTCTATATTAGCAGCAGACACAGTACAGTGCGGTAGTTCACGGCTGTGGCTACCTCTGTGTCGGCACTCGGCAGCCCGTCCATAATTGTATATACCACCTAACCGTTGTTTTTTTTTCTTTCTTTATACATACATACTAGTTACGAGTATACTATCTCTTTATCAACCAGTCTATATATTAGCAGCAGACACAGTACAGTGCGGTAGTTCACGGCTGTGGCTACCTCTGTGTCGGCACTCGGCAGCCCGTCCATAATTGTATATACCACCTAACCGTGGTTTTTTTTTCTTTCTTTATACATACATACTAGTTACGAGTATACTATCTCTTTATCAACCAGTCTATATATTAGCAGCAGACACAGTACAGTGCGGTAGTTCACGGCTGTGGCTACCTCTGTGTCGGCACTCGGCAGCCCGTCCATAATTGTATATACCACCTAACCGTTGTTTTTTTTTCTTTCTTTATACATACATACTAGTTACGAGTATACTATCTCTTTATCAACCAGTCTATATATTAGCAGCAGACACAGTACAGTGCGGTAGTTCACGGCTGTGGCTACCTCTGTGTCGGCACTCGGCAGCCCGTCCATAATTGTATATACCACCTAACCGTGGTTTTTTTTTCTTTCTTTATACATACATACTAGTTACGAGTATACTATCTCTTTATCAACCAGTCTATATATTAGCAGCAGACACAGTACAGTGCGGTAGTTCACGGCTGTGGCTACCTCTGTGTCGGCACTCGGCAGCCCGTCCATAATTGTATACTAGTATCCAATCCATCCATCTCCATTGTTTACCTGAGGTGCCTTTTAGTTGTGCCTATTAAAATATGGAGAACAAAAATGTTGAGGTTCCAAAATTAGGGAAAGATCAAGATCCACTTCCACCTCGTGCTGAAGCTGCTGCCACTAGTCATGGCCGAGACGATGAAATGCCAGCAACGTCGTCTGCCAAGGCCGATGCCCAATGTCATAGTACAGAGCATGTCAAATCCAAAACACCAAATATCAGTAAAAAAAGGACTCCAAAACCTAAAATAAAATTGTCGGAGGAGAAGCGTAAACTTGCCAATATGCCATTTACCACACGGAGTGGCAAGGAACGGCTGAGGCCCTGGCCTATGTTCATGGCTAGTGGTTCAGCTTCACATGAGGATGGAAGCACTCAGCCTCTCGCTAGAAAAATGAAAAGACTAAAGCTGGCAAAAGCAGTAGCACCGCAAAGAACTGTGCGTTCTTCGAAATCCCAAATCCACAAGGAGAGTCCGACTCCAATTGTGTCGGTTGCGATGCCTGACCTTCCCAACACTGGACGTGAAGAGCATGCGCCTTCCACCATTTGCACGCCCCCTGCAAGTGATGGAAGGAGCACCCGCAGTCCAGTTCCTGATAGTCAGATTGAAGATGTCAGTGTTGAAGTACACCAGGATGAGGAGGATATGGGTGTTGCTGGCGCTGGGGAGGAAATTGACCAGGAGGATTCTGATGGTGAGGTGGTTTGTTTAAGTCAGGCACCCGGGGAGACACCTGTTGTCCGTGGTAGGAATATGGCCGTTGACATGCCTGGTGAAAATACCAAAAAAATCAGCTCTTCGGTGTGGAAGTATTTCACCAGAAATGCGGACAACAGGTGTCAAGCCGTGTGTTCCCTTTGTCAAGCTGTAATAAGTAGGGGTAAGGACGTTAACCACCTCGGAACATCCTCCCTTATACGTCACCTGCAGCGCATTCATAATAAGTCAGTGACAAGTTCAAAAACTTTGGGTGACAGCGGAAGCAGTCCACTGACCAGTAAATCCCTTCCTCTTGTAACCAAGCTCACGCAAACCACCCCACCAACTCCCTCAGTGTCAATTTCCTCCTTCCCCAGGAATGCCAATAGTCCTGCAGGCAATGTCACTGGCAATTCTGACGAGTCCTCTCCTGCCTGGGATTCCTGCGATGCATCCTTGCGTGTAACGCCGGGAGTCGATGGTCATCCCAGAGGGGAAGTCGTAAGCCCACTTGTACTACTTCCAGTAAGCAATTGACTGTTCAACAGTCCTTTGCGAGGAAGATGAAATATCACAGCAGTCATCCTGCTGCAAAGCGGATAACTGAGGCCTTGACAACTATGTTGGTGTTAGACGTGCGTCCGGTATCCGCCGTTAGTTCACAGGGAACTAGACAATTTATTGAGGCAGTGTGCCCCCGTTACCAAATACCATCTAGGTTCCACTTCTGTAGGCAGGCGATACCGAGAATGTACACGGACGTCAGAAAAAGACTCACCAGTGTCCTAAAAAATGCAGTTGTACCCAATGTCCACTTAACCACGGACATGTGGACAAGTGGAGCAGGGCAGGGTCAGGACTATATGACTGTGACAGCCCACTGGGTAGATGTATGGACTCCCGCCGCAAGAACAGCAGCGGCGGCACCAGTAGCAGCATCTCGCAAACGCCAACTCTTTCCTAGGCAGGCTACGCTTTGTATCACCGCTTTCCAGAATACGCACACAGCTGAAAACCTCTTACGGCAACTGAGGAAGATCATCGCGGAATGGCTTACCCCAATTGGACTCTCCTGTGGATTTGTGGCATCGGACAACGCCAGCAATATTGTGTGTGCATTAAATATGGGCAAATTCCAGCACGTCCCATGTTTTGCACATACCTTGAATTTGGTGGTGCAGAATTTTTTAAAAAACGACAGGGGCGTGCAAGAGATGCTGTCGGTGGCCAGAAGAATTGCGGGACACTTTCGGCGTACAGGCACCACGTACAGAAGACTGGAGCACCACCAAAAACTACTGAACCTGCCCTGCCATCATCTGAAGCAAGAAGTGGTAACGAGGTGGAATTCAACCCTCTATATGCTTCAGAGGTTGGAGGAGCAGCAAAAGGCCATTCAAGCCTATACAATTGAGCACGATATAGTAGGTGGAATGCACCTGTCTCAGGCGCAGTGGAGAATGATTTCAAAGTTGTGCAAGGTTCTGATGCCCTTTGAACTTGCCACACGTGAAGTCAGTTCAGACACTGCCAGCCTGAGTCAGGTCATTCCCCTCATCAGGCTTTTGCAGAAGAAGCTGGAGACATTGAAGGAGGAGCTAACACGGAGCGATTCCGCTAGGCATGTGGGACTTGTGGATGGAGCCCTTAATTCGCTTAACAAGGATTCACGGGTGGTCAATCTGTTGAAATCAGAGCACTACATTTTGGCCACCGTGCTCGATCCTAGATTTAAAGCCTACCTTGGATCTCTCTTTCCGGCAGACACAAGTCTGCTGGGGTTGAAAGACCTGCTGGTGACAAAATTGTCAAGTCAAGCGGAACGCGACCTGTCAACATCTCCTCCTTCACATTCTCCCGCAACTGGGGGTGCGAGGAAAAGGCTCAGAATTCCGAGCCCACCCGCTGGCGGTGATGCAGGGCAGTCTGGAGCGACTGCTGATGCTGACATCTGGTCCGGACTGAAGGACCTGACAACGATTACGGACATGTCGTCTACTGTCACTGCATATGATTCTCTCAACATTGATAGAATGGTGGAGGATTATATGAGTGACCGCATCCAAGTAGGCACGTCACACAGTCCGTACTTATACTGGCAGGAAAAAGAGGCAATTTGGAGGCCCTTGCACAAACTGGCTTTATTCTACCTAAGTTGCCCTCCCACAAGTGTGTACTCCGAAAGAGTGTTTAGTGCCGCCGCTCACCTTGTCAGCAATCGGCGTACGAGGTTACATCCAGAAAATGTGGAGAAGATGATGTTCATTAAAATGAATTATAATCAATTCCTCCGCGGAGACATTGACCAGCAGCAATTGCCTCCACAAAGTACACAGGGAGCTGAGATGGTGGATTCCAGTGGGGACGAATTGATAATCTGTGAGGAGGGGGATGTACACAGTGATATATCGGAGGGTGATGATGAGGTGGACATCTTGCCTCTGTAGAGCCAGTTTGTGCAAGGAGAGATTAATTGCTTCTTTTTTGGGGGGGGTCCAAACCAACCCGTCATATCAGTCACAGTCGTGTGGCAGACCCTGTCACTGAAATGATGGGTTGGTTAAAGTGTGCATGTCCTGTTTTGTTTATACAACATAAGGGTGGGTGGGAGGGCCCAAGGACAATTCCATCTTGCACCTCTTTTTTCTTTTCTTTTTCTTTGCGTCATGTGCTGTTTGGGGAGGGTTTTTTGGAAGGGACATCCTGCGTGACACTGCAGTGCCACTCCTAGATGGGCCCGGTGTTTGTGTCGGCCACTAGGGTCGCTTATCTTACTCACACAGCTACCTCATTGCGCCTCTTTTTTTCTTTGCGTCATGTGCTGTTTGGGGAGGGTTTTTTGGAAGGGACATCCTGCGTGACACTGCAGTGACACTCCTAGATGGGCCCGGTGTTTGTGTCGGCCACTAGGGTCGCTTATCTTACTCACACAGCTACCTCATTGCGCCTCTTTTTTTCTTTGCGTCATGTGCTGTTTGGGGAGGGTTTTTTGGAAGGGACATCCTGCGTGACACTGCAGTGCCACTCCTAGATGGGCCCGGTGTTTGTGTCGGCCACTAGGGTCGCTAATCTTACTCACACAGCTACCTCATTGCGCCTCTTTTTTTCTTTGCGTCATGTGCTGTTTGGGGAGGGTTTTTTGGAAGGGCCATCCTGCGTGACACTGCAGTGCCACTCCTAGATGGGCCCGGTGTTTGTGTCGGCCACTAGGGTCGCTTATCTTACTCACACAGCGACCTCGGTGCAAATTTTAGGACTAAAAATAATATTGTGAGGTGTGAGGTATTCAGAATAGACTGAAAATGAGTGGAAATTATGGTTTTTGAGGTTAATAATACTTTGGGATCAAAATGACCGCCAAATTCTATGATTTAAGCTGTTTTTTAGGTTTTTTGGAAAAAACACCCGAATCCAAAACACACCCGAATCCGACAAAAAAAATTCGGTGAGGTTTTGCCAAAACGCGGTCGAACCCAAAACACGGCCGCGGAACCGAACCCAAAACCAAAACACAAAACCCGAAAAATTTCCGGCGCTCATCTCTAATATATATATATATATAATTTATATATATTCATATATCGGCCCTCATTCCGAGTTGATCGGTCGCAAGGCGAATTTAGCAGAGTTACACACGCTAAGCCGCCGCCTACTGGGAGTGAATCTTAGCTTCTTAAAATTGCGACCGATGTATGCGCAATATTGCGATTACTAACTACTTAGCAGTTTCAGAGTAGCTTCAGACTTACTCTGCCTGTGCGATCAGTTCAGTGCTTGTCGTTCCTGGTTGACGTCACAAACACACCCAGCGTTCGCCCAGGCACTCCCACCGTTTCTCCGGCCACTCCTGTGTTTTTTCCGGAAACGGTAGCGTTTTCAGCCACACGCCCCTGAAACGCCGTGTTTCCGCCCAGTAACACCCATTTCCTGTCAATCACATTACGATCGCCGGAGCGAAGAAAAAGCCGTGAGTAAAAATACTTTCTTCATAGTAAAGTTACTTGGCGCAGTCGCAGTGCGAACTTTGCGCATGCGTACTAAGCGGATTTTCACTGCGATGCGATGAAAAATACAGAGCGAACAACTCGGAATGAGGGCCATCATTTCAATATAATTTCAGTTTATTTGTGCTCCCCATAGTTAATATGTGTATGCTATCCAGTTTCACATATTTGTTTTTGAATCACTTTACACGATATAAAGTATATGCATATAAGTGACTAATCAGTGTGCATACTGGTTCACAGCTTGCTCAGAGACTATTCCATCATGGACAGCCCTGAGGAAGAAGAGGACTAAAAAACCCCTTTTTCTGCCCCTCTCCCCTTGTTTGAACTGAATAATGAGACTTTGGGACCGTGGCCCTTCCCCCTCACTCACAAGGGCCCTCATTCCGAGTTGATCGGTCGCAAGGCGAATTTAGCAGAGTTACACACGCTAAGCCGCCGCCTACTGGGAGTGAATCTTAGCTTCTTAAAATTGCGACCGATGTATGCGCAATATTGCGATTACTAACTACTTAGCAGTTTCAGAGTAGCTTCAGACTTACTCTGCCTGTGCGATCAGTTCAGTGCTTGTCGTTCCTGGTTGACGTCACAAACACACCCAGCGTTCGCCCAGGCACTCCCACCGTTTCTCCGGCCACTCCTGCGTTTTTTCCGGAAACGGTAGCGTTTTCAGCCACACGCCCCTGAAACGCCGTGTTTCCGCCCAGTAACACCCATTTCCTGTCAATCACATTACGATCGCCGGAGCGAAGAAAAAGCCGTGAGTAAAAATACTTTCTTCATAGTAAAGTTACTTGGCGCAGTCGCAGTGCGAACTTTGCGCATGCGTACTAAGCGGATTTTCACTGCGATGCGATGAAAAATACCGAGCGAACAACTCGGAATGAGGGCCAATGTCTGTTGTTTTATTGATGTCTTTTCTATTTATTGCCCCTCCCCTTATATGTGTCTGTCCTTCAATAAAGCTTCGGGCATGTGACTCACCCTCCCTCACCCTCCTACCCTCCACACCCATAGCCTTATTAACTGTTGTGTTATTGTATCGTTTAAATGCATAGTGCAGTCTGAGAACTACAGTGTAGGCTACAGGCCTGCACCGTAGTTCTTCGACTGCACTATACAGTCTGCATCTGTGCTGTGTTTTGGCCTGTGCTGCGACACGGCACTTATGTTTGTCAAATATACCCGTCTGTTTTTTGCTACTTTATGCCAATAAAGACGCTTTTTCAATCAAAAATCAGTGTGCATACATGAAATAGAACTTCATACGACTGTATGATACTGTATATTAATATCAGATGACTATGATAATCAGCTATGAATTTGAGGGAGACTATCTATACAGTATCACAGGTTCTAAAACTCAGTCCTCAGGACCCCACACGGTTCATGTTTTGCAGGTCACCTGTAGATTTTTTAAATGTGACAGTTGGTGATACACAGTGCAGCTGCCAGGTGACATGGAAAACGTGAATTGTGTGGGGTCCTGAGCAGGGCCGGTGCTAGAGTGTTTGGCGCCCTCCCATCCGTAAAAAAGGTATAGCGCGCACTGCAAAATGGGGTGTGGCCACACAAGGAAGCGGCGTGACCACAAAGGTACCCACAATTCAAATTACGCCACACAGTATTACAATCTTATGCACATTAACCCAAACGTAGTGCCCCTGATTCATATTATGCCACATAATAGTGCCACTTATTCACATTTAAAATTGATGACAGGGCCAGTTCTAGATCTTGAAGACCTCAGGGCAACAGTTTCCTCTGGCCATGCTCAGAACAGGGATAGTGCGCGCCGAAGGGCCACAGAATAGTGCCAGTTCACATAACCCCGCACAGCAGTGTCCGTTAGTCACATTACACCACACAGTAGTGTCCGTTAGTCACATAACCCCGCACAGCAGTGTCCGTTAGTCACATTACACCACACAGTAGTGTCCGTTAGTCACATTACACCGCACAGCAGTGTCCGTTAGCCACGTTACACCGCACAGCAGTGTCCGTTAGCCACGTTACACCGCACAGCAGTGTCCGTTAGTCACGTTACACCGCACAGCAGTGTTCTTTAGTCACATTACACCGGACAGCAGTGTCCGTTAGTCACGTTACACCGCACAGCATTGCCCGTTAGTCACGTTACACCGCACAGCATTGCCCGTTAGTCACGTTACACTGCACAGCATTGCCCGTTAGTCACGTTACACCGCACAGCAGTGTCCGTTAGTCACGTTACACTGAACAGCAGTGTCTGTTAGTCACATTATGTCAGGAATCGACTTACCACAGCTGCATCTGTCCGTCGGTGCGGCCTCCGTCCGGGGTCCCTGTCGCTGGATGCCGTCCTGGGCCTAGGAACGCTCCTGTTGTCAGCAAGCGTGCATGCACGCCGCGTTCCGGCCGGGCCGCGGCATGGGCGCCGCCATGACAGTTCTCCTCTGACTAGTGTGACAGCCAATCCGGAGCTTGGCCGCACCTCCTCGTTTCCACTCCAGCCAATGCCTGCAGACCGAGGGGTATATCCGGAGGAGCAGGGTGAGTCAGTCCTTGTCCTGGACTTCGTGTCACTCCTGCTACTCGTGTGTCTGGATCCGCTCTCCAGTTCCCCTGTGTTCCTGTTTGCCTTCCAGCCTGTTCTGATACCACCGTGGAACCACAAGCACCAGCATTCCTGCATCTGTTATCAGGCTCCACACCTTTCACAGCTACAGTGTGCTCCAGCCCTCTGCAGTAGAGACTCTCTCTCCAGGTGCATCTCATCATCTCACCTGTGCATCAGCCTGCAAGCTGCCAGTGTAACTTCCAACAGCACTGTGAACTTTACACCTGTCTCCTGCATTTGTTACGAGGCTTGCTACCATTGTTACCATCTCTGCTGGCTCCACGGTCAACTATCTCTGGTTCCCATACCAGCATAACGATCCCCTGATTGTTTATACAGCTACTGTTATTGCCATAGACTCTCAGCTTCCACGCTGCACCATACCAATTGCATTTATTGTTTGTTATTGCAAGTATTCCTGCTGCCATATTGTTTGACCTTTTTGTTTAATAAAACAACAACGCGCACATGCGCAGGAATCCAATCCAGCCTCCTCACTTCTTCCATCCTACCTCCACTGACTCACTAGCGCCCCCTCCGGGGACACAATCCATACCGAACCTGACAGTAAGTCCAGGACCGATGGACTCAGATGGTGGTCAGAATGTGGGGTCAGGAGCCTTACAAAATCTGGTCTCCCGTTTGGATGGTCAAGAGGCTGCGCAGCAGCAGATGTTCCAGTTCCTGCAAGGAATGTCATCCCGTCTGGATACACTACAACAATCTCTGCCTAGTGTACTTGCTTCTTCAGTTCCAGTTACCCCTGCACCTGCAAGTGCTGTGGTTTCTTCCTCACCGGCTGCATCGACTCCAGTGTCACGCTTGCACCTACCCGTGCCCAGCAAATATGATGGCAGTCCGAAGCTATGTCGCGGGTTTCTTAATCAGTGTGAAATCCAGTTTGAGTTGTTACCACACAATTTCCCCACGCCAAGATCCAAGGTTGCCTACATCATTTCTCTGCTCTCTGGATCAGCCTTGAGTTGGGTGTCCCCTCTGTGGGAACGTGCTGACCCCCTGATGAATAACTACACCAAATTTGTGTCAACCTTCAGACGCATCTTTGATGAACCGGGTCGTGCAACATCAACCTCTGCAGATCTTATCCAACTTCGTCAAGGTACCCATAGTATGGGTCAATACGTCATCCAGTTCCAGACATTAGCCGCAGAGATTCAGTGGAATAACCAAGCCCTGGTAGCAGCCTTCTGGCATGGACTCTCGGATCGGATCAAAGAGGAACTGGCTACCCGTGACATTCCTGAGCAATTACCAGAGTTAATTTCCTAGTGCATCAAGTTGGACTCTCGCATTCGCAAACGCAATAGTGAGCGTGCTCGTGGTGAGCCTCGCAAGCCAAGAATGGTACCTTCAGCACAATTTCAGCCTCCACCTTCTGATGAGCCTATGCAAATTAATAGGTCCTGCTTAACCCCTGAGGAGCGGTCAAGAAGACTTCGAGAGAGACTGTGTCTTTATTGTGCGGTTACAGGTCACCAAATTAATTCTTGTACAGTGCGTTCGGGAAACGCCAGATCCTGACTTGTAAAGGAGGAGTCAAGTTGGGATCTTCTAGACAAGCTCCTTCAAGCCAAGACCTTATTCTTCCTGTGACCTTAGAGACTACGGCTGGACTCCAGTCTGTAACCGCGTTAGTGGACTGTGGAGCTGCTGGAAACTTCATTACTCAAGCTGCAGTTGGTAAGTTCCGTCTACCTGTCTGTGAACTCACCTATCCAGTCTATATCACTGCAGTGGATGGTAGCCGAATTTCCAAGGGTTACATCTCTCATCAAACCAGGCCAGTGGTGCTGGGAGTCGGGTTCATGCATTCGGAGTTAATTAAGTTCCTAGTCATCCCTCAGGCAACCCAGGAGATCGTGTTGGGTATGCCCTGGCTCCAGCTACATAATCCGCAGATTGACTGGTCCACGATACAACTGACTTCCTGGGGTTCACATTGCCGCCAGTCCTGTCTAGCCCAAGTTCGTCCTGTAAGGTCTTCTGAAGTTAAAACCCAGTCAAGTCTTCCTGTGGCCTACCAAGATTTCTCTGACGTCTTCAGTGAAAAGGCCGCTGATGTTCTGCCGCCCCATAGAGAGTGGGATTGCCCCATTGACCTCATTCCCAGCAAGAAGCCACCTAGAGGGCGTACTTATCCGTTATCCGTACCTGAAACAGAGGCAGTGAGTGAATACATCAGAGAGAATTTACAGAAAGGGTTCATCCGCCCTTCGTCTTCACCCGCTGGTGCAGGCTTTTTCTTTGTTAAAAAGAAAGATGGAGGATTACGTCCATGCATCGATTACCGGGGTCTCAACGATATTACCATCAAAAACAGCTATCCATTACCTCTCATCACTGAATTATTTGATAGAGTCAAGGGAGCCCGCATCTTCACCAAGTTAGATCTCCGCGGTGCCTACAATCTCATCAGAATCCGAAGTGGTGATGAATGGAAGACAGCCTTTAATACTCGGGATGGTCATTACGAGTACCTAGTAATGCCATTCGGGTTGAGCAATGCCCCAGCAGTGTTCCAGCACTTTGTTAACGAAATCTTCCGTGATGTTCTGTATAAATATCTCGTAGTTTACCTGGATGATATCCTCATCTTCTCCCAAGATCTCTCTTCACATCGCCTACAAGTTCGTGAGGTCCTCCGACGTCTTCGTGAGAACCGTCTCTACGGCAAGTTGTCTAAATGTACCTTCGAAGTTCCTTCCATACCTTCCTGGGGTATATAATTTCTGGATAGGATCTCCAGATGGACCCGACAAAGTTAGAGGCTATTGCTAACTGGTCTATTCCGAGTACTCTCAAGTCCATTCAGCGATTTCTGGGATTCGCTAATTATTATAGGAAATTCATCAGAGGATTCTCAACTCTCATTGCTCCTATTACCAGCTTAACTCGAAAGGGGGCAGATCATTCCAACTGGTCAGAAGATGCCTTAGCTGCGTTTCAAAAAATCAAGCAGGCTTTCATGTCTGCTCCAGTTCTGTCGCAACCAGATGTTAACAAGCCATTCGAGTTGGAGGTAGATGCTTCTACAGTGGGAGTTGGAGATGTTCTCTCCCAAATTGGAGCTGATGGGAAGATTCATCCCTGTGTGTTCTTCTCTCGCAAATTCCTTCCTGCGGAAGCTAATTATTCCATCGGTGATCAAGAATTACTGGCGATCAAGCTGGCCCTCGAGGAGTGGAGGTATCTCCTGAAAGGGGCAAAGTTTCCATTCAACATCTACACGGATCACAAGAACTTGCTCTACTTAAAGGCAGCCCAGTGTCTTAATCCTCGCCAGTCCCGGTGGGCTATGTTCTCCTCCCGTTTCAACTTCAAGCTTCATTTCCGCCCAGGTTCTCAGAATACCAAAGCAGATGCTCTGTCCCGATCTATGGAATCCGAAGAAGAGACGTCCGATCCAGTTCCGCATTCCATTCTAAATCCAGTTGTATTTGCCTCGTCTCAAGTTACTCCTGTTCCGCCTCCTGGCAAGATTTTTGTTTCTCCTGAGCTTCGTCCCAAGTTGCTGTCTTGGGCTCATCACTCTAAATTCACTGGGCATCCTGGTGTCCTAAAGACTTTCAAGTTCCTCTCCGAAACTTACTGGTGGCCGAAAATGAAGGTCGACATCAAGCACTCGTGGCGTCCTGCCCCAAGTGTGCTCAGCACAAGACTCCCCGTCAGTCTCCGGCAGGTCAGTTACAGCCGTTATCAGTTCCCAGCCGTCCCTGGTCACACTTGTCCATGGATTTCATCTCTCACCTTCCCTCTTCTCAAGGATTTAATACCATCTGGGTAGTGGTCGACAGGTTTACCAAAATGGCCCATTTTGTTCCACTCCAGGGTCTTCCTTCTGCTCCAAAACTTGCTCAAATCTTCCTACGGGAGATTTTCCGTTTACATGGACTACCCACTGAAATTATATCTGACCGTGGAGTTCAGTTCGTGGCAAGATTTTGGAGAGCCCATTGTTCTGCCATGCAAGTCAACCTCAAGTTTTCGTCAGCCTACCACCCTCAGACGAATGGGCAGATGGAGAGGGTAAATCAGGAGTTGGAAACCTTTTTAAGACTTTATGTTTCATCTTCTAGTTAGGATCTCCTGCTCTGTGCTGCCACGTCGCCATGGCAACCGGGAGGCAAGTGTTAGCGAAGTAACCTGAGCGCAGCATATACTCCGGTCCGGGTTTTTACTGTACAGTGGTTACAGGCTCTGTGCACGGCAGGGAATCCGGCGCTGGTTTTGTGCTCACAGTCTGTGAGGTCTGAGTGGGGCGTGGACAGCACCTGCTATATAAACCATCCTCTCAGGCTAGGCAAATGCTGCTGAATCTTTGTTTGTTAGTCAGTTCCAGAGAGTTAGCTAGTACTGTGTGACGTTGTATTTACTTGTTGCTTACTGCAAATAGGCCTTGGGATTCGGTACTTCATTCTGCCAATCCGGACCTAGCAGTAAGACTGGAGTCAGTTGTTTAACCTGCTTGGGTTCTTTTGCTATTCTGTGAACCCAGCAGGTTTGCGGCTGTACTCTCAGACCTGCTTGCTTAATCCTCCCTCACTGTGCAGGGCGTCCAGGTGTCAGTTTAATGGCAGTAAGCTGAACCTGTGCCCTGCAAGTGGGGGTTAGGATTGTGGATACTCTCCTTGTGTCTATATTTCTATCTCTGACCAAGGAGTTTATTCCCACACCCGTTGGTAACCCTTTTGGGTTTTTTCTGTTGCTCTTAGCAACATCATTTCGGGTGCTCCACATGTTAAATCACTACATCTCGCTTCATTGTCCGCTCTATTCCATCTGAGCATTCCTGACACTAGGGAGACACCCAGTTCCTGAGCCTTTGGGCTTCTCCGTTCACTTTGTGTTTATTAGTTATTCCATCACCTCCTGTGTATGTTATGTTATACTGTCTGTGAGTTCGTTTTCTTCGCATCCCTCTCTGTTCATACACCGGTATACTCCTGTTAGCACTGGTGTGCGTAACATATTCAGCAGCCTTACTCCTGTTGAAATTTTGTGGGAATATGGAGCATACCCCTCAAAATACTTTGCAACAGGTGGGCGATCAGGTGCAGGTCCTGACTCGACAATTTAATGAGATGTCCATTAAAATGAACACCCCGCTGGCCGCTAGCGGAGCTCCCGCAGCAGCAGCGGCAAGTTCAGGGGTTAAGGAGCCGAAAGTAAATCTCCCGGATCGTTTTTCTGGAGATCGCTTGCAGTTCTTTTGTTTCAAGGAGAGCTGTAAGCTATATTTCAGGCTTAGGCCCCAGTCTTCTGGGTCGGAGATTCAGCGGGTGGGCATGGTGATTGTCAGGTCCGGGTGTTTTTGTGAATCCGTTAACCCGGGACCAACCACAGGTGTAGGTGCTGGGGTATGAAGAAAGCAGGGAGGATGAAGAAAGTTCCATTTCATATGTTTATTAAAAATAACAATTCAGTAGAGAGTTGAATGACAAGTTGTTAATCATCATATTATACTGAAGTATTATAGGAATGGCAGAAATAATATACAGGATAAAACTCAAAGACAAATAAAAGAAATGTTCATGGAAACGTATGCAAAACAAGCTGATGAATAAATGTTGAATTGTCCAAATATAAACAAGCTTTGATGCTGAACTGTAGAATGTGATTAACTGGATAATGCAGACATGAAGAAATAACTGTAAGGATTTGCAATGGAGTTTTGAGAGTTAACTGAGAGACTGTGAGGAATTATCCTTGTTATGACAACATAGCAAATATAAAGTACTGAATAGGGTTACTTGCGGGTTCCGGAGATCACTGTGAAACTGTAGTAGATGACAAGGTGATGAATGGGTTAAATGCAGAGTTGAACAAACGAACAGCTTAGGGTAATGGAATCCTCCAAACTTTGTATGGTAGGCAGACAAGGTAACCTCATGCAAGACTCTGGGAATCCAACAATTTCCAGAAGGTGTGCAATTAACTGACAGCACAGCGGGGAGCTGGTGGATCTTTTAGCAGTGAAGGCTGCAGACAGACCTCTGGGAACGGAGGCGATATCTGGACCACGGGAATCACACAGGAATGCACGGAGAGAGCTTAGAGCTAGAGCACAGCGTTGATACAACAAAGCACTGGCCCAGAGTAACATAATCCCAGCCTACTTAAAGGCAGCACAAGCACGGGATTGGCTTACACCTGCCCACAGGTGTTTTCACAAGTGCTCTGTATTACCTATTTGGTCTCCAACATGGCCACCTCCTATACAGCAGACACACCGCAGTGCCTTAGGCCATTTGGTCCCCGCACTCACAGTTCCCAGATTCTGCATTACCTGTGCCACCGATCACGCCGCGTCCCCACACAGGCGCACAGCACCGCGAGCAACCGCACTGGCAACGGATGAACCCCAGAACCCGCAAAGGTAAGAGACCGGTTCGTGACAGTACCCCCTCTTCTACGGGTGGTCTCCGAACACCTTTGAACCTTGTCAGGATTTTTGGAGAAGTATTTCTGTACCAGTCTTGGAGCATGAACATCTTCAGAGAAAACCCAGGATCTCTCCTCCGGACCGTAACCCTTCCAGTCGACCAAAAACTGTAAACGTCCATATCGGGAACGTGAGTCCACAATCTCTTTAACTTCAAATTCCTCATTCTGCAAAGAGTGAACTTTAGGAGATTTGGACTGGGTAGTACGGAACTTATTGAGAATCAAAGGCTTCAGTAAAGATGTATGAAAGGCGTTAGGAATTCTCAAAGACGGTGGCAACTTGACTTTGTATGACACAGGGTTGAGTACCTTTACAATGGGAAATGGACCAATAAACTTGGGAGCAAATTTCTTAGAAGGAACTTTGAACCTGAGATTGCGCGTAGAAATCCAAACTTGGTCTCCCACTTTGTAATTCGGTACAGCTTTACGTTTTCTATCTGCAAAAGATTTATAACGAGCGAAAGTTTTGACCAAGGACTTACGTACACAACTCCAGATTCTAGATAGACGTTGAAGCTCTTGATCTGCCGCTGGAACCTCTAGGGCTGGCAATGGATGGAACTCTGGCACACGAGGATGAAAGCCGAAGTTAATATAAAAGGGCGTAGATTCTGAAGATGAATGGAAGAGATTATTATGAGCAAATTCTGCCAATGGAAGGTAGTCAACCCAGTCATCCTGTGAGGACGATATATATAGCCGGAGAAATGTTTCAAGGTCTTGGTTGACTCTCTCAGTTTGTCCATCTGTCTGAGGATGATATGCAGAAGAAAAATTCAACTTGACATTTAAAGATGAACAAAGCGACCTCCAAAACTTGGCCACAAACTGTGTTCCCCGATCAGAGATAATCTCTCGAGGAAGGCCATGCAACTTGAAGATTTCAGAGATGAACAATCTGGCTAGTAAAGGGGCTGATGGTAACCCAGTTAATGGAATGAAATGTGCCATTTTCGAAAATCGATCCACTATCACCCAAATGGTATTTCGCCCTTTTGATGGAGGTAGATCGGTCACGAAATCCATTGAGATATGAGTCCATGGTTGTTTGGGTATGGATAGTGGATGTAATAAACCTGGTGGAGAACTTCTTGGACTCTTATGTTGGGCACATTTAGGACATGCTGCTATAAACTCTTGGACATTGGCTTTGAGACGTGGCCACCAATAAGACTGTTGAATAAATTTGAGAGTCTTTAGAACCCCAGGATGACCCATGAAGGAAGAGGAGTGAGCCCAGGTAAGCAGCCGTTTTCGAAGACTTGTGGCGACAAAGGTCTTGCCAGGCGGAGGAACTGGAGAGGTTCGAGTCATTAAAAAGGACGTAGGATTCACAATGGCTTGATTCGTGGTAGCATCATTTAATTCAGAAGAAGCAAAGGACCGGGAAAGGGCATCTGCCTTTTTGTTCTGAGACCCTGGACGATAGGTGAGCTTGAAATCAAATTGTGTGAAGAAAAGCGCCCATCTAGCTTGTCGTGGATTCAAACACTGAGCTGACTGCAGATACAGAAGATTCTTATGATCAGTATAAACTGTAATGCGATGTTGTGCTCCTTCTAGAAGGTATCTCCACTCCTCAAATGCCAACTTGATGGCAAGTAACTCTTGCTCACCGATTGCATAATTACGTTCTGCCGGGAGGAACTTACGGGAGAAATATCCGCAGGGATTGACCTTTTTATCTTCAAAGACTTGTGATAACACAGCTCCTACTGCTTCTGTAGATGCATCCACCTCTAGTAGAAAGGGACGATTCAAATCAGGCTGTCGAAGAATGGGGGCTGACCCAAAGGCTTGCTTTAAATCAGAGAAGGCTTTGATTGCTTCAGAAGACCAGTTCGTAGGATTTGCTCCCTTGCGAGTTAGGGCTGTGATGGGAGCAGCTAACGAAGAATAATTCTTAATGAATCTCCTATAGAAATTAGCAAAGCCAAGAAATCGCTGAATCCCCTTGAGAGTTGTAGGAGTGGACCAATCTCGGATAGCTTGTACCTTACCGGGATCCATACATAGCTCTGATCCAGAAATGATGTAACCAAGGAACGGTATGGAAGATACTTCAAAAGTGCACTACTAGACACTTGTAGAGAAGATCACGAAAAAGTTCATTCACATAGCTTTGAAAAACTGCGGGTGCATTACAAAGACCAAAAGGCATTACAAGGTATTCGTAATGCCCATCCCGGGTATTAAAAGCAGTCTTCCACTCGTCCCTTGCCCGGATGCGGATTAAATTGTAGGCCCCTCGGAGATCCAATTTTGTAAACACAGTAGCTCCCTTTACCCGGTCAAATAATTCTGGAATTAAGGGTAATGGGTACTTGTTTTTCACAGTGATCTCATTGAGTCCACGGTAATCTAGGCATGGTCGTAACCCACCGTCCTTCTTCTTAACGAAGAAGAATCCGGCTCCTGCAGGTGAAGAAGATGGTCTGATAAATCCTTTGGTTAGATTTTCCTGTATATAATTAGACATAGCTTGCGTCTCTGGGATGGATAGCGGATAAATTCGTCCCCTAGGAGGTGTTTTACCCGGAACCAGGACGATTGGGCAGTCCCATTCGCGATGAGGAGGTAGAGAGTCTGCTGCTTGTTTACTGAAAACATCCGCAAAGGATTGATACACCGGAGGTAGGTCGGGAAGGCTAATTGACCGGAGAGGTACAATTGAGGCTAAACAGTCCTTGGTACAAGATTTACCCTACGAAAGGACTTCCATGGTTTGCCAATTAAGTTGAGGATTATGTTTCTGCAGCCAAGGTAAACCAAGTATCACATTTTGAGAGGCTTTGGGAATCACGTAGAAGGAGAGGTATTCGGAATGGAGCACACCAACTTTCATCTTGAGACATACGGTTCGATGAGTAATTATACCATCTGGAATTCGACTTCCATCCACTGCTGTAAAAGCAACTGCTGCTTCCAGAGGCATGGTTTGAACTTTAGACCGTATGACAAAGGCTGAGGAGATGAAGTTCTCGGCTGCCCCGGAATCTAGGAGGGCTGAAACTTTCACTGTAGGACTTGGAACTTTTAATTGAATAGACAAGGTCGGCTCTTTCCCAGAACGTGGTTCTAAAGTAACTCCTAGCTTAACCTCCCTTGGATAAGCTAGGAGCGAGAGTCTCCCAGGCCGGAGTTTGCAGGATTTAACTAAATGTTCGGAGGACCCGCAGTACATGCAGAGGTTACCCTGTCGACGACGAAGTCGTTCTTCCTCTGTGAGGCGAGAGCGCCGAATCTGCATAGATTCTTCTGTTGTTACCGGCGACTGTGATGAAGAATCTTGTCGAGGCCTAGGATGATAACGTGGACTGGATCGCTCTGTCCTGGATTTCTCTAAACATCGCTCTCTGTAGCGTAGGTCAAGTTTGTTACAGAGAGAAATCAATTCATCCAGTTTAGTAGGCACATCCCGGATGGTTAAATCATCCTTGATTTTCCCTGAAAGTCCATTCCAAAACGCGGCGATCAAGGCCTCCTCATTCCAATTTAACTCTGAAGACAACGTGCGAAACTGAATAATATATTGACTGACAGGACGTAAACCTTGACGTAGACGGAGAATCTCCAAAGATGCTGAGGTGGTTCTGCCTGGTTCGTCAAAGATTCTCCGGAAGGATGATACGAGCTCCTTGTAATTAGAGAGGATAGGATCACCTCTTTCCCATAATGGTGATGCCCACTCCAGAGCCTGACCGGAGAGGAGGGCAATAATATATGCAACCTTAGAATGAGCTGATGGGAAACTGGTGGACAACAGTTCGAACTGGATCTCGCATTGATTCAGGAATCCTCTGCAAAGATTTGGAGTTCCGTCAAACTTACTCGGAGAGGGTAACTGCAAGCGGGACGTAGGCAGCGTCACAGGAGTAGCTGTAGTGGTAACTGGGACAACCGGAGTTGGAATCTGGATTTGAGACGTTTTAATAGCCGTATGAAGAGTCTCTTAACGGTCTGCCATAGTTTGCATAAACTGCACTATTTGTGTCTGTATAGACTCCTGGTTTTCCAGACGGGAAAGGATATCTGACGTAGCACCGCCTCCTGCGAATTGGTCACTTGACGGATCCATGTGGCCAGTGCTTACTGTCAGGTCCGGGTGTTTTTGTGAATCCGTTAACCCGGGACCAACCACAGGTGTAGGTGCTGGGGTATGAAGAAAGCAGGGAGGATGAAGAAAGTTCCGTTTCATATGTTTATCAAAAATAACAATTCAGTAGAGAGTTGAATGACAAGTTGTTAATCATCATATTATACTGAAGTATTATAGGAATGGCAGAAATAATATACAGGATAAAACTCAAAGACAAATAAAAGAAATGTTCATGGAAACGTATGCAAAACAAGCTGATGAATAAATGTTGAATTGTCCAAATATAAACAAGCTTTGATGCTGAACTGTAGAATGTGATTAACTGGATAATGCAGACATGAAGAAATAACTGTAAGGATTTGCAATGGAGTTTTGAGAGTTAACTGAGAGACTGTGAAGAATTATCCTTGTTATGACAACATAGCAAATATAAAGTACTGAATAGGGTTACTTGCGGGTTCCGGAGATCACTGTGAAACTGTAGTAGATGACAAGGTGATGAATGGGTTAAATGCAGAGTTGAACAAACGAACAGCTGAGGGTAATGGAATCCTCCAAACTTTGTATGGTAGGCAGACAAGGTAACCTCATGCAAGACTCTGGGAATCCAACAATTTCCAGAAGGTGTGCAATTAACTGACAGCACAGCGGGGAGCTGGTGGATCTTTTAGCAGTGAAGGCTGCAGACGGACCTCTGGGAACGGAGGCGATATCTGGACCACGGGAATCACACAGGAATGCACGGAGAGAGCTCAGAGCTAGAGCACAGCGTTGATACAACAAAGCACTGGCCCAGAGTAACATAATCCCAGCCTACTTAAAGGCAGCACAAGCACGGGATTGGCTTACACCTGCCCACAGGTGTTTTCACAAGTGCTCTGTATTACCTATTTGGTCTCCAACATGGCCACCTCCTATACAGCAGACACACCGCAGTGCCTTAGGCCATTTGGTCCCCGCACTCACAGTTCCCAGATTCTGCATTACCTGTGCCACCGATCACGCCGCGTCCCCACACGGGCGCACAGCACCGCGAGCAACCGCACTGGCAACGGATGAACCCCAGAACCCGCAAAGGTAAGAGACCGGTTCGTGACAGTGATTTCCTTGCTACAAGGAGACCCACAGGTCTGGGCATATGGGTTGCAGCCTGACTGTCCGTCGCTTAAAAGTGTTGATGCTTTTTTTACAGCACTGGGCATTTTGCATGATGACCCTGACAAGATGGCTTCAGCCGAGGCTCAGATTACGGTCCTTAAGCAAGGGCGACGGCCAGCTGAGGTTTATAGTAGAGATGAGCGCCGGAAATTTTTCGGGTTTTGTGTTTTGGTTTTGGGTTCGGTTCCGCGGCCGTGTTTTGGGTTCGACCGCGTTTTGGCAAAACCTCACCGAATTTTTTTTGTCGGATTCGGGTGTGTTTTGGATTCGGGTGTTTTTTTCCAAAAAACCTAAAAAACAGCTTAAATCATAGAATTTGGGGGTCATTTTGATCCCAAAGTATTATTAACCTCAAAAACCATAATTTCCACTCATTTTCAGTCTATTCTGAATACCTCACACCTCACAATATTATTTTTAGTCCTAAAATTTGCACCGAGGTCGCTGTGTGAGTAAGATAAGCGACCCTAGTGGCCGACACAAACACCGGGCCCATCTAGGAGTGGCACTGCAGTGTCACGCAGGATGGCCCTTCCAAAAAACCCTCCCCAAACAGCACATGACGCAAAGAAAAAAAGAGGCGCAATGAGGTAGCTGTGTGAGTAAGATTAGCGACCCTAGTGGCCGACACAAACACCGGGCCCATCTAGGAGTGGCACTGCAGTGTCACGCAGGATGTCCCTTCCAAAAAACCCTCCCCAAACAGCACATGACGCAAAGAAAAAAAGAGGCGCAATGAGGTAGCTGTGTGAGTAAGATAAGCGACCCTAGTGGCCGACACAAACACCGGGCCCATCTAGGAGTGTCACTGCAGTGTCACGCAGGATGTCCCTTCCAAAAAACCCTCCCCAAACAGCACATGACGCAAAGAAAAAAAGAGGCGCAATGAGGTAGCTGTGTGAGTAAGATAAGCGACCCTAGTGGCCGACACAAACACCGGGCCCATCTAGGAGTGGCACTGCAGTGTCACGCAGGATGTCCCTTCCAAAAAACCCTCCCCAAACAGCACATGACGCAAAGAAAAAGAAAAGAAAAAAGAGGTGCAAGATGGAATTGTCCTTGGGCCCTCCCACCCACCCTTATGTTGTATAAACAAAACAGGACATGCACACTTTAACCAACCCATCATTTCAGTGACAGGGTCTGCCACACGACTGTGACTGATATGACGGGTTGGTTTGGACCCCCCCCCAAAAAGAAGCAATTAATCTCTCCTTGCACAAACTGGCTCTACAGAGGCAAGATGTCCACCTCATCATCACCCTCCGATATATCACCGTGTACATCCCCCTCCTCACAGATTATCAATTCGTCCCCACTGGAATCCACCATCTCAGCTCCCTGTGTACTTTGTGGAGGCAATTGCTGCTGGTCAATGTCTCCGCGGAGGAATTGATTATAATTCATTTTAATGAACATCATCTTCTCCACATTTTCTGGATGTAACCTCGTACGCCGATTGCTGACAAGGTGAGCGGCGGCACTAAACACTCTTTCGGAGTACACACTTGTGGGAGGGCAACTTAGGTAGAATAAAGCCAGTTTGTGCAAGGGCCTCCAAATTGCCTCTTTTTCCTGCCAGTATAAGTACGGACTGTGTGACGTGCCTACTTGGATGCGGTCACTCATATAATCCTCCACCATTCTATCAATGTTGAGAGAATCATATGCAGTGACAGTAGACGACATGTCCGTAATCGTTGTCAGGTCCTTCAGTCTGGACCAGATGTCAGCATCAGCAGTCGCTCCAGACTGCCCTGCATCACCGCCAGCGGGTGGGCTCGGAATTCTGAGCCTTTTCCTCGCACCCCCAGTTGCGGGAGAATGTGAAGGAGGAGATGTTGACAGGTCGCGTTCCGCTTGACTTGACAATTTTGTCACCAGCAGGTCTTTCAACCCCAGCAGACTTGTGTCTGCCGGAAAGAGAGATCCAAGGTAGGCTTTAAATCTAGGATCGAGCACGGTGGCCAAAATGTAGTGCTCTGATTTCAACAGATTGACCACCCGTGAATCCTTGTTAAGCGAATTAAGGGCTCCATCCACAAGTCCCACATGCCTAGCGGAATCGCTCCGTGTTAGCTCCTCCTTCAATGTCTCCAGCTTCTTCTGCAAAAGCCTGATGAGGGGAATGACCTGACTCAGGCTGGCAGTGTCTGAACTGACTTCACGTGTGGCAAGTTCAAAGGGCATCAGAACCTTGCACAACGTTGAAATCATTCTCCACTGCGCTTGAGACAGGTGCATTCCACCTACTATATCGTGCTCAATTGTATAGGCTTGAATGGCCTTTTGCTGCTCCTCCAACCTCTGAAGCATATAGAGGGTTGAATTCCACCTCGTTACCACTTCTTGCTTCAGATGATGGCAGGGCAGGTTCAGTAGTTTTTGGTGGTGCTCCAGTCTTCTGTACGTGGTGCCTGTACGCCGAAAGTGTCCCGCAATTCTTCTGGCCACCGACAGCATCTCTTGCACGCCCCTGTCGTTTTTTAAAAAATTCTGCACCACCAAATTCAAGGTATGTGCAAAACATGGGACGTGCTGGAATTTGCCCATATTTAATGCACACACAATATTGCTGGCGTTGTCCGATGCCACAAATCCACAGGAGAGTCCAATTGGGGTAAGCCATTCCGCGATGATCTTCCTCAGTTGCCGTAAGAGGTTTTCAGCTGTGTGCGTATTCTGGAAAGCGGTGATACAAAGCGTAGCCTGCCTAGGAAAGAGTTGGCGTTTGCGAGATGCTGCTACTGGTGCCGCCGCTGCTGTTCTTGCGGCGGGAGTCCATACATCTACCCAGTGGGCTGTCACAGTCATATAGTCCTGACCCTGCCCTGCTCCACTTGTCCACATGTCCGTGGTTAAGTGGACATTGGGTACAACTGCATTTTTTAGGACACTGGTGAGTCTTTTTCTGACGTCCGTGTACATTCTCGGTATCGCCTGCCTAGAGAAGTGGAACCTAGATGGTATTTGGTAACGGGGGCACACTGCCTCAATAAATTGTCTAGTTCCCTGTGAACTAACGGCGGATACCGGACGCACGTCTAACACCAACATAGTTGTCAAGGCCTCAGTTATCCGCTTTGCAGCAGGATGACTGCTGTGATATTTCATCTTCCTCGCAAAGGACTGTTGAACAGTCAATTGCTTACTGGAAGTAGTACAAGTGGGCTTACGACTTCCCCTCTGGGATGACCATCGACTCCCAGCAGCAACAACAGCAGCGCCAGCAGCAGTAGGCGTTACACGCAAGGATGCATCGGAGGAATCCCAGGCAGGAGAGGACTCGTCAGAATTGCCAGTGACATTGCCTGCAGGACTATTGGCATTCCTGGGGAAGGAGGAAATTGACACTGAGGGAGTTGGTGGGGTGGTTTGCGTGAGCTTGGTTACAAGAGGAAGGGATTTACTGGTCAGTGGACTGCTTCCGCTGTCACCCAAAGTTTTTGAACTTGTCACTGACTTATTATGAATGCGCTGCAGGTGACGTATAAGGGAGGATGTTCCGAGGTGGTTAACGTCCTTACCCCTACTTATTACAGCTTGACAAAGGGAACACACGGCTTGACACCTGTTGTCCGCATTTCTGGTGAAATACTTCCACACCGAAGAGCTGATTTTTTTGGTATTTTCACCAGGCATGTCAACGGCCATATTCCTACCACGGACAACAGGTGTCTCCCCGGGTGCCTGACTTAAACAAACCACCTCACCATCAGAATCCTCCTGGTCAATTTCCTCCCCAGCGCCAGCAACACCCATATCCTCCTCATCCTGGTGTACTTCAACACTGACATCTTCAATCTGACTATCAGGAACTGGACTGCGGGTGCTCCTTCCATCACTTGCAGGGGGCGTGCAAATGGTGGAAGGCGCATGCTCTTCACGTCCAGTGTTGGGAAGGTCAGGCATCGCAACCGACACAATTGGAGTCGGACTCTCCTTGTGGATTTGGGATTTCGAAGAACGCACAGTTCTTTGCGGTGCTACTGCTTTTGCCAGCTTTAGTCTTTTCATTTTTCTAGCGAGAGGCTGAGTGCTTCCATCCTCATGTGAAGCTGAACCACTAGCCATGAACATAGGCCAGGGCCTCAGCCGTTCCTTGCCACTCCGTGTGGTAAATGGCATATTGGCAAGTTTACGCTTCTCCTCCGACAATTTTATTTTAGGTTTTGGAGTCCTTTTTTTACTGATATTTGGTGTTTTGGATTTGACATGCTCTGTACTATGACATTGGGCATCGGCCTTGGCAGACGACGTTGCTGGCATTTCATCGTCTCGGCCATGACTAGTGGCAGCAGCTTCAGCACGAGGTGGAAGTGGATCTTGATCTTTCCCTAATTTTGGAACCTCAACATTTTTGTTCTCCATATTTTAATAGGCACAACTAAAAGGCACCTCAGGTAAACAATGGAGATGGATGGATTGGATACTAGTATACAATTATGGACGGGCTGCCGAGTGCCGACACAGAGGTAGCCACAGCCGTGAACTACCGCACTGTACTGTGTCTGCTGCTAATATATAGACTGGTTGATAAAGAGATAGTATACTCGTAACTAGTATGTATGTATAAAGAAAGAAAAAAAACCACGGTTAGGTGGTATATACAATTATGGACGGGCTGCCGAGTGCCGACACAGAGGTAGCCACAGCCGTGAACTACCGCACTGTACTGTGTCTGCTGCTAATATATAGACTGGTTGATAAAGAGATAGTATACTCGTAACTAGTATGTATGTATAAAGAAAGAAAAAAAAACCACGGTTAGGTGGTATATACAATTATGGACGGGCTGCCGAGTGCCGACACAGAGGTAGCCACAGCCGTGAACTACCGCACTGTACTGTGTCTGCTGCTAATATAGACTGGTTGATAAAGAGATAGTATACTCGTAACTAGTATGTATGTATAAAGAAAGAAAAAAAAACCACGGTTAGGTGGTATATACAATTATGGACGGGCTGCCGAGTGCCGACACAGAGGTAGCCACAGCCGTGAACTACCGCACTGTACTGTGTCTGCTGCTAATATAGACTGGTTGATAAAGAGATAGTATACTCGTAACTAGTATGACTATAAAGAAAGAAAAAAAAACCACGGTTAGGTGGTATATACAATTATGGACGGGCTGCCGAGTGCCGACACAGAGGTAGCCACAGCCGTGAACTACCGCACTGTACTGTGTCTGCTGCTAATATATAGACTGGTTGATAAAGAGATAGTATACTCGTAACTAGTATGTATGTATAAAGAAAGAAAAAAAAACCACGGTTAGGTGGTATATACAATTATGGACGGGCTGCCGAGTGCCGACACAGAGGTAGCCACAGCCGTGAACTACCGCACTGTACTGTGTCTGCTGCTAATATAGACTGGTTGATAAAGAGATAGTATACTCGTAACTAGTATGTATGTATAAAGAAAGAAAAAAAAACCACGGTTAGGTGGTATATACAATTATGGACGGGCTGCCGAGTGCCGACACAGAGGTAGCCACAGCCGTGAACTACCGCACTGTACTGTGTCTGCTGCTAATATATAGACTGGTTGATAAAGAGATAGTATACTCGTAACTAGTATGTATGTATAAAGAAAGAAAAAAAAACCACGGTTAGGTGGTATATACAATTATGGACGGGCTGCCGAGTGCCGACACAGAGGTAGCCACAGCCGTGAACTACCGCACTGTACTGTGTCTGCTGCTAATATATAGACTGGTTGATAAAGAGATAGTATACTCGTAACTAGTATGTATGTATAAAGAAAGAAAAAAAAACCACGGTTAGGTGGTATATACAATTATGGACGGGCTGCCGAGTGCCGACACAGAGGTAGCCACAGCCGTGAACTACCGCACTGTACTGTGTCTGCTGCTAATATAGACTGGTTGATAAAGAGATAGTATACTCGTAACTAGTATGTATGTATAAAGAAAGAAAGAAAAACCACGGTTAGGTGGTATATACAATTATGGACGGGCTGCCGAGTGCCGACACAGAGGTAGCCACAGCCGTGAACTACCGCACTGTACTGTGTCTGCTGCTAATATAGACTGGTTGATAAAGAGATAGTATACTCGTAACTAGTATGACTATAAAGAAAGAAAAAAAAAACACGGTTAGGTGGTATATACAATTATGGACGGGCTGCCGAGTGCCGACACAGAGGTAGCCACAGCCGTGAACTACCGCACTGTACTGTGTCTGCTGCTAATATAGACTGGTTGATAAAGAGATAGTATACTACTAATATTATATATACTGGTGGTCAGGTCACTGGTCACTAGTCACACTGGCAGTGGCACTCCTGCAGCAAAAGTGTGCACTGTTTAATTTTAATATAATATTATGTACTCCTGGCTCCTGCTATAACCTATAACTGGCACTGCAGTGCTCCCCAGTCTCCCCCACAATTATAAGCTGTGTGAGCTGAGCACAGTCAGATATATATATACATTGATGCAGCACACTGGGCTGAGCAGTGCACACAGATATGGTATGTGACTGAGTCACTGTGTGTATCGTTTTTTTCAGGCAGAGAACGGATATATTAAATAAAACAAACAACTGCACTGTCTGGTGGTCACTGTGGTCGTCAGTCACTAAACTCTGCACTCTCTTCTACAGTATCACAGCCTCAGGTCAATCTCTCTCTCTCTCTCTCAACCCTAATCTAAATGGAGAGGACGCCAGCCACGTCCTCTCCCTATCAATCTCAATGCACGTGTGAAAATGGCGGCGACGCGCGGCTCCTTATATAGAATCCGAGTCTCGCGAGAATCCGACAGCGTCATGATGACGTTCGGGCGCGCTCGGGTTAACCGAGCAAGGCGGGAGGATCCGAGTCTGCTCGGACCCGTGAAAAAAACATGAAGTTCGTGCGGGTTCGGATTCAGAGAAACCGAACCCGCTCATCTCTAGTTTATAGTACGGAGTTTCGGAGGTTGGCTCATGATACTCAGTGGAATGACCCAGCCCTGAGAAACCAGTACCGAAGGGGCCTTTCTGACCAGATAAAGGACCAACTGGTACAATATCCCTCGCCTGATAGCTTAGATCAGCTCATGCAGTTATCCATCCGGGTGGATAGACGGCTGAGAGAGCGTAGGCTTGAAAGGGAGACCACAGTTTCCTTTTTTCCCAAGGGAACCTCAGACTCTGAGGAATATTCCGAGGAGCCTATGCAGATTGGGGCTACCCGCCTCTCCTCGCGTGAGAAGGCGCGGAGGAGACAGCAGGGTTTGTGTTTGTACTGTGGGAATAAAGGTCATGTTGTAGTATCATGCCCAGAAAAGCCGGAAAACTTCAGGGCCTGAGGGTGATGGGAAATATCCTGTCAGGCCAGAAGTCAGAATTTCCCAAAAAGACTTTTCTCATTCCGGTGACTTTGGAGATCCTTGGCCAAACTGTCAAGACTGAGGCCTTTGTTGACAGTGGGGCCGATGGGGTTTTCATGGACCGTCAATTCGCCCTGGAACACTCTGTTCCCTCAGTACCTTTGGCATCAGAGATTGAGATCTGTGGGTTAAACGGGGAACCATTGTCCCAGGGTAAAATTACCTCCTGCACCAGCCAAATTCCTTTGTTTATTGGAGCCACACACTCTGAAAAATTGTCTTTCTATGTGACTGTCTGTTCTTTTGCCCCATTGGTTTTGGGGTTACCCTGGTTAAGGGCCCATAACCCTCAATTTGACTGGGTCTCTGGGGAGATTCTTAGTTGGGGTACTGATTGTTTCAGGAGTTGCTTGAGCCTTCCAGTCAGGCTCTCGCAGCTAAGTTTGCCAGGATTGCCAGGATGTTATGCAGATTTTGCGGATGTGTTCTCCAAAAAAGTTGCGGAGGTACTTCCTCCCCATCGCCCCTATGACTGTGCCATTGATTTGTTGCCGGATGCTAAGCTTCCCAAGAGCAGGTTGTACTCCCTGTCACGTCCTGAGACTCAGGCTATGGCAGAGTACATTCAGGAGAACTTGGCTAAGGGATTTATCAGACCCTCACAGTCCCCAGTTGGGTCGGGGTTCTTCTTCGTGGGTAAAAAGGACGGTTCGTTGCGACCCTGCATCGACTTCAGGGAATTGAACCGTATCACGATTAAAAACTCGTACCCACTGCCTCTCATTTCGGTTTTGTTTGACCAGCTTCGTACTGCCACCGTTTTTTCTAAGATTGACCTACGCGGTGCTTACAATCTAATCCGAATAAGAGAGGGGGATGAATGGAAGACTGCCTTTATTACCCACTCAGGGCATTATGAATATTTGGTGATGCCTTTTGGGCTCTCTAATGCCCCGGCAGTCTTCCAGGAATTCATGAACGATGTGCTCAGGGAATATTTGGATAGATTCTTAGTTGTTTATCTAGATGACATCCTAATCTTCTCCCATTCCCTGGAGGAACATCGGAAGCATGTACGCTTAGTCCTCCAGAAACTCAGAGACCACCAGCTTGGGGCGAAGCTGGAGAAGTGCGAATTTGAAGTCCAGCAAATCGCATTTCTCGGGTATATTATCTCCTCAGAAGGTTTCCAAATGGAGGGTTCTAAGGTACAGGCAGTCCTGGATTGGGTGCAGCCCACTAGTTTGAAGGCGCTTCAGCGTTTTCTGGGCTTTGCGAATTTTTATAGACGATTTATCGCTGGATTTTCGTCTATAGTGGCGCCCTTGGTGGCACTCACTACGAAAGGGGCGGATGTTGCTCACTGGTCTTGTGAGGCCAAAGCGGCCTTTGCCCGTCTCAAAAGGGCATTTGTCTCGGCCAAGGTGCTGCGACACCCAGATCCAGAGCGTCCTTTTGTAGTAGAAGTGGATGCCTCTGAGATAGGTATTGGGGCGGTGCTCTCTCAGATGGGGGTGTCTGATAATCGCCTTCATCCCTGTGCTTACTTTTCCCGTAAATTTTCGTCTGCCGAGATGAATTATGAAGTGGGTAACCGGGAATTGTTGGCTATAAAGGATGCACTCGGGGAGTGGAGACACTGGCTTGAGGGGGCTAAGTTTGTGGTCTCAATTCTCACCGACCATAAGAATCTGGCATATTTAGAGTCAGCGAAGCGGCTCAATGCCAGGCAGGCACGATGGGCTTTGTTTTTTGCTCGCTTTAATTTTTTGATAACATATCGCCCTGGGTCAAAAAACATCAAGGCTGATGCGCTCTCGCTGAGTTTTGCTCCAGTCCAAGAGACCACCGAGGAGCCATTGCCCATTGTGTCCCCATCATGTATTAAAGTGGGCATTACCCAGGACCTCTTGTCATTAGTCCTTAGAGCACAGGAGCAGGCTCCTCCAGACCTTCCGGTAGGTCTCTTGTTTGTGCCTCCTAGGTTAAGACAGCGAGTGTTCCTGGAATTCCATGCCAAGAGGTCAGCAGGGCATCCGGGTATTGCCAGAACTCGGGAGTTGCTGTCTAGGGCGGTGTGGTGGCCCTCGGTGGCTAGGGATGTGGATCAGTGGGTTCGGGCATGTGACGTTTGTGCCCGAAATAAAACTTCTAGAGGGGTTCCTGTTGGCCCATTACATCCACTCTCTATTCCATCTAAGCCATGGACCCACATTTCCATGGATTTTGTGGTGGACTTGCCCAAATCCTCGGGGATGACAGCCATTTGGGTTGTCGTTGACAGGTTTTCGGAGATGGCGCATTTCGTTCCACTGGTTGGGTTGCCATCGGCCAGACGCCTGTCTGAGTTATTTATGCAGCATGTTGTGCACCTCCACGGGTTGCCACTTGATGTGGTCTCTGACCGTGGATCCCAGTTTGTGGACAAATTCTGGAGGGCATTTTGTTCTGATCTCCAGATTTCTGTGAGCTTGTCGTCAGGCTACCATCCACAGTCTAATGGGCAGACTAAGAGGGTGAACCAGTCCTTGGAGCAGTTCCTCAGGTGTTATGTCTCCAAGTGTCATACTGACTGGGTTGCTCATCTGTCCATGGCGGAGTTTGCCTATAACAACGCGGCTCACTCTGCTACAGGGATCTCTCCCTTCCTTTGTGTGTATGGGCATCATCCTAAGGCCAATTCTTTTGACCCCCTGGATTCCACGCCTGGTGGTTCCTCTGTGGTTTCGGCCCTGAGGCGTATTTGGAGGAAAGTGAAGAAAGCCCTTGTGTCTGTGTCATTAGTGACCAAAAGGGTTTTTGATAAGCGGAGAAGACCCTGCAGCTTCAAATTAGGAGACTTCGTCTGGTTGTCCACCAAGAATTTGAAGTTGAGACAGCCATCTCATAAGTTAGGCCCCCGGTTCATCGGCCCTTATAAGATCACCAGGGTTATCAATCCGGTGGCATTTCAGTTAGATCTGCCCCGTTCATTGGGTATCAATAAAACATTTCATTGTTCCCTTTTAAAACTGGCGGTTAGTAATCCTTCTTCCAGTGGAAGACCTTCTCCTCTTCTGATACGGGGTCAGAGGGAGTTTGTGGTTGAAAGGGTTCTTGACTCCAAGATGGTTCGGGTCGGCTGTCATTTTTGGTGAACTGGAAGGGGTATGGCCCGGAGGAGCGGTCGTGGGTGCGCAGTTGTGATCTTCATGCCCCCAGACTGATACGCTCTTTCTTCTCGCAGTTCCCCGATAAACCCGGTGGTAGGGGTTCTTTGACCCCTCGTCAGAGGGGGGGTACTGTTAGGATCTCCTGCTCTGTGCTGCCACGTCGCCATGGCAACCGGGAGGCAAGTGTTAGCGAAGTAACCTGAGCGCAGCATATACTCCGGTCCGGGTTTTTACTGTACAGTGGTTACAGGCTCTGTGCACGGCAGGGAATCCGGCGCTGGTTTTGTGCTCACAGTCTGTGAGGTCTGTGTGGGGCGTGGACAGCACCTGCTATATAAACCATCCTCACAGGCTAGGCAAATGCTGCTGAATCTTTGTTTGTTAGTCAGTTCCAGAGAGTTAGCTAGTACTGTGTGACGTTGTATTTACTTGTTGCTTACTGCAAATAGGCCTTGGGATTCGGTACTTCATTCTGCCAATCCGGACCTAGCAGTAAGACTGGAGTCAGTTGTTTAACCTGCTGGGGTTCTTTTGCTATTCTGTGAACCCAGCAGGTTTGCGGCTGTACTCTCAGACCTGCTTGCTTAATCCTCCCTCACTGTGCAGGGCGTCCAGGTGTCAGTTTAGTGGCAGTAAGCTGAACCTGTGCCCTGCAAGTGGGGGTTAGGATTGTGGATACTCTCCTTGTGTCTATATTTCTATCTCTGACCAAGGAGTTTATTCCCACACCCGTTGGTAACCCTTTGGGGTTTTTTCTGTTGCTCTTAGCAACATCATTTTGGGTGCTCCACATGTTAAATCACTACATCTCGCTTCATTGTCCGCTCTATTCCATCTGAGCATTCCTGACACTAGGGAGACACCCAGTTCCTGAGCCTTTGGGCTTCTCCGTTCACTTTGTGTTTATTAGTTATTCCATCACCTCCTGTGTATGTTATGTTATACTGTCTGTGAGTTCGTTTTCTTCGCATCCCTCTCTGTTCATACACCGGTATACTCCTGTTAGCACTGGTGTGCGTAACACTTCTCAAGATGACTGGGTGGACCTGCTCCCGTGGGCTGAATTTGCTCACAACTTCCGCTACCATACTGCCACAGAAACGACTCAGTTTTTCGCTGTATATGGACAACATCCTCGTGTTCCAGATTTCCAAGACCTTCCTAACATCGATGTTCCTGCAGCCACCTCTGTTTTAAGTCAGTTCTCATCAATCTGGAGAAAGATTCATGCTTCTCTCAAAAAGGCTTCCAGTCGATATAAGTTCTTTGCCGACCGCAAAAGACGTGCAGTTCCTAGCCTAAAACCCAATGACAAGGTTTGGCTTTCCACTCAGAACCTTCGTCTTAGAGTACCATCGATGAAGTTTGCACCACGCTTCATTGGTCCTTTCTCCATTGAAAAAGTTATCAGTCCTGTGGCCTACAAATTCAAATTGCCTCCTTCTTTACGAATACCTAACGCCTTTCATGTCTCTCTCCTCAGACCTTTAGTCCTGAATCGTTTCCAAAGAGCTCTTCCAGTTGGTCCCAGAATACGAACCCAGCGGGGCATCGAGTTCGAAATAGAGAAGATTTTGGATTCTCGTTGCCGGTACGGTCGTCTGCAATATCTCATCGACTGGTCCGGTTATGGTCCTGAGGAGAGGAGTTGGGTAAATGCTACAGATGTCCATGCTCCAAGGTTGGTCCGTGTCTTCCACAGAACTCATCCTTCCAAGCCAAGTGGGTGTTCGGTGCCCACCCATAAAGGAGAGGGTACTGTCAGGAATCGACTTACCACAGCTGCATCTGTCCATCGGTGCGGCCTCCGTCCGTGGTCCCTGCGTCTTGCTGTCGCAAGTCTCCCTGTCGCTGGATGTCATCCTGGGCCTGGGAACGCTCCTGTTGTCGGCGGGCGTGCAAGCACGCCGCGTTCCCGCCGGGCCGCGGCATGGCCCCCGCCATGACAGTTCTCCTCTAAATAGTGTGACAGCCAATACGGAGCTTGGCCGCACCTCCTTGTTTCCACTACAGCCAATGCCTGCAGACCGAGGGGTATATCAGGAGCAGCAGGGTGAGTCAGTCCTTGTCCTGGACTTTGTGTCACTCCTGCGACTCGTGTGTCTGGATCCGCTCTCCAGTTCCCCTGTGTTCCTGTTTGCCTTCCAGCCTGTTCCGATACCACCATGGAACCACAAGCACCAGCAATCCTTGCATCTGTTATCAGGCTCCACACCTTTCACAGCTACAGTGTGCTCCAGCCCTCTGCAGTAGAGACTCTCTCTCCAGGTGCATCTCATCATCTCACCTGTGCATCAACCTGCAAGCTGCCAGTGCAACTTCCAACAGCACTGTGAACTTTACACCTGTCTCCTGCATTTGCTACCTGGCTTGCTACCATTATTACCATCTCTGCTGGCTCCACGGTTCACTATCTCTGGTTCCCATACCAGCATAACGATCCCCTGATCATTTATACTGCCATACTGTTATTGCCATAGACTTTCAGCTTCCACGCTGCACCATACCCATTGCATTTATTGTTTGTTATTGCAAGTATTCCTGCTGCCATATTGTTTGACCTTTTTGTTTAATAAACATCGCGCACATGCGCAGGAATCCAATCCAGCCTCCTCACTTCTTCCATCCCACCTCCACTGACTCACTAGCGCCCCCTCCGGGGACACAAACCAAACCAAACCTGACACCAGCGTTCGCCCAGCCACGTCTGCGTTTTTCCTGGCACGCCTGCGTTTTTCCAAACACTCCCTGAAAATGGTCAGTTGACACCCAGAAACGCCCCCTTTTTCAGCATGTCAGCTACAGGGGGCGATGGGTCTGGGGCTGATTCCGTCTTATGCGGTGGTGAGGTCTCAGATGCATTGGAGGATAACATGGCTGCGGAGGGTTCAGGTTTTGGGGGTTCTATACACCCCAGTCAGTTTGTAAAAATGGGGGCACATCAGGGTGCGCCTTGGTCTGCCTTTTCTAATTTACTGACTACGCTGGTAACTAGACTTACGCCCCCTATGGGACCTCCTGTGCCTTTTCAGCCGTATATGGTCCCTGCGGTTAATCGGCCGTGGACAGATGACCTGTCCACTCAGTTACAGCAATTGAATCACTCATTGGATAAATGTATTCCTAACCCTTGCCCGCCTAAGACTAAGTGGGCCGTTACTTCCTCTCAATCCACGCATGTTACGGATACCTCTTCCGATAAAGATGGCGTGTATACTGACCCCACAGACACTGATCCTGACATTTCTGATGGGGAATCTGTTTCACAGGTGGCTGTTCCTGATGTCTTAGAAGCTATTAGGCTCATTCTCCAAATTGATGACCCAGAGCCTGCTGCTACCTCTAGGAACCCAGATAGATTCAAACGTCAGAAGGTTACTAAATTGGTTTTGCCTCATTCTGAACACTTGGTTGACATACGTCAGGAATCCTGGGAGAACCCGGGAAAGAAATTTACCCCGCACAAGAAGATGCTAGCTCGCTATCCCCTCGCGGCAAAGTTGAGTAAAAATTGGGAAACTCCACCGCCGGTGGACTCGCAAATCGCTCGGCTGGTGGTGTAATCTGCTCTGCCTGTCACTACCATCACTTCTCTCAAGGAACCGACGGATAAGCGTGTGGAGGGTTGCTTAAAGGCTATATCTATACACTTGCAGGAGCTGTGCATAGGCCCACCATAGTGGCTACTTCGGCCGCAGAAGCTATTGAGGCATGGGCTCAGGAGGTGGAGGCTGAGCTGCTGCCCAATTTTCCTGAAAATGCTAGACAATGTATTTCCTCTATTATCACAGCCTCTCATTACATTAACGAGGCAGCTTCAGATGCTGGTGTTCTGGCGGCCAATGCCTCCACGACTTCCATTCTGGCTCATCGAATTCTCTGGTTGCGGTCCTGGTCTGTGGACCTGGACTTTAAGACAACCTTGGAGGTGCTCCGTTTCAAGGGAACATCCTTTTTGGTGAGGATCTCAACAAGATTGTCGCTGACTTAGCGTCTGCTAAGACTGCATGTCTACCTAGTACTACTCCTTCAGCCCCGAAGGCTAAGAGTACTTCCTTTCGTTCCTTTTGCCCTCCAGGTAAAGCAAAGGGTCAGGTGTACCCGAAATAGTCCCGCACTTCCAAAACCACCAAGCCCAAACGTGCCTGGGATGCCTGTCGGCCTGCTTCCAAATCTGACAAGCCTGCGGCATGACGGGGCAGGCCTCCCCCAGGGGGATCCCAGGGTGGGAGGCCGACTTCTACAGTTTACCCAGGTATGGTTGAAGACCACTTCAGACACTTGGGAACAAGAAGTCGTCACTCACATATATGCCACATCCTTCAAGACACGTCCCCCTCCTCGCTTTTGCCTGACAGACATTCCTGCGGATCAAGCGAAGGTAAAAACCCTCCGGTTAGTAGTACAATCCCTCCTGGACACAGGAGTGGTAGTGCCGGTGCCTCTAGCTCAGTGGGGCAGGGGGTACTATTCAACGCTGTTCCTAGTCCCCAAACCGAATGGTTCCTCTCAGCCCATTCTCAACCTCAAATCTTTGAACAAGTTTGTGAGGGTCCCCAAGTTTCGTATGGAAACTCTTCGCTCTATTGTTCTGGCTTTGGAGCCAGGGGACTATATGGTATAAAGATAACCCAGCGCCAGCTGATAATATTTAAATATCTGCAGTCTGTTAGTCACTATACCTCAGGAGGGGCACAATTTTACTTTGTGCGAATGACTGTTTAATTGGTAATGGGAGAGCTAGACGGCAGTATTTTCGTTTACGCGAGCTGTATGATAAAGTGCTCACCTCGTCCTCTATACTGGACTATAAGCCGCTTCCACGTTGAGCCGCCGGCGTCACTTCAGGCGCTCGTCTCTCCCGCAGCCGTTTCGTAAGCTACTCCCTCTGTGCCGTAGTGTCGGGCTCCACGCTGCTCATGAGCCGCACGGCAATAGATGTTCCCAGTGCCGCTCGCTTCCGGACCAGGTTGCCGACGCTGCTTTGAGCACTCATCTCTCCTGCAGCCGTCTCCTGGTTAGCTCCCTCTGTGCCTGCAGTGTCGGGCTCCACACTGCACGTGAGCCGTACGGCAATAGTTGTTCTCTGTGCCGCTCCTCTTTAGGTATCGGTTCACTTTCAGAACACATGAACCAATGAATAAATTGCCGGCTTGTAATACAAAATGTAAAAGGGTTTACGCGTTTCTCTGCCTTTGGATCAAATCGGCAGCTTCCTCAGAACATAATGAGGCTGTCTGTATAGAGGTGTGTATTTAAGACATTCATGATTCCATACACCTGTATGGAATTTAAACTTAGCCACTCCTATTTTAACTCTTTCCAATATATTGTTACCAATATAGACAGCCTCTCATTGCTTATATACATACATATTAAAATCACAAAAAAAATTACATAGTATATATATTTATTTGTTTATTAATTTATTTATAGCTTCATTAAGATATGTTCCCATAACTAAATTATGTGTATAAACAACATATATTGTAATATATTATAAGCAGAAGGGACGTAAAGTGAAAGATTATAGAATTATTGTAATACCACCTATTACTGAGTTTACAACAATTTCTAATTAAGGTATATATAATTTCATAGAGACAAAGAGAGAGATATTTCCAAGAAATAGCACGGTGGTTCCATGTGTAGCAACATCTTAGCATGGTTATTTTGTAACTATACATAGTCGATATATAGTGCATACAAATGGAACCTCCTCAGTTATCCCCAATGTATATATTGACACCAAAACAAATATCAGATATTGTTCAACTCTACTGTATCGTTAAGTCCGTAGGGTACTAGCGTTTCAAGTCTATAGATCCAAAATGCTTCTCTTCTACAGAGCAGATTGAATCTATCGCCACCCCTTTTTGTACATTTAATGGATTCAATTGCCCTAACATTAATACTACTAAAAGTATCTGTTTTCATACATTGTGAAATGTGACTTGAAAGAGGATGCGTCTTAATTCCCTTGTTTATATTCCGCCAATGTTCCATGAATCTGGTGTGTAACATACGGGTAGTTCTTCCCACGTATTGCTTGCCACAACCACATTGGATTACGTAAATGATATATGTAGATCTACAATTCATAAAAAATTTTATGGTAAATATTTTTCCATTACTGTTTGAAATGAACTCTGGTTTTTCTCAGAGCATGTTTACAGGTGGTACATGTGGATTTCCCACAAACATGAAACCCCTTAGGGCGTTCTGGCATCCATGTTTTATTAATAACCTGTTCTTGTTGAAAATGACTCTTAACTAATAGTGATTGTAGATTAGTAGATTTTCTAAAAATTACTGTACCTTCCAAGTCCACATTTTCACGTAGTAAGTTATCTAGTTTAAGTAGAGCTGAATTCTTTTTTATGATAGACTTAATTTTAAATGCACAGTTGTTATATTGCGTAGTGAACAGAGCAGTCATATCTGTATTGCCCTTACTATTAGATTTTTTAGAGGTCTGCAGAAGTTTTGCTCGGTCTATTTGATTAACCTCTGTCAAAGCCTTTTGTAATATACTATCCGGATATCCCTGTTCTAGAAATGATTGGTATAGTTTAGCCGCCTGTTCCTTAAAACTACTGTCTGCTCCACAATTTCTTTTCAACCTTATAAACTGCCCCTTTGGGATATTAGTTTTCCATGAATTTTTGTGTGAACTGGTAAAATTCAAATAGCGGTTTTGATCAACCGGCTTAATGTATGTTTGTGTGATAAATTTACCCTCAGTAACATGTAACGAAATATCCAAAAAATGAATAGAGGATTCATGTATATTAAACGTGAAATGCAAACCAAACTCATTATTATTTAAATTAGAAGCAAACTGTTGTGCAGAACGTAAATCCCCATCCCAAATAAAAAACAAATCATCTATAAATCTGCCATATAGGGCGAGGTTTGCTTCGTATGGCCCCCCCATATATGGTGTTCTTCAAATCTTCCCATAAATAGATTTGCTAGGCTCGGAGTGAACCCCGCCCCCATCGCAGCACCCCGTGTCTGCAAAAAAAACTGTGAATTAAATGTGAAACAGTTGTGACCCAAAATAAATTGTATAGATTGTAAAATAGAATTCCGTAACTGTAATGACATGTTAGTATCTTGTAGAAGGTAGTATTCTACTGCTTTTGTTCCCAGTGTATGTGAAATATTTGAATACAGAGCCTCTACATCACACGTCATCAACAAATAGTTTTGTTTCCAAGGGACAGTATTAACTAGATTCAAAAAGTGAGTAGTGTCTTTAATATAGGACCGCAAACTTTTTACATGGTCCTGTAAATAGTGATCAACAAAAAGTGATAAATTACTAGTAAGGGACCCCATACCAGAAATAATAGGACGACCCGGGGGTGTAGTGAGGGATTTGTGAATTTTGGGTAAATAATAAAAGGTAGGAGTGATAGGATGTGCATTGAATAAAAAATGATAGATATCTTGAGTTATTGCGCTGTCTTCCAGGCCCATAGTTAACAGGTCTGAGAGTTGTTTTTGGAAGAGGGGGGTGGGATCGCTATCCAATTTCTTATAGTAATGTTCATTAGAAAGTTGTCTATTAACCTCGAATAGATAATCATCCGTATTGAGTATCACGATCCCACCCCCCTTATCCGCTGGCTTGATGATAATAGTTTTATCAGAATATAGAGTTTTGATTGCTTTTCTTTCACCTTTATTAAGATTAGATGAGGTGTATAGTGACTAACAGACTGCCTACATTGTGCCTCCCCTGCGGTTTAGTAATTAAGAGACTGCCTTACAGTGAAATTTACTGGGCAAACCAACATTAATTCTGAGTATCATAAAAACCAGCTTTGAATCAAATATACTCACCTGACTTCCAGATATGTCCGCATATAAAGGAACTGCTACCAGCGGACGGGAAGAGTGATTACAATTACTGAGTTGGGCACACGTATTCATTACGAGCATCTGGATACGTGTTTATTATAAAGGATACTCTGTAGTGTAGCTCTTTAGATACAGGAATGAATTTGTTTTAAATTGTTTATTTTTAAGGATTACACAAAACATGAAATGTATCTGATTATATTTGCCGGCCGGTATTAATATAAATAATCATTTTTATTGCTTTAATAAATTATTATTTATATACATTGTTATACTGTGTGTTTATCAATAATATTTCTATATCAGCGCCTCAACCTTTTTTCCATTCGTGGAAAAAAATCTTTTGGTCTTTTTCGTTTTACTGTGGGAGGAGCATACCCACTCTAGAGGCTGCAGATATTTAAATATTATCAGCTGGCGCTGGGTTATCTTTCTTTATACCATATAGTCCCCTGGCTCCAAAGCCAGAACAATAGAGCGAAGAGTTTCCATACGAAACTTGGGGACCCTCACAAACTTGTTCAAAGATTTGAGGTTGAGAATGGGCTGAGAGGAACCATTCGGTTTGGGGACTAGGAACAGCGTTGAATAGTACCCCCTGCCCCACTGAGCTAGAGGCACCGGCACTACCACTCCTGTGTCCAGGAGGGATTGTACTACTAACCGGAGGGTTTTTACCTTCGCTTGATCCACAGGAATGTCTGTCAGGCAAAAGCGAGGAGGGGGACGTGTCTTGAAGGATGTGGCGTATATGTGAGTGACGACTTCCTGTTCCCAAGTGTCTGAAGTGGTCTTCAACCATACCTGGGTAAACTGTAGAAGTCGGCCTCCCACCCTGGGATCCCCCAGGGGGAGGCCTGCCCCGTCATGCCGCAGGCTTGTCAGATTTGGAAGCAGGCTGACAGGCAGCCCAGGCACGTTTGGGCTTGGTGGTTTTGGAAGTGCGGGACTGTTTCGGGTACACCTGACCCTTTGCTTTACCTGGAGGACAAAAGGAACGAAAGGAAGTACTCTTAGCCTTCGGGGCTGAAGGAGTAGTACTAGGTAGACATGCAGTCTTAGCAGACGCTAAGTCAGCGGCAATCTTGTTGAGATCCTCACCAAAAAGGATGTTCCCTTGAAACGGAGCACCTCCAAGGTTGTCTTAGAGTCCAGGTCCACAGACCAGGACCGCAACCAGAGAATTCGACGAGCCAGAATGGAAGTCGTGGAGGCATTGGCCGCCAGAACACCAGCATCTGAAGCTGCCTCGTTAATGTAATGAGAGGCTGTGATAATAGAGGAAAGACATTGTCTAGCATTTTCAGGAAAATTGGGCGGCAACTCAGCCTCCACCTCCTGAGCCCATGCCTCAATAGCTTCTGCGGCCAAAGTAGCCACTATGGTGGGCCTATGCACAGCTCCTGCAAGTGTATAGATATAGCCTTTAAGCAACCCTCCACACGCTTATCCGTCGTATTCATTACGAGCATCTGGATACGTGTTTATTATAAAGGATACTCTGTAGTGTAGCTCTTTAGATACAGGAATGAATTTGTTTTAAATTGTTTATTTTTAAGGATTACACAAAACATGAAATGTATCTGATTATATTTGCCGGCCGGTATTAATATAAATAATCATTTTTATTGCTTTAATAAATTATTAATTATATACATTGTTATACTGTGTGTTTATCAATAATATTTCTATATCAGTGCCTCAACCTTTTTTCCATTCGTGGAAAAAAATCTTTTGGTCTTTTTCGTTTTACTGTGGGAGGAGCATACCCACTCTAGAGGCTGCAGATATTTAAATATTATCAGCTGGCGCTGGGTTATCTTTCTTTATACCATATAGTCCCCTGGCTCCAAAGCCAGAACAATAGAGCGAAGAGTTTCCATACGAAACTTGGGGACCCTCACAAACTTGTTCAAAGATTTGAGGTTGAGAATGGGCTGAGAGGAACCATTCGGTTTGGGGACTAGGAACAGCGTTGAATAGTACCCCCTGCCCCACTGAGCTAGAGGCACCGGCACTACCACTCCTGTGTCCAGGAGGGATTGTACTACTAACCGGAGGGTTTTTACCTTCGCTTGATCCACAGGAATGTCTGTCAGGCAAAAGCGAGGAGGGGGACGTGTCTTGAAGGATGTGGCGTATATGTGAGTGACGACTTCCTGTTCCCAAGTGTCTGAAGTGGTCTTCAACCATACCTGGGTAAACTGTAGAAGTCGGCCTCCCACCCTGGGATCCCCCAGGGGGAGGCCTGCCCCGTCATGCCGCAGGCTTGTCAGATTTGGAAGCAGGCTGACAGGCAGCCCAGGCACGTTTGGGCTTGGTGGTTTTGGAAGTGCGGGACTGTTTCGGGTACACCTGACCCTTTGCTTTACCTGGAGGACAAAAGGAACGAAAGGAAGTACTCTTAGCCTTCGGGGCTGAAGGAGTAGTACTAGGTAGACATGCAGTCTTAGCAGACGCTAAGTCAGCGGCAATCTTGTTGAGATCCTCACCAAAAAGGATGTTCCCTTGAAACGGAGCACCTCCAAGGTTGTCTTAGAGTCCAGGTCCACAGACCAGGACCGCAACCAGAGAATTCGACGAGCCAGAATGGAAGTCGTGGAGGCATTGGCCGCCAGAACACCAGCATCTGAAGCTGCCTCGTTAATGTAATGAGAGGCTGTGATAATAGAGGAAAGACATTGTCTAGCATTTTCAGGAAAATTGGGCGGCAACTCAGCCTCCACCTCCTGAGCCCATGCCTCAATAGCTTCTGCGGCCAAAGTAGCCACTATGGTGGGCCTATGCACAGCTCCTGCAAGTGTATAGATATAGCCTTTAAGCAACCCTCCACACGCTTATCCGTCGTATTCATTACGAGCATCTGGATACGTGTTTATTATAAAGGATACTCTGTAGTGTAGCTCTTTAGATACAGGAATGAATTTGTTTTAAATTGTTTATTTTTAAGGATTACACAAAACATGAAATGTATCTGATTATATTTGCCGGCCGGTATTAATATAAATAATCATTTTTATTGCTTTAATAAATTATTAATTATATACATTGTTATACTGTGTGTTTATCAATAATATTTCTATATCAGCGCCTCAACCTTTTTTCCATTCGTGGAAAAAATCTTTTGGACTATATGGTATCTCTGGATATACAGGATGCTTACCTGCACATCCCTATTGCCTTGTCACATCAGCAATACCTGCGATTTGCTATTGGCAACCTCCATTACCAATTCCGGGCCTTACCGTTTGGACTGACCATGGCTTCGCGAATCTTCACCAAGGTCATGGTGGTTATGACGGCTTTACTCCGCCGTCAGGGCATCAGGATCCTACCGTATCTGGACGACTTGCTAATCCTGGCCAATTCACCAGAAGTTCTCCGTCATCTGGATTTGACGGTCCAGTTTCTGCAAGCCTACGGGTGGCTCATCAACTGGAAGAAATCATCCCTGGTCCCTGCCCAGAGCATGGTGCACCTGGGGGCATTATTGGACACTCACAACTAGAAGTTGTTCTTGTCTCAGGAGAAAGTCCTGAAACTTCAGGACAAGATAAGATGCTTCCTATCTCGCCCACATGTGTTGATACACTCGGCGATGCAAGTACCAGGCCTCATGGTGTCGGCTTTCGACATGGTGGAGTATGCTCAATTTCAGTCATGCCCTCTGTAGAAGCTGATTCTGGCCAAATGGGATGGCCTGCCTCACCGAATCAGGTCTCTAAAGATATCCTTGTCTCCGGAGGTTCGTCTGTCACTGCCCTAGTGGCTACAGGACCAACGATTGAGCAGGGGTCGTCCCTTCTGGATCTCCAACTGGGTCCTTCTGACGACGGATGCAAGTTTGAGGGGCTGTGGCGCGGTGTTGGAGCAACACTCTCTTCAGGGTCGCTGGACGAGGGAGGAGTCTCTCCTCCCGATAAACATTCTGGAATTGCGGGCAGTGTTCAATGCTCTGAAACTGGCCCAGCATCTGGTACAGAACAGGCCTGTTCAAGTACAGATGGACAACACCGCGGTGGCGTACAATCATCAAGGCGGCACTCGCAGCCGCATGGCAATGATGGAAGTGTCAAAGATTCTTCTATGGGCGGAACGCCATCTGCCAGCCATATCGGCAGTGTTCATTCCGGGGGTCCTCAACTGGGAAGCGGACTTCCTCAGTCATCAGGACGTACACGCCGGAGAGTGGAGCCTTCATCCAGAAGTATTTCAACTCCTAGTGGACAAGTGGGGCCTACCAGACACAGACCTGATGGCGTCTCGACACAATCAGAAGGTTCCAGTCTTCGGAGCAAGGACAAGGGATCCTCAAGCAGCGTTCGTGGACGCTCTGGCAATTCCATGGAATTTTTTCGGCTGCCGCACGTGTTCCCTCCGTTGTCACTTCTGCCCAGGGTGATAAGGAAGTTCAAGCAAGAAGGAGGAATCCTACTTCTGATCGCTCCAGTGTGGCCGAGACGGCATTGGTTCTCAGACCTTCAGGGACTCTTGCTAGAGCATCCTCTTCTGCTTCCACAACGACCAGACCTCCTCTATCAGGGCCCTTGTGTCTACCAGGATTTGGCCCGGCTGGCTTTGACAGCGTGGCTCTTGAAGCTTCCGTACTGAGGGCCAAAGGATTTTCTGAGACGGTCATTCAGACTATTTTGAAGGCCTGTAATCCGGCTTCTGCTCGGATTTACCATAGGGTCTGGAATTCTTACTTTACTTGGTGCGCAACTAACAATCATGACGTCTACAAGTTTAGTACAGCCAAACTTTTGGCCTTCTTACAACAAGGCCTGGATTTAGGTCTTCATCTCGCCTCCCTCAAGGTTCATATTTCTGCCTTGTCGGTATGGTTTCAGAGAAAAATTGCTACTCTGCCTGATGTTCATACTGTACATTCACTCAGGTTGTTACGGATTCAACCTCCCTATGTTCCACCTGTGACTCCTTGGGATTTTTCGGTGGATCTGGAGGCATTACAAGAGTCTCTGTTTGAACCTCTTGAATCTGCGGACCTTAAGTGGCTTTCTCTTAAGGCATTGTTTCTGCTGGCTATTGCCTCTGCTTAACGGGCGTTAGACTTGTGTGCCTTGTCTTGTAGGTCCCCCTATCTGATTTTTAACCGTGACCAGGCGGTTCTTAGAACGCGCCCTGGTTATCTACCTAAGGTGTCTTCTTTCCACCTTAACCAGGAGATTGTGGTTCCGGCTCTTGTCTCTCCTGAATTGTCCTCCAAAGAGCGGTCTTTGGATGTGGTACGGACTCTCCGTATGTACATGAAGAGGACAGCCCCCATTAGGAAGTCTGATTCTCTCTTTGTACTGTTTGGTTTTCACAAACGTGGCTGCCTGCTAACAAGCAGACCTTGGCCAGATGGATTAGAATGGTGATTGCACATGCTTACAGTATGTACAGGCTGGTCTTCCAGCTCCTGCTACCATCAAAGCCTATTCTACTCGGTCTGTTGGACCTTCTTGGGCGGCCCGCCGTGGTGCGACCCTTGAATAATTGTGCAAGGCGGTTACGTGGTCCTCAGTGAATACGTTCCTAAGGTTCTATGCCTTCAATACTTCCGCCTCCCAGGATGCTTCCTTTGGATGCCGGGTTCTTTTGCCCGCTACAGCGCGTCCCCTCCCATAAGAACTGCTTTAGGACATCCCTGATGTTATTCCCTGTGGAATACCAGTGTACCCCGCTGCAGAAAAGGAGATTTATGAATTTACCGTTGTTAAATCTCTTTCTGTGAGATACACTGGATTCAACTGGGTGCCCACCCTGACGCACTTAGCTTCTTTCGGTTGGTATGGCATTAGCCGCTGATACCTTCTCCTGTTGTGAGAATGTGATGTCTGTGGCTACTAACTATTGTCGTCTCTTTTACCTGCTACTGCATTGGACTAGTTAACAAAACTGAGCTCCTGTGCACGGAGGTGGGGTTATAGAGGAGGCGGCGCTTATCATCTTGGGAACAGTCAAAGCTTTTAGCCTGTTAATGCCTCGGATCAAGATCCTACTCTACACCCCAATGTTATTCCCCGTGGAATCCAGAGTACCTCGCAGAAAGAGATTTAACAAAGGTAAGTTCTTACCATAAATCTTCTTTTTTAAACTCTTCACTGTCTCATTTCCCAATTTAAATTTTACCACATTGGTCAGGGATGTCCCAAAGTGGACTGAGTCAAAGTAAAATACTCTTACCTCTGTTAATTTGGGGTAGATTAATACCTGATGGGGATTAGCTTTGGAAGTAAAAGTTATCATTTCAGTTCCCTTATTTTATGTGTTCTAGTTGTTATGATTCCAGCTGCACATTCAAATATACATCATGTGTGTTATTTTTTTGTCTGCAGAATAAACATAATGTGAGTATATCATAAAGTTGTTACATGGGGGAGAGCGCGGCCCTGCTCCCGCCTGCACCTCTCCCGCTGCCCGCTCTCTGTATTATCGGACCTGTTCCAGGGTCACTGGAGCCTCTCCTGCCGAGGAGTGCAGTGCCTGCTGCACTGTGTGGCCTGTTTGTGGGGGTGATATCTCCAGCATCTCTGTGCTGTCTCCTGTGGCCATTCGGATCATCAGTCTGCCTGTTTCTGCTGCTGCTGAAGGTGCCTGGACTTTGTGGGGTGGTGAGTGGTGGTGTACCCCTCTCCCTCCCCCTCTGTGCTCCTGTGTTGCATACGCCCCTACTGAGTCTCATTATATTTCACCTTTTGTTTCTGAGAGAACTGTGCACTCCTTGAGGGGAATTCTCTCCAAGCTCCTTACTCTCTCTGGATTTATATTACATATCTCTGCGGTGTCTGCTGGAAGATTTATAAAATAACCTTCACTGACTTCCGGGGGCGGAGCCAGCTGGCATGGCCGCTTTTTAATCCTGCTCCTCCACGCTGCCTGAACTATCGGGGATAATCCTTCCCTGTTTGGGGTTCTGCAAGGACCCGATTTATACCACACTGCTGTGGAATCTTCCGTGCACCCGTGGATGCCCATATTGTGCCCGTCCGTGGAGATTTACCCCGGAGTCAAGCCATCATCAGAGATGGCCCGCATGACCGCCGGCATGGTGCTGGCGCGAAGCCGTGCTCCTGCACACTAACAACCTCTTGTTGCTGCCTGTGACCGGATGGCTCCCTTCACCGCCCTGTATGCCGCCCGACCCTTGGAAGTTACCTGCGGTCTACCCTTACAGCACTGAGGCGGCTGGTTGTGGATCCGGCGTGGGACACTGTCTGGCGGGAAACCTGGTGACTGAGCCGAAGACTCAGTGGGCATCGTGGCCTGGGACTCCTACCTTCTCATTATCGCTGGTGCCCGTGGGCTACGCGCCGGCTGACGGGGGCCCCCCCTGCCTCGGGGAGCTCACTGCGGCTCACCTGCTGGAGTGACGCAGCTGCTCTCCACCCCGGCTCTGCACGTCTCTCACGACACTGGCTGACGCTGGAGCCCCGCTGCTGTGGACACCATCACCGCCATAACCTTGATCTGCCTGGATGCGACATCAGCCTGTGAATGCCCCCAGAGCTGCTACGGAGGTAGATGACCCTGACTGGGTATTTGCTGCGGTGCCTTCTGTTGTGGGGTGTCTGGGCTCCTCATACGACCCCTGCTTTCTGTGTCCTGGTCCTCTGACTCCTGGATCCGTCCCCTTCCCGGCTGACCCTCCTTCATTGCTCCTGCCCTGATTCCTGGACATTTATACCTATCCCGGAGGAACTTTGTGGTGGTGCTGGGCGGCAATATTCCTGAACACAGGCGGAAGCGAACGCGGGGTGCTCGGATCCTGACCCAATGTCCTGCTAAGGAGGCAGCTTGGGAGTCTATACCGAGCTCATCACAACGCGCCTGCCTGATCCGCAATTCCACGCTGCTCTGATACTCTCCCCCAGGTACTAATACTGTTTGTGTGACCCCATCTTTTTTCCATTAACACTTCTTATAACTGCCTACACTCCCCCTATACTTTAATCCGTTCCCTCCTTGTGTGTGCTCCATACCCCCCCCCCCTCCCCACATGCTCTACCTCCCCACTCAGTGATCCCTCTTACACCCTTCTTTTCTCTGATACCCTCATAACTCCTGGACAATTGGACCAATATTGTGTCCGTGATCTCAGGGACGTACGGGGAGAGCTGCTCTGAGCTGTACTGTGGACTGTTCTTAACCAGGCTCCAACTGTTTCTCACATTTAACTAACTGAAGGTGTGAACTGTCCTATATACTGAAGGGACACGTATCTGTCCTCTTGAATTGCAGGACTGTTATGAAAAAAAAAATTCCTCTTACTATTTTATTTCTATTTTCTTTCTCTTCTTCTCTCACCTTAACATTGATTGCCCGCTTGTATATATATGCGTACAACCTGCACGCTGAGATATTGATATTCTTTTCTGTGATTATATTGCCACCTGGTGGCTGGTTTGAAAATACTTGTTATAGAATCCTCAGTGCTGCACTATACCACTGGAGAGAAACATTTAAGATCTTTTGCAGTGGAAAACTTTTACGACGCTGTTTACCTATTTATCTTGATATGTGACTTCCTTGTTGCCACTGTATGTAATATCTTTTGGGTCTCGATGTTTGTGCTTCAACTACTACTCAGAATATTATACAACTACCTAAGCACACTCACTGTTATATTACGCTTAGGGTAATTTTTACTCTAGTATCTACTGTTTGATTTTTAGGATGTAACCTCACTGATTCTCAGGGGAGCGGTCTCTTTTCTATTTTGTTATATCAATTCCGGGTTGGAACTGCTTTATCCATTGATACTTTGAAGTTTGGGTTACTTATCTTTTAGCTTGATGTATGGACAAGTTCCTTAACAAGCCACTGTCCTCACTCCCACCCAGAACTACTCGTACTATGGTTAATCCCCAAAAAACGCCAGCGAAGTCTGGCCCTTCTCCACCTTCACCGCAGGGTGGCTCCTCTCCCACACATTCAGCGGGGGGGAGAGGAGGACCTCATGCACCATCTTCGGACGTAGCATCGTCATTACTTAATGTGTTAATGCCAAAAATAGAGGAGAAATTTGAACTACTCATGCCTATGATAGACGAAAAATTTCAACATTTCCTCCCCAGATTTGAGGCTAAATTTGACCAACTTATGCCTAAAATTGATAAAAGGTTAGACAAATTACAAACGTCCTTAGATTCAGCTTTAACCTCCTTGACTGACCACACTAATACGATGGGCGCACTGGAACAAAGGGTTAGTGACGTTGAAGATGACTTACTTGCCATTTAGTCGTCCAACACATCTACTATGGCCTCCTACCAAGCGCTTGTCGACAATGTGGACGACTTAGAAAATTGATTCAGGCAGAATAACCTCCGCTTTGTGGGTATCCCCGAACAGGTTAGAGGGTCGGCCCTGATAGATTTTATAGGTATACAGCTGGTCAAGGCGCTCAACCTCCGTAGTGACATGGACGCCCCTCACATTGAATGAGCCCATAGGTTGGGCCCAGAGCGTGATGGACCTGATAGGAGGCCCCGCCCAGTAATTGCCAAATTTCTGGACTACCGTGACAAGGAGAGGATTCTAGCTGCTTTTAAACGGAATCGTGACCTGGTCGTTGAGGATCATCGTATCCTCATTTTCCAGGACTTCTCCGTCGCGGTGGCCCAGAAACGTAAAGAGTTCTCCCCGCTTTGTAAGTTCCTAGTTGATAACAACAAGCGCTTGGCATTGTTGTACCCAGCCAAATTAAAAATCACTGAGAATGGGCAGACATTTATTTTTGACAATCCGACTGAAGCCCGGGCCCACTTACAACCGACTCGCCAATCTAGGAGCCCGCCTACTTTGATCATACTTAGGTTCCTCCCCTCATTAATGAGCCTTTATGGCTTTCTGGAATTGAGATGATATGCTCTCCTGACTTTGTGATAATCGATACTTTTGGTTTTACCACTTATTTGTAGTGATGAGCGGGTTCGGTTTCCGAGAAACCGAACCCCCCCGAACTTCAGCCTTTTTACACGGGTCCGAGCCATACTCGGATTCTCCCGTATGGCTCGGTTAACCCGAGCGCGCCCGAACGTCATCATCCCGCTGTCGGATTCTCGCGAGATTCGGATTGTATATAAGCAGCCGCGCGTCGCCGCCATTTTCACACGTGCATTGAGATTGATAGGGAGAGGACGTGGCTGGCGTCCTCTCCGTTTATATAGTTATTAATACTACACAGTTGATCTGATTGCTTAGCTTATTGTGGGGAGGATTGGGGAGCAGCTGTTAGGAGGAGTACAGTGCAGAGTTTTGCTAGTTTTTTATCCGTTCTCTGCCTGAAAAAAACGCTCCATACCATATCTGTGCTCAGTGTGCTGCATGATATATCTGTGCTGATGACTGAGTGCTCAGCTCACACTGCTTAATTGTGGGGACTGGGGAGCAGCTATAGCAGGACTACAGTGCACAGTTTTGCTGACAGTGACCACCAGTATACGTTTGTCTGCCTGAAAAAGACTCCTGTGGTGGCTTTTTTTTATACTATAAATGCAGTCTGCTGACAGTGTCCACCAGGTTCATTATACTGTATATAGCAGTACGGTAGGCCACTGCTGTCCCTACCTCTGTGTCGTCACTCGTCGTCCATAAGTATACTATCCATCCATCTACATTGTATACCTGTGGTGTCTTTTTATTTTATAGTATAAACGCAGTCTGCTGACAGTGTCCACCAGGTCCATTATACTGTATATAGCAATACGGTAGGCCACTGCTGTACCTACCTCTGTGTCGTCACTCGTCGTCCATAAGTATGCTATCCATCCATCTACATTGTATACCTGTGGTGTCTTTTTTTTATACTATAAACACAGTCTGCTGACAGTGTCCACCAGGTCCATTATACTGTATATAGCAGTACGGTAGGCCACTGCTGTACCTACCTCTGTGTCGTCACTCGTCGTCCATAAATATACTATCCATCCATCTACATTGTATACCTGTGGTGTCTTTTTTTTTTATAGTATAAATGCAGTCTGCGGACAGTGTCCACCAGGTCCATTATACTGTATATAGCAGTACGGTAGGCCACTGCTGTACCTACCTCTGTGTCGTTACTCGTCATCCATAAGTATACTATCCATCCATCTACATTGTATACCTGTGGTGTCTTTTTATATATACTATAAACGCAGTCTGCTGACAGTGTCCACCAGGTCCATTATACTGTATATAGCAGTACGGTAGGCCACTGCTGTACCTACCTCTGTGTCGTCACTCGTCGTCCATAAGTATACTATCCATCCATCTACATTGTATACCTGTGGTGTCTTTTTTTTTTATACTATATAAACGCAGTCTGCTGACAGTGTCCACCAGGTCCATTATACTGTGTATAGCAGTACGGTAGGCCACTGCTGTACCTACCTCTGTGTCGTCACTCGTCGTCCATAAGTATACTATCCATCCATCTACATTGTATACCTGTGGTGTCTTTTTTTTATACTATATAAACGCAGTCTGCTGACAGTGTCCACCAGGTCCATTATACTGTATATAGCAGTACGGTAGGCCACTGCTGTACCTACCTCTGTGTCGTCACTCGTCGTCCATAAGTATACTATCCATCCATCTACATTGTATACATGTGGTGTCTTTTTTTATACTATAAACGCAGTCTGCTGACAGTGTCCACCAGGTCCATTATTCTGTATATAGCAGTACGGTAGGCCACTGCTGTACCTACCTCTGTGTCGTCACTCATCGTCCATAAGTATACTATCCATCCATATACATTGTATACCTGTGGTGTCTTTTTTTTTATACTATAAACGCAGTCTGCTGACAGTGTCCACCAGGTCCGTTATACTGTATATAGCAATACGGTAGGCCACTGCTGTACCTACCTCTGTGTCGTCACTCGTCGTCCATAAGTATACTATCCATCCATCTACATTGTATACCTGTGGTGTCTTTTTTTTATACTATATAAACGCAGTCTGCTGACAGTGTCCACCAGGTCCATTATACTGTATATAGCAGTACGGTAGGCCACTGCTGTACCTACCTCTGTGTCGTCACTCGTCGTCCATAAGTATACTATCCATCTACATTGTATACCTGTGGTGTCTTTTTTTTATACTATAGTATAAACGCAGTCTGCTGACAGTGTCCACCAGGTCCATTATACTGTATATAGCAGTATGGTAGGCCACTGCTGTACCTACCTCTGTGTCATCACTCGTCGTCCATAAAGTATACTATCCATCCATCTACATTGTATACCTGTGGTGTCTTTTTTTTTTATACTATAATAAACGCAGTCTGCTGACAGTGTCCACCAGGTCATTATACTGTATATAGCAGTACGGTAGGCCACTGCTGTACCTACCTCTGTGTCGTCACTCGTCGTCCATAAGTATACTATCCATCCATCTACATTGTATACCTGTGGTGTCTTTTTTTCTTTATACTAGTAGTACTAGTTTAGCAGTCTGCTGACAGTGTCCACCAGGTCCATTATACTGTATATAACAGTACGGTGGGCCACTGCTGTACCTACCTCTATGTCATCACTCGTCGTCCATAAGTAAACTATCCATCCATCTACATTGTATACCTGTGGTGCCTTTTAGTTGTGCGCATTAAAATATGGAGAACAAAAGTGTTGAGGTTAAAAAAATATGGAAAGATCAAGATCCACTTCCACCTCGTGCTGAAGCTGCTGCCACTAGTCATGGCCGAGACGATGAAATGCCATCAACGTCATCTGCCAAGGCCGATGCCCAATGTCATAGTACAGAGCATGTAAAATCCAAAACACAAAAGATCAGTAAAATGACCCAAAAATCTAAATTAAAAGCGTCTGAGGAGAAGCGTAAACGTGCCAATATGCCATTTACGACACGGAGTGGCAAGGAACGGCTGAGGCCCTGGCCTATGTTCATGGCTAGTGGTTCAGCTTCACATGAGGATGGAAGCACTCATCCTCTCGCTAGAAAAAAGAAAAGACTTAAGCTTGTTTAAGTCAGGCACCCGGGGAGACACCTGTTGTCCGTGGGAGGAATATGGCCATTGACATGCCTGGTCAAAATACAAAAAAAATCAGCTCTTCGGTGTGGAATTATTTCAACACAAATGCGGACAACAGGTGTCAAGCCGTGTGTTGCCTTTGTCAAGCTGTAATAAGTAGGGGTAAGGACGTTAACCACCTCGGAACATTCTCCCTTATACGTCACCTGCAGCGCATTCATCATAAGTCAGTGACAAGTTCAAAAACTTTGGGCGACAGCGGAAGCAGTCCACTGACCACTAAATCCCTTCCTCTTGTAACCAAGCTCCCGCAAACCACACCACCAACTCCCTCAGTGTCAATTTCCTCCTTACCCAGGAAAGCCAATAGTCCTGCAGGCCATGTCACTGGCAAGTCTGACGAGTCCTCTCCTGCCTGGGATTCCTCCGATGCATCCTTGAGTGTAACGCCTACTGCTGCTGGCGCTGCTGTTGTTGCTGCTGGGAGTCGATCGGCATCCCAGAGGGGAAGTCGGAAGACCACTTGTACTACTTCCAGTAAGCAATTGACTGTCCAACAGTCCTTTGCGAGGAAGATGAAATATCACAGCAGTCATCCTGCTGCAAAGCGGATAACTGAGGCCTTGGCAGCCTGGGCGGTGAGAAACGTGGTTCCGGTATCCATCGTTACTTCAGAGCCAACTATAGACTTGATTGAGGTACTGTGTCCCCGGTACCAAATACCATCTAGGTTCCATTTCTCTAGGCAGGCGATACCGAAAATGTACACAGACCTCAGAAAAAGAGTCACCAGTGTCCTAAAATGTCCACTTAACCACGGACATGTGGACAAGTGGAGCAGGGCAGACTCAGGACTACATGACTGTGACAGCCCACTGGGTAGATGTATTGCCTCCTGCTGCAAGAACAGCAGTGGCGGCACCAGTAGCAGCATCTCGCAAACGCCAACTCGTTCCTAGGCAGGCTACGCTTTGTATCACCGCTTTCCAGAATACGCACACAGCTGAAAACCTCTTACGGCAACTGAGGAAGATCATCGTAGAATGGCTTACCCCAATTGGACTCTCCTGGGGATTTGTGGCATCAGACAACGCCAGCAATATTGTGCGTGCATTACATCTGGGCAAATTCCAGCACGTCCCATGTTTTGCACATCCCTTGAATTTGGTGGTGCAGAATTATTTAAAAAACGACAGGGGCGTGCAAGAGATGCTGTCGGTGGCCAGAAGAATTGCGGGCCACTTTCGGCGTACAGGCACCGCGTACAGAAGACTGGAGCACCACCAAAAACACCTGAACCTGCCCTGCCATCATCTGAAGCAAGAGGTGGTAACGAGGTGGAATTCAACCCTCTATATGCTTCAGAGGATGGAGGAGCAGCAAAAGGCCATTCAAGCCTATACATCTGGCCATGATATAGGCAAAGGAGGTGGAATGCACCTGTCTCAAGCGCAGTGGAGAATGATTTCAATGTTGTGCAAGGTTCTGCAACCTTTTGAACTTGCCACACGTGAAGTCAGTTCAGACACTGCCAGCCTGAGTCAGGTCATTCCCCTCATCAGGCTTTTGCAGAAGAAGCTGGAGACATTGAAGGAGGAGCTAAAACAGAGCGATTCCGCTAGGCATGTGGGACTTGTGGATGGAGCCCTTCATTCGCTTAACCAGGATTCACGGGTGGTCAATCTGTTGAAATCAGAGCACTACATTTTGGCCACCGTGCTCGATCCTAGATTTAAAACCTACGTTGTATCTCTCTTTCCGGCAGACACAAGTCTGCAGAGGTTCAAAGACCTGCTAGTGAGAAAATTGTCAAGTCAAGCGGAACGTGACCCGTCAACATCTCCTCCTTCACATTCTCCCGCAACTGGGGGTGCGAGGAAAAGGCTACGAATTCCGAGCCCACCCGCTGGCGGTGATGCAGGGCAGTCTGGAGCGAGTGCTGACATCTGGTCCGGACTGAAGGACCTGCCAACAATTACTGACATGTCGTCTACTGTCACTGCATATGATTCTGTCACCATTGAAAGAATGGTGGAGGATTATATGAGTGACCGCATCCAAGTAGGCACGTCAGACAGTCCGTACGTATACTGGCAGGAAAAAGAGGCAATTTGGAGGCCCTTGCAGAAACTGGCTTTATTCTACCTAAGTTGCCCTCCCTCCAGTGTGTACTCCGAAAGAGTGTTTAGTGCCGCCGCTCACCTTGTCAGCAATCGGCGTACGAGGTTACTTCCAGAAAATGTGGAGAAGATGATGTTCATTAAAATTAATTATAATCAATTCCTCCGTGGAGACATTCACCAGCAGCAATTGCCTCCAGAAAGTACACGGGGACCTGAGATGGTGGATTCCAGTGGGGACGAATTAATAATCTGTGAGGAGGGGGATGTACACAGTGAAAGGGGTGATGAATCGGACGATGATGATGAGGTGGACATCTTGCCTCTGTAGAGCCAGTTTGTGCAAGGAGAGATTGATTGCTTCTTTTTTGGTGGGGGCCCAAACCAACCAGTCATTTCAGTCACAGTCGTGTGGCAGACCCTGTCGCTGAAATGATGGGTTCGTTAAAGTGTGCATGTCCTGTTTATACAACATAAGGGTGGGTGGGAGGGCCCAAGGACAATTCCTTCTTGCACCTCTTTTTTCTTTCATTTTTCTTTGTGTCATGTGCTGTTTGGGGAGTATTTTTTTGAAGGGCCATCCTGCGTGACACTGCAGTGCCACTCCTAGATGGACCAGGTGTTTGTGTCGGCCACTTGGGTCGCTTATCTTAGTCACACAGCTACCTCATTGCGCCTCTTTTTTTCTTTGCGTCCTGTGCTGTTTGGGGAGTATTTTTTTGAAGGGCCATCCTGCGTGACACTGCAGTGCCACTCCTAGGTGGGCCAGGTGTTTGTGTCGGCCACTTGGGTCGCTTATCTTAGTCACACAGCTACCTCATTGCGCCTCTTTTTTTCTTTGCGTCATGTGCTGTTTGGGGAGTATTTTTTTGAAGGGCCATCCTGCGTGACACTGCAGTGCCACTCCTAGATGGGCCAGGTGTTTGTGTCGGCCACTTGGGTCGCTTATCTTAGTCACACAGCTACCTCATTGCGCCTCTTTTTTTCTTTGCGTCATGTGCTGTTTGGGGAGTATTTTTTTGAAGGGCCATCCTGCGTGACACTGCAGTGCCACTCCTAGATGGACCAGGTGTTTGTGTCGGCCACTTGGGTCGCTTATCTTAGTCACACAGCTACCTCATTGCGCCTCTTTTTTTCTTTGCGTCATGTGCTGTTTGGGGAGTATTTTTTTGAAGGGCCTTCCTGCGTGATACTGCAGTGCCACTCCTAGATGGGCCAGGTGTTTGTGTCGGCCACTTGGGTCGCTTATCTTAGTCACACAGCTACCTCATTGTGCCTCTTTTTTTCTTTGCGTCATGTGCTGTTTGGGGAGTATTTTTTTGAAGGGCCATCCTGCGTGACACTGCAGTGCCACTCCTAGGTGGGCCAGGTGTTTGTGTCGGCCACTTGGGTCGCTTATCTTAGTCACACAGCTACCTCATTGCGCCTCTTTTTTTCTTTGCGTCATGTGCTGTTTGGGGAGTATTTTGTGAAGGGCCATCCTGCGTGACACTGCAGTGCCACTCCTAGATGGGCCAGGTGTTTGTGTCGGCCACTTGGGTCGCTTATCTTAGTCACACAGCTACCTCATTGCGCCTCTTTTTTTCTTTGCGTCATGTGCTGTTTGGGGAGTATTTTTTTGAAGGGCCATCCTGCGTGACACTGCAGTGCCACTCCTAGATGGGCCAGGTGTTTGTGTCGGCCACTTGGGTCGCTTAGCTTAGTCACACAGCTACCTCGGTGCAAATTTTAGGACTAAAAATAATATTGTGAGGTGTGAGGTGTTCAGAATAGACTGAAAATGAGTGGAAATTATGGTTATTGAGGTTAATAATACTATGGGATCAAAATGACCCCCAAATTCTATGATTTAAGCTGTTTTTTTAGGGTTTTTTGAAAAAAACACCCGAATCCAAAACACACCCGAATCCGACAAAAAAATTTCGGTGAGGTTTTGCCAAAACGCGTCCGAATCCAAAACACGGCCGCGGAACCGAACCCAAAACCAAAACACAAAACCCAAAAAATTTCCGGTGCACATCACTACTTATATGTTACGCTTTCAGATGTTATGATGTTTATTTTTTATGTTTGGTATTGTTTAGTCTATGCTTGCCACCCACTGAAATGTTATTCAGGGGCTGGCGTGGAGTTTATTTGGATGGGAAAAAGTTTGAAAATTTTCTTTTGAAGCTAAATTTTTCATGGTTGTACTCATTGTGCATGATTTTATTTTCTATGTTAGGCCCGGATCCGTACCTATTATACACCCTTGGGGTTTACCCTGCTTGTTGGGACAGGGGTGACCCCACGTCCGATAGTTGTACTCGTATCTGCATGCACCCCTTGACAGGTATAGGATGACGACTCCCCGTCCTAGGCCACACAACTCTCTCCAACGACTGCCCTGTTCCATCAAAATTACCTAATGGAATGTGGGGGGTCTCAACACCCCAATAAAACGCAAAAAAGTGACCTCCGCCCTTAAAAAACTCAAGCCTGATATTGTCTATATTCAAGAGACGCATTGGAAGAGGGGGGAGGATTCTACACTACGCGATGGGTGGATAGGTGATTGCTTCTCTGCGCCTTACCGTACTAAATCACGTGGAGTAGCAATAGTTCTGGCACGACACCTCCCCTATACTATCTTGAATACGGACCTAGATCCAGAGGGTCATTATATTCTTATGGATGTTCAGATGTATGATGCTAAGTTCACTCTGCTCAATCTGTATGCTCCTAACGTTGATCAGCCAACTTTTTACCAACGTATCTCGCAACTCCTCCATAGTAGAAGCAATCACGAACTCATAATAGGCGGTGATTTCAACACAATTTCGGACCCTTCGGTTGATAAATGTCCGACCCCGGTGAACAGGACGGCCCCTCAATGGTGCCAGATTTCTCGATTGCTCTTGGATCATTCCTTAATTGACCCATGGAGGATGTTTAATCCCACGGATAGGTCTTACACGTTTCATTCGGCGGTCCATGGGTCCTTCTCCCGCATAGATTATATACTGTTGTCCACGCCTTTGCTCTCTGACACTACGGATGCCCAGATAGGGGATATTGCTGTCTCCGACCACGCACCGGTGTCAGTTACGCTCAGTGCTCGCTCCATGGGCTCACGCCCTCTCTTCTGACAATTCCCCTCTTATCTTTTCCACTCAGAACAGTGCAAAAGGTTTCTCAGATTGAAATGGGCGGAGTTCTCGGATGATAATCTGGAACACTGGGACAACCCTGTCTTATTTTGGGAAACGTCCAAGGTGGTGATGAGGGGGCACATTATGTCATATGTAGCTAATAGAAATCGGGTAAATAAGGCACAACATGATGACTTGCTACATACTATGCGGGCGCACCTGGCAGCATACATCTCAGACCCTACTTCCCTCACTCACAGTGCCTATGTTGAGTCCCGCCGACTGTATGATAGCTTCTTGGTAGCACAAGCTCAGCAAAAACTGGACTACACTAAACAAAAATATTTCCGCTGGGGAAACAAAACGGGGACTTTGCTGGCAAACATGACTAAAAGCTTTAAGCGGCGTGGACACATTTCTATTATACTTGACAGTCGCACTGATACGCTACACACTAAAACTGCGGACATCGTACGGACATTCCAGGACTATTTTCGTCAGCTTTACACACCAACCCCACATGACCCGGTTTTGTCGACTAAACTACTAGATGAGGCGAATCTCCCTTGTATAACACCCTTACAGAGGGAGGACCTCGAGAGAGCGATTACAGAGGAGGAGATTGCTAAGGCAATCTTTTCTATGCATCTCAACAAAGCGCCGGGACCGGATGGATATTCCATAGAATATTACAAACTCCTGCATCATGATGCTATCCCAGCGATACATGCCTTATATAGACATATCCAATCAGAATCTCCTATGTACCCCACTTTCAATCAGGCTTTCACAACTCTTCTACCAAAGCCTAATAAAGATCATTCCCTACCATCTTCTTACCGGCCCATCACACTTTTGAACGTTGACTTCAAAATTTTAGCTAAGATAATGGCAGACAGGCTCCAATCCTTTTTAGCATTGTTAGGTTCCTGGTGCTCAGAACAAGGGAGATGTTATGAAGCGAGTCCAGAGCACCAGGACGTAATGCTGGGAAAGGGGAATGGAAAGGGAATAGCCCCTGGCGCCCTATCTCCGTTGTCTCGCCCGTGCTGTCAGTACACTCTTGCGAGACTATGGTTGCTTGAGCCCATGGCAGCCGCGTTTGAAGGGCGGATTACGTCTGCCCAACTTCGATGCCCCCTCAGGTCTTAATGAGAGACAAAGAGTGAACCGAGACAGGGTGATAACAAGGGGCCCTCTGACTAAACAACAAGGCCAGGGGCTACTAACAAACCTAAAACCAAAGTATGTGCAGCTTGCCGCCAAAGGAAAAGAACAACAAAGGAAATGCTGACCACACGCCGACACAATACTTTTGTGTACCGGCGGTGACAGCATAAGCAGAACCCTCTGCAAAACACCAGTGACAGAAATAATAAGGGAATACAGCGGCCTAGGCCGACGGACGCGGTAGTGCCGCTACTCACGGAACCGGTACGAATACTGGCAAACGGACAGGAACTCCCAATGCTGCTGACACAGACTCTCAGAACTGGAGGACAGGCAGAATCCCAAACGACAGACCGGTGGACACCAAGAAGCCAGAAACTTGCACAGGCAACGGTACTGGACCTCAGGACAGGAACGCCTCACGGCAAGACACGGGATCAGACATAGGAATCGACACAGGGACTGACACAGGAATCGACACAGGAAGCTCAGGAACTAGCAGGAACCAAGCTCAGAACTCAAGCAGACTGCAAACCAAGGAATATCACCAGCATCTGTGAATTGCAAACAGCCAGCATATAACAGAGAGGCCTAATTAATAATCCCATGCAGCTGCCTTGTTGCATGATTCCAAACTGACCAGATGCAATTAGCAGCCAGGTGAGGCTGAACACAAGGGAACAAGCTGCAATTACACAGACTCACCAGCGGCAGCAGACAAGAGTATTCTAAAACAGAGCAACAGGAAATCCTGGCATGCAAGACAACTTTATAAACATAAAATAGGAATGAACCACTACCTGTGGTTCATAACAGTATCCCCTCCTTAAGGGTGAGCTCCGAGCACCCCATGACACCCACGGGGAACATAAACAGAAGTATAACATGAAATACAGAACAAAACTGCAAAACAGGAATGAGACACAGCCGTGGCTCATAACATTACCCCCCCCTTGAGGAGGGGTCAAAAGACCCCAAAATTCAGACTATCCAGAACAAGGGATACAAAAAAAAACCTGACACACTGGTCTAACAGACAAGAAAACAAAAACAAGCTGTAGCAACAACTTGTAACAGTGCCCTCCCCTTGATGGTGGCCACTGGACACAAGACAAGGGGGAAAAAAAAAAAACTCTTTTTTTTTTATCAAGGCAAGAGTCAAAAATTATTTCTTTTTCTTCTTCTTCTTTTTACAAAGCTCTTTAGGTCTGACCAAGGTAATTCCCCACACATTGTCTGAACTGATGGTACCACCCAGCAAGGCTGCGTTCAAATCAGAGACAGGTCTCTTACCCTTGGGAGCTGAACTTTCTGGTAAAGTACTATTATTAGAAGAAGAAGTCAGAAAAGCACATCCTGCAGTCAAAACAACGGGCTGAGACTCTTGTGCTGAGTTTACAGTATTTGGTGGACTCTCAGTATATAAGACGGGTGACCTAGAGGAACCTGAACCAATTTCTTTGGAACCATATCTTTTAATAATTGCATCACTGAATGCTAGGGGATCCTGAAGAATGGGATCTTCAGCTTTCATTAGGCTGGTCGCCCACTCAAAAGGCTCTCCTCTAAAAGAATAAATCAGATAAAGCACAATGTTCTCTGAAGTGATGCCCAGAAATGGTCTAGACAACATAATAATGTAATAGTGTTTGTAAAGTGCCAAAAATTGGGCTAAGTCCCCATCAAAGATTATGGATGTTGAGATATCAGAGTCAGGATCTGTTTCCTTCTCATCTGACTGACTGGAGTGCTTTGCTAGAACCTGGTCACTATTGACCTTACTCGAGGCTGAGACTCTCTGAACCCCACCCGGGGCTGAGACTTTCTGAACCCCACCCGGGGCAGTGACTTTCTGAACCCCACCCGGGGCAGTGACTTTCTGAACCCCACCCGGGGCAGTGACTTTCTGAATCCCACCCGGGGCAGTGACTTCCGGGAACCCCGCTGGGGCAGTGGCCTCCGGGAACCCCGCTGGGGCAGTGGCCTCCGGGAACCCCGCTGGGGCAGTGGCCTCCGGGAACCCCGCTGGGGCAGTGGCCTCCGAGAACCCCGCTGGGGCAGTGGCCTCCGAGAACCCCGCTGGGGCAGTGGCCTCTGAGAACCCCGCTGGGGCCAGCACCTCGGATTCTTTTACTAGGACCGGACCGTTGGCCTCCCTGACTGGGATCGGGCCATCGGCCTCCCTCTCTGAGTCAATAATTATCGAAAGTTCTCCCGGGACTATGACTTCCGGGACTTTTGCTGAAGCAATAACGTTCAGATCCTCCACTAATGCTATGCTTCTTAAGTTCTTTCCTGGGGAAGCGACTTCTAGACCCTTCTTTGGGGCTGCGTCTCTCGAGACCCCACTTGGGGATATTACTTCAAAGATCCCTTCTGGAGTTTTGCTTCTCGAGTTCCCCTCAAGAACTATGGTTTTAGAGACCCTTTCTAGGGTTGTGCTTTTCAAGTCCCTACCTGGGGTAACAGCTTCTGAGACCCCTTCCGGTATGGACACCTGAACAATAATATTTGATGTCCCTCTATAAGCTAGGGCATCGGGTACCGCTCCAGCACTCTGGGCATCGGGTACCGCTCCAGCACTCTGGGCATCGGGTACCGCTCCAGCACTCTGGGCATCGGGTACCGCTCCAGCACTCTGGGCATCGGGTACCGCTCCAGCACTCTGGGCATCGGGTACCGCTTCCAGCACTCTGGGCATCGGGTACCGCTCCAGCACTCTGGGCATCGGGTACCGCTCCAGCACTCTGGGCATCGGGCACCGCTCCAGCACTCTGGGCATCGGGCACCGCTCCAGGACCCTGGGCATCGGGCACCGCTCCAGGAACCTGGGCATCGGGCACCACTCCAGGAACCTGGGCATCGGGCACCACTCCAGGAACCTGGGCATCAGGCACCACTCCAGGAACCTGGGCATCAGGCACCACTCCAGGAACCTGGGCATCAGGCACCACTCCAGAAACCTGGGCATCAGGCACCACTCCAGGGACTTGCAACTCCGCTTCCACAGGAACCCCTAGAGAGGAGAAAAACATTCTCTTTTGATTCCTGAATCTATAATGGGGCTCCCTTGCCCAAGGACCCCAATTATAGGACAGAGAGCTTTTTTGTGTGGGTTGTGTGACAAGTACCTCTGCCACAGTAGAGACAGGAGTAGGTCTTGTATCATGACTCAACTTGGCCAGAGGGCAAGACTCGTCACCACACTTTGGCTTGCGCAACTCACAGGTCTGCAGATAATGGCCTAAACCCCCACAATATAGGCATAAGTTTAAGTTTCTGCGACGCAGACGCTCCTCTTCTGAGAGCCTGGGCCGCAGAAAACTTTTAAACCTTTTCTCTTCAATTAAACCAGAGGATTCTCTTGTCACCATACTGTGAACAAGAGTCTCTTTAGAGATAGATGTACTCTCAACGACTTCTGGCAAAATGAGCAAGATTTTAGTCAGAAGGTTTTGCAGTTGCTTTAGGGATTGCTGCAAAACTTCTAGTCGCTCTGGTCTCAAAGCACTGAATACAGAGTTCAGGGCTGCTAGAGATGCCTGCAGGGCTTGCATAGTAGACATAGGAGGATTTAAAACTGGACAAGACAAGACAAGGCAAGACAAGGCAAGGCAAGACAAGGCAAGGCAAGACTAAATTTTGCTAAACAAAACAAGACTTTTTTTTTTTTTAAACACCGGACTGGATTCTAAACACCAGACTGGATTCTAAACACCGGACTGGATTCTAAACACTGAATTCTAGACAGGACTGGATTCTAGACTAGACACTGGACTGGGCCAAAAAAGAAAAAAAAAGTTTTATTTCTTTTTTGTGGTAGGGCTGGTGATAATGTTAGGTTCCTGGTGCTCAGAACAAGGGAGATGTTATGAAGCGAGTCCAGAGCACCAGGACGTAATGCTGGGAAAGGGGAATGGAAAGGGAATAGCCCCTGGCGCCCTATCTCCGTTGTCTCGCCCGTGCTGTCAGTACACTCTTGCGAGACTATGGTTGCTTGAGCCCATGGCAGCCGCGTTTGAAGGGCGGATTACATCTGCCCAACTTCGATGCCCCCTCAGGTCTTAATGAGAGACATAGAGTGAACCGAGACAGGGTGATAACAAGGGGCCCTCTGACTAAACAACAAGGCCAGGGGCTACTAACAAACCTAAAACCAAAGTATGTGCAGCTTGCCGCCAAAGGAAAAGAACAACAAAGGAAATGCTGACCACACGCCGACACAATACTTTTGTGTACCGGCGGTGACAGCATAAGCAGAACCCTCTGCAAAACACCAGTGACAGAAATAATAAGGGAATACAGCGGCCTAGGCCGACGGACGCGGTAGTGCCGCTACTCACGGAACCGGTACGAATACTGGCAAACGGACAGGAACTCCCAATGCTGCTGACACAGACTCTCAGAACTGGAGGACAGGCAGAATCCCAAACGACAGACCAGTGGACACCAAGAAGCCAGAAACTTGCACAGGCAACGGTACTGGACCTCAGGACAGGAACGCCTCACGGCAAGACATGGGATCAGACATAGGAATCGACACAGGGACTGACACAGGAATCGACACAGGAAGCTCAGGAACTAGCAGGAACCAAGCTCAGAACTCAAGCAGACTGCAAACCAAGGAATATCACCAGCATCTGTGAATTGCAAACAGCCAGCATATAACAGAGAGGCCTAATTAATAATCCCATGCAGCTGCCTTGTTGCATGATTCCAAACTGACCAGATGCAATTAGCAGCCAGGTGAGGCTGAACACAAGGGAACAAGCTGCAATTACACAGACTCACCAGCGGCAGCAGACAAGAGTATTCTAAAACAGAGCAACAGGAAATCCTGGCATGCAAGACAACTTTATAAACATAAAATAGGAATGAACCACTACCTGTGGTTCATAACAGTATCCCCTCCTTAAGGGTGAGCTCCGAGCACCCCATGACACCCACGGGGAACATAAACAGAAGTATAACATGAAATACAGAACAAAACTGCAAAACAGGAATGAGACACAGCCGTGGCTCATAACAAGCATCCATGCTCACAGACCACCAACTGGGCTTTACCAAGGGCAGACACTCAGTGAAAGGAATTCGTACTGCCATAGCTGCAGTGATGACGGCGAACCTCCAGACTGATACTCCGAATATGCTTTTGAGCCTAGATGCGACTAAAGCATTTGATATGGTCTCTTGGCCCTATCTATACGATATACTAGAGAGGAGGGGTTTTGGACTAACATTACAATCCTTAATAAAAATTTTCTATACCCAACCATACACCTCATTACTGATTAATGGGACAAAGGGGGATAATATCGAGAGAGGGTTGCCCCCTTTCGCCCATGCTTTTTAACTTGGCATTGGATCCTATGCTGCGGGTACTACAGAATTGGTCTCAATTCAGAGGCATTAGTATTGGGGTGGAGGAGATAAAGATATCGGCATTTGCTGACGATGTCCTCTTGTTCCTGTCGGAGCCAAGGAGGGCCCTGGGGCCGCTGATGGAACGTGTTACAGAATTTGGACGGGTATCGGGGTTCGAGGTTAACTTTGAAAAATCCATGGCCCTGTATTTAAAGCCGGGCTACGTGCGCCCGGCTTGGTTCAGGGAGGCCACAGTTGGATGGACAACTAAAGCGATTACTTACCTAGGGGTACAGATCCCGAAAAATTTGAACAACCTGTACAGTCTTAATCTGAAACAAATCGTGCGCAGTATGAGGGAAGATACTGAACGTTGGAGACATCTTAAAATATCATATTTGGGCAGAGTGAACTTGGTGAAAATGATTCTATTCCCTAGGCTTTTATACCCATTGCAATCCCTTCCTATTTTACTGTCTAGGAATGCCACGGCAGAAATTAACAAAATAATACGTACATTCATTTGGAATGGTAAGCGAGCACGAATTAGCTTGGTGAAATTGCAGCAACGTAGACACAATGGAGGTGTGAATCTTCCCAATGTGTTGGAATATTGTTACGCCTCCCACTTACGTTATTCGAGAGATTGGCTACACGGGGGGAATATGTACTCCAATACGATCTTAGAGTCTGCCTTCTTGGGTGGTGGTAGTATTATCTCCTTCTTGCACTTACACGAGGAAGAGATACCCAGTTCGGTTCGAGTGAATCCACTACTGATGTCCACTCGGAAAGTCTGGCACATCCTACGACGTAAATGCTCCTTGAACCCGCATGCGTCCCTTTTCCTTCCCCTAGTCCGCAATAATCGTTTTCAGGACGGAAACGCGAGTCATCCTTTCACTCTCTGGGAAAGGTATGGCATTACTTCCATACGACAAATTACAAGTGGTGAGTCGCGAAAACCACTCACGCTGGTACAGGCAGTGGCACTCTTTCCAATACTGAATAGGTTCCCCTTAGCATACCTACAAGCCCAACATTACGTGGCTGCTGTCTCTAGATTATTGTCCCCACAGGACTATGACAACCCGTTAGATAAATTGCTACTGACTGGGAACCCCTCTTCCAAGGCGATCTCTACTCATTACTCATTCTTACACACGCCCTTACAATATGCTAACGTGACGACGGGAATGGCGCAATGGACAGACCATTTTCAGTCCCTTAATGTGACGAAATTGTTGAAGTATTTTGAATTATCCATCAGGCTGATACCTGCTGCATCCTACACCGAACTCTTTTTGAACGTGTGGCATAGAACATATCTATCGCCACACCGTAGACACCTAATGGGTTTATTAGAAGACTCTTCATGCCCTAGATGTGGTATACAACGGGCTGAGTTGTTTCACTGCCTATGGGAGTGCCCTATAGTCCGGAGATTCTGGGTCCAGATATGGAGATATGTTACCCAACACCTAGTTAATTATTTACCGCTTACCCCAGAATGGGCAATATTTGGTATGATGCCGGAAGGTACTAGGGTGGCACAGGGCGTTAAAAAGTTGTTGATGATAATCTCGGCAGCTGCCAAAAAATGTATTTTACAGATGTGGATACAGCCCTCTGCCCCGCCAATATCACTTTTCCTAGGGAAGATCTTTCACATTTTCAGAATGGAATGGCTGGAGGCTTCTTTACAAAAGGAAAAGTTTACTATAAAATTTTTCGAAACGTGGGAAAGTTATATAGAAACCCTGTCCCACCCATTGAAGGATCAGGTGTGGAAATGTTTCCACAACACTTTATGGTACGAAACTAGAGTTTATGAACAGGACCCCCCAGTTTCATTTGTGGCTGGTTAGTTTATTACTACGCTTAATTTAGGGGGGAACATAATGTCTTGCCCTGGGAGAGAGTGGATGTAGATGTTGGTGTAGATATGAATCCGGGCTCATTCTGTTTGTTTTCGATATTTGAAAGACACTTTGTCGTGACTTATATATGTATACTGGTCCCCACAATGGATCACGATGCTACTTTGTCTTTATTATATGATAGACCAGTGTTCATGCTATAGATCTTACTAATTGTATACTTCACTATACTTTGATGTGAATCTTTGTTATGCTTCAATTGAAATAAAAAAGAATTGGAAAAAAATGATAAAAACAGTTTTGTTCCTATATGACGTAGAATGATTTTACTGATTTGTACTGCTTGTTATATGTATTATTTTATAACCATTAGGCTCTATCAATACTGGTTAGCATCTATAAACCGGCAATTAAGTATTATGCTTATTACCAGTCGTGTTACTGCAGCGCAGTTAAAATGGTTCTCTCTCTATATCTCTTAACCACTAACCGCTGCTAATTGATAATATATCATTATCCATAGCGTGTATGCCATTTTACATCCGACAACCAGTCAATTACAAAATCGTGTTCTCATAGCACTCTTGATAGACCTTAATTAATGACCAGACAAGTCTGGTCATGTCTGTTTGACCTATTAGTTCAAACTTCGGTCACTAGCAAATTCCCCAGTCTTACAAATTATCATATCCCTAGTAACAGAACTTAATTACCCCTGCAACTTTCTTGTCTGCTTGCGTGTCTCAGCCAAATAGCTATAAATATAAACAAACATAAGGACCACCTAGACCTCTGTGTCTACGCTTAATTAAAACAAATTACACGTCTATGTGTACTGTCCAATATTGTATTAACTAATCTGTCTGTAACAATGTAAACAACGTAAGGACAACCTAGACATCTATGTCAACTACTAATTAAAACAAATGACACGTCAAAAAAAAAAAAAGTTTTTACATGACTGCTTCACCTGTACCTGGTAATAAAGGAAGAGAAAGTGGTGAATCTGATATCAATGTTAAAATCAGAGCTTTGTGTCCTTATATACATACAGCACCTGGTATTCCCAGGAGGTCTCCTATCCAAGTACTGACCAGGCCCAACACCGTGTAGCTTCCAAGAGCAAATTAAATTGGGCATACTCGGTGTGGTATGGTTGTAGGTGTGGTAAGTGATTACATAGCCACTCTCCGGAATCATTGATGAGAGTTCATGTAAATAAAGATGATAAGCAAATAATGGTAGGGGAGTGTTTGTAGTATTGTAAAGTTGTATATAGAAATGCTTCTACCCCTGAGAATAGAGAAATTGTTACAAGTTTAGGGGGTACATAACTTACAGTGCAAGACACTGTAGTACAGTGGTGGCCAAAGTGTTGATCGTGATCTACCGGTAGTTTGCAGAGCTGCCGCCGGTAGATCTTGACCAACTTCATCATTACAATTGTGACTTGCCCAACTGTCACTTGCTGAGTCCGGAGCATTCCCAATGATGCATTGCTCGGGTGATGTCATGACGTCAGCCGCGCACCCGAGTAATGCATCATTGAGTGAGGAACCATGTGCGCCTGTTGGATCTGGTTTGATTCAGTCAGCGGCGGCAGGACAGCGGCGGTGAGAAGAGGGAGCAGACATACTATGAGCAGGCACGTGACAGCGGGGAGCCAGCCACTCAAGTCAGCCAGCGTGAGTTGTGCACAGGGGTCTATTATGCACTATGAGGGAGAGGGGGATCTGCATAGGGGGAATGTGCACATGAAGGGGTACAGTGTTGCACAGCAGGCTGTTCTGCATTGGGAGAGAGGTTACACAGCACGTGAGAGTACCTGCACAGAAGGGGATGTCACACAGCGGGCTGTTCTGCACTGGGAGGGGGAAGGGGTATTCTGCATGGGGGGGAGGTATTGCACAGTGGGGAATCAACACATGGGGGTTATGTTGCACAGCAGGCTGTTCTGCAATGGGAGTGGAAAGGGGGGTATTCTGCACATGGGTGTATGTGCGTTATTGGTGCTGTTATTTGATGGCGTCATTCTTAATGCTAATTTCTGAATGTGTGTGTCAGTGTTGGTGTTATTTGATGTTGGTGGATCACCGGTAAGTGAGTGAACAAAGCGTAGATCCCAGGTCCCAAAAGTCCGGCCACGCCTGCTGCAGCAGAAAGTGTGCCGACTTGGCTCACTGGCTTTATGCACAGCTTCTAAAGACCCATACTACTGGATCATGGGTCTTACTCTGCTGTGGTGACACAATGGGGGTAATTCTGACCTGATCGCACGCTGCCGTTCATCGCAGCGATCAGGTCAGAAGTGCGCATGTGCCGGCACCTGTCGTTGCCTAGCGATTGTTTGGCCGCCGTTTTGTGGGCGCTGTCTGGCCAATGCAGGCGTGGCCGGCCCGATCGGGGGGCAAGCCGCAGCGGCTGCGTGACATCACACACAGCCGCTGCGAACCGGGCAGCGGCGAGTATCTCCCGGCCAGCACGCAAAAGCTACTCCAGAAGTGCAAAAGCATCGCTGCTGTGTGATGCTTTTGTACTTCTGCGGGCCTGACATGCAGGGTGGACTAGCCCTGTGCTGGGCGTCCCCTCGCATGTCAGTGTGCCTGATCGTAGCTCTGCAAAATTTTGCAGGACTACAATCAGGTCTGAATTAGGCCCAATATCCGCTCCTCTCCTCTCCAACGCAGTGGCGCACACAGGGGAGTTTCCGAGTATCTGAAACCCCCCCCCCCTCCCCCGATGAGCAGAGTTTTCTATTTTGAGACAGAGACAGCTTTGTCTCCGTCTCAGCAAAAACGCGACCGCGGAGCTGCAGCAGCAACAGAAAGCTATGGAGCTCTCTGCTTACAGAATGTCCCGGGGGTGCTGATGGCTGCGCATGCTCAGCCACAGCAGCTCCCTCCGTCCTCACACTGCTGCCCATCTGCTCCCAGCCCTTGGTGGATCATGTAAGTTAGAAGACTGTGTTTACAATATGTGTGTATTTCCATGTTTGTATGTATGTATGTATGTATGTATGTATGTATGTATGTATGTATGTGTGCAGGGCCGGTTCTACCCCTTGTGGCGCCCAGGGCGAGAGTTTCCACTGCCCCCCCCCCCCCTGTGGCAAAACAGTTAGTATGCGGGGGGGGCTTCATTGGGGAGGGGCGTGGCCAGTTATGCTCCCAGTAGCTGTGCCCCCCAGTTGATTTGCCCCCAGTAGCTGTGCCCCCCAGTTGATTTGCCCCCAGTAGCTGTGCCCCCTCTTTATTTGCCCCCAGTAGCTGTGCCCCCTCTTTATTTGCCCCCCAGTAGCTGTGCCTCCTCTTTATTTGCCCCCAGTAGCTGTGCACCCTCTTTATTTGCCCCCACTAGCTATGCCCCCTCTTTATTTGCCCCCAGTAGCTGTGCCCCCTCTTTATTTGCCCCCAGTAGCTGTGCCTCCTCTTTATTTGCCCCCAGTAGCTGTGCACCCTCTTTATTTGCCCCCAGTAGCTGTGCCCCCTCTTTATTTGCCCCCAGTAGCTGTGCCCCCTCTTTATTTGCCCCCTGTCGCTGTGCCCCCTGCTTACAAACACACACACACAAAATAATAAAAACAATACTTACCACTGCCCCGCTCCTGCTTCTTCTGCTGCTGCTCCGTCAGTCTGGCCGCCCGCTCGCTCCTCTCTATGGGAGAGACATCAATGACGTCTCTCCCATAGCGCTGCACAGACACTAGAGGTCAATAACCACCTCTAGTGTCTGTGCTTGGAGCCGGCTGCAGCGGACGCCCACACAGCCCACGGCGTCTGCTGCAGCCGTGGAGCAAAGGCACTGCTTGCCCGCACCAAGAACTGCTCCTGTATGTGTGTTTGTGCGCTGGTGTATGTACAGTATGTATGCACTGTATGTGTGTGTGTATATGTGTGTAGTTGTGTATGTATATATGAATGTGTGCTCTATATATATATATATATATATATATATACTAGGTGCTTCATCGCGCCCTAATGGGTGCTCTTCACACCGTCGCAAGGGGCTACGCCCCTTTAACCCTTGCATGCCTATATGGGGTTTAATATTTGTATTATAAGGAGTATTACCTGCATTCCTTTGTTAGTGGTTAAATATTACACAATGAAAGGCCGTGCGATGGTGAAGGAGGCGCAGCCCCTTGAAACGGCATGAACAGCACCTGTAGGGCACGATGTACAGAATGAGCGGGTGCGGGGGGGGGGGGGGGGGGGGGGGCTGCGGATGGGGGAGGGTGTCTGTAGATGCTGCAGGTGGAGGGGGGGCAGATGCGGGAGGTGCCCGGAAGGAGAAGGGTTGGGAAGTGCTGCGGGTGGGGGAGAGACAGAAGAGTGGGGGCTGTAGATGGGGGAGTGGTCCGGAGGCACTGCAGGTGGGGGAGGGGCAGGGGTGCCACGGGGGAGGGGCAGGTGCAGGGATGTTGCGCATGGGTGAAGGGTTCCGGAGGTGCTGTGGGATGGGAAGGGGCGGGGTGCCGGGGGTAGGGTAGGGGGTCCGGAGGCACCACGGGTGGGGGAGAGGCAGGTGCGGGTGGTGCGGCGGATGGGGAAGGGGGTCTGGAGGCGCTGCAGGTGGTGGAGGGGCAGGTGCGGAGGTGCCGTGGGTGGGTGAGGGGGGGACCGTGAATGGAGGAGGGTGTCTGCAGATGCTGTGGGTAGAGGGGGGCAGGTGTGGGGGGAGACATATATGGGGGATGGATGGTGGAGGGGGTCTGGAGGTGCTGTGGGTGGTGGAGGGGTGGGGGAGTGGGAGCCGCTGGAGGTGTAGGGGGTCTGGAGGCACAGTGTGTGGGGGAGGGATGGAGTGTCGCATGTGGTGGAGGGGAAGGTGCGTGCATTGGGGAGGGGTCTGGAGGCGCTGCGGGTACTGTACCTGCCAAAAAGGTAGTTGGAGGGTATGCAGTCACAGGGCCAGGACAGGGGTGACAGGGTCAGAACAGGGGTGATGGGGCCAGGACAGGGGTGATGGGGCCAGGACAGGGGTGACAGGGCAAGGACAGGGGTGACGGGGCCAGGACAGAAATGACAGGGACAGGATAGGGGTGACAGGGCCAGGGTAGGGCGGCAGGACCATGACAGGGGTGACAGGGCCGGGATAGGGGTGACGGGGCCAGGACAGAAATGACAGGGACAGGATAGGGGTGACAGGGCCAGGGTAGGGGCGGCAGGACCAGGATTTGGTTGACAGGGCCAGGATAGGGGTGACAGGGCCAGGATAAGGGTGACAGGGCCAGGATAGGGGTGACAGGGCCAGCATAAGGGTGAAAGGGCCAGGATAAGGGTGACAGGGCAAGGCCAGGGGTGACAGGGCAAGGCCAGGGGTGACAGGGACATGACAGATCACAGGGCACGGGAGAGATTGGTATTAGGGACAAAACAGTGGTGACAGACAGACGTGTCTTACCGGAGTCACTGCTGCTGGCTGCTGCTGTTCCACTCCAACCTGTTTGGATCTGCTGGTGGAGACTTGGCATGGCTGACTCTCTCAGGCTGTAGTCCTGCTTCCTCTGCCCGTCCGCATCCCCCCCCCCCCCGCTCCTCAGTCACACACCGCGGACCTCGCGCGGCTGCCGGGCACTGTCGTAAAGGGAGACTGGGAGTACCTGGTTAGCCCCCAGGAGACGCTGCGGCTGGAAGGAGGAGGGGAATCGGAGCCTGCAAGCAGCGCGGACTTCTGCAGTGCTGCCCGCCGGCTAAAGTGTGTGAAGGAGCTGGGTGCACCTCACTGCGGGCGGCAGCGCTGCAGCTAGCGGTGGGGTTGCCGGGACTGGAGATAACCGAGGCAGTACGGAACCTGCACAGCGGCAGGTGCCCCACAAAACTGCAGCTAAGAAGCGTGGAGTGTGCCAGAAAGTGACGCTCCTCCGTGCCAGAGAGCCCCTGCTGAGTATGCTGATGTGGGGGGTCAAGTACACAGTGAGCCGGTGCCCGTCTGATTGTATGGCATACCCCCTCACACACCCCCATACCTCCCAACTGTCCCGACTTTCGCGGAACAGTCCCATTTTTTGGGGGTCTGTCCCACTGTCCCACACGCGGGCCGCAGTGTCCTGCGGTGGGGGAGGGGGGGGGGCAGTTGGGAAGCTCCTGTACTCGCTGTTCTGCTTAGCATGCACACAGCGTCTATTTAGTGGGGACAGAGGGAGAGGGGGCATCAGGGGGTACGGATTAAGGGTGGGCCCAGGGGGTACGTACCCCGGGCCTCACAGTTTTAGGGGGCACCCGGCTGAAGTAGCTCTGTCCCAGCTCTGAAGCTCCCCCGTCCTGCCAGCAGCAGCATTGTGCTACAGTCAGCAGGTCTGTGGTGTTGCAGGGAGGCAACAGCCTCCCTGCTTTCTTCTGCCTGTGCGGGTGTGTAGGGGGGAGCAACCACCCCCTCTGGATTCACCCCTAGCTGAAAGGCCAAAATCCCATAAAAAATAAAAAAAATCCCGGAATTTGCATAAAGAGACGTGGCCACAAGGGCGCAATTAGGCCACGCCCCCAACCCCACAGCAGGCACAGCAATGAGATAGGGTTCCTGTCTCAAGTGCCCTGGGCCCCCCGGACTCATAATCTGCCGCTGGGGGCATGCCAGCAGCTCACAGAGCGCTGGGCATGCCCCCTCACTGCCGAAAACAGGGGCGTGGCCCTCGATCGCGGGTCCACCCACAAATCCACGCCCCCTTTCCTGTTGGCCATGCCCCCTTTTTGCTGTGTGTGTGTGTGTCCCTCCTGCCTGAAGAAAGTTGGGAGGTATGCACCCCTGCTTGTGCCATGCCCATACCATCTGCTCCTGCTCCAAGTCTCCTATAGATTTGCCCAGATCTGTGACTCATTTGACTAACTCCGCCCAGTGTTTTGACTCCGCCCAGCGTTAGCAAATGAAGCACAAAGTCACAGATCTGGGCTATTATATAGGATATATATATATATATATATATATATATGTAGAACGAAAATTGGCACTCTGTGTTCTTATTCCAGGATAACAAATCAACGTTGTTGTTTGTACTGCCCAACGATGGGTAATAAATACCCGAAACGTTGCACTATCTTGGCAACTGAGTGCCGATTTTCATTCACCGTGGCATATGCAGCTGAATGAGCGAGAGTGCGAGCCTATCGACATATATATATATATATATATATATTTAGTACACATGCATGCGCATATACATACACACCCACGGAAACACCCCTCGCTAAATCCTGCGTTTGTGACTGCAACTCCAGTGTTAGTCCCTCCTGGAAGGCTAAGTACCTGGTGTTTTCTAGTTATTATTTCACTGGCATAGATTTGGTCTTTCTCTTTATGCCGTATGAGAGTTTATTTCCACTTATTTTATATTGCACACATGCTGCATAGAGCAGGATTTGTGTACAAGCTACTGATGCTAGAAGGTTATATTTTCCTTGTAATGTGTAATTGATATGTAGACAGCACAGAGCTTGTGCGCAGAATGGAAGGTGGGGCATGGCGATGTGCAGATGTCAGTAGGGCACCGTGTCTGCCATGGCGGAGCTTGCGTGGGCTTAGCCTTTGGGCCAGGTATTATCGGACTTGGTGAAGCTCACAGGGGTAAATTTACTAAAATGGGAGTTCTATTTAAGATGGGATGTTGCCCATAGCAACCAATCAAATTCCAGGTATTATCTTCTAGAAGGTGCTAGATAAATGAGAAGAAGAATCTGATTGGTTGCTATGGGCAACATCCCATCTTAAATAGAACTCCCATCTTAGTAAATTTACCCCACAGTGCTTAGAGGGGTGAACTAGGCTTGGGCCGTGGTGATGGCGATTTCCTCAATGCACAGGCAGGATTCCTTTTCCTTTGCTGATTTTCATTTACGGGGCTTTCGTCACCAACCTCCAAGGTCCTCCACAACAACATTTCTTCACATCTGCTCTTCCCTGAAATGTGGGTTATGGAGTGGCATTTGTCCCGGCTCTCCAATCCCTGTTTTCAGAAGTGGCGGTTCCAGCGATGCAACAGACATTGTTTTGTGGGGCTTTTCTTTCCCCTATTCCTTTTTTGGAGGCTGGTTGTCTTCTTCTGGCAGAATATGAATCTTTGCTCCTTAATCACCAGACTTTGAGTGGATCCTTTTCAAAAGGGATCTCTTCAACCTGTGGTTTGTTTAGGGGCCAACAACTTTTGACTTTGCTTGAAGCCAGGGATGCTTCACGTTCTTATTGGGGCCGGTCATCATACTCTCCCCCAGTCGGCTCATTATCAATTCCAGGCCCTGTTGTTCAGTTTGGCTGTGACTCCGAGCATTTTAAAGGATATCTGGGCTATGTAAGTGAGCCGGCTGTAGAGGGAAGGTATTGCGGTAATAACTTTTTTGAGACAAACTGCTCATACAGTCCAATTTGGTTTCTACAGTTGCGCGAGTGTCTAGGCCACAGGGTTCTGGTACTTCAGGTTCACTGCTGGATCCTGACTTTCAGGCGGTATCTCCTGTTGCTTGGTGAGCACCTGTTGTTCCTAAAGGTGGTCTTCAACACCTGTTACAGCAGTTGTTCCTACCTGAGCCACTGCTCAGGTTCTCCAGAATTTGGTCACGACTGTACTCTGTTCCTCCTCAGTCTATTCTGCAATCCATGCCATTATTTGGTGCAATTGTCTCCACCTTTGTGACCATTCAGTACGCCAGGTTCCACTCGTGAGAATTCCGTTGGGACTTTCTCTAAAATTGAGTGAAGTTCTACAGGTTCCTCCCATTTCCTCTTATCAGTCTGTCCGTCAGCACTCGCCTATCTGTCCACTGCTGGCTGGTCTCCGAGATTCTGCTACACAGCAAGTCTTGGGTCACCCGTGGCTTGAGTCATTAGACCCATGGATGCAGGTCTCCTTGATTGCAGTGCTGTGACTTTACGTCTTTGGGGTAAATTTACTAACATTCGTAATTTTCGGAAAAAGGTCAAAGTTCAATCACGAATGACATCGAAAGTGTAAAATTGCAACTTTTTGACTTTATTACGACTAATTTACTAAGCTGTCGTATTCTGCATTTTCATTTGTTCCGATGTCGATGTCATTCGTGTTTTTTTTACCTTTTTTACGGCAGTGATTAGCAAAACACTGCCGACTTTTTCAAAATGAATCTCGGCCGGATCTGTGTGATCCGTGCTGGGGTTCATTTTTTTTTTTTTAAATAAACACTGTAAAACGGAGAAAAAAAATGCGTGGGGTCCCCCCTCCTAAGCATAACCAGCCTCGGGCTCTTTGAGCCGACCCTGGTTGCAGAAATATGGGGGGAAAAATGACAGGGGTTCCCCCATATTTAAGCAACCAGCATCGGGCTCTGCGCCTGGTCCTGGTTCCAAAAATACGGGGGACAAAAAGAGTAGGGGTCCCCCGTATTTTTAAAACCAGCACCGGGCTCCACTAGCTGGACAGATAATGCCACAGCTGGGGGTCACTTTTATATAGTGCCCTGCGGCCGTGGCATCAAAAATCCAACTAGTCACCCCTGGCCGTGGTACCCTGGGGGAGTGGGGACCCCTTCAATCAAGGGGTCCCCCCCCCCCAGCCACCCAAGGGCCAGGGGTGAAGCCCGAGGCTGTCCCCCCCATCCAATTGGCTGTGGATGGGGGGCTGATAGCCTTTTGTGAAAATGAAAAGATATTGTTTTTAGTAGCAGTACTACAAGGCCCAGCAAGCCTCCCCCGCATGCTGGTACTTGGAGAACCACAAGTACCAGCATGCGGCAGAAAAACGGGCCCGCTGGTACCTGTAGTACTACTACTAAAAAAATACCCAAAAAAAGACAAGACACACACACCTTGAAAGTAAAGATTTATTACATACATCCACACAAACATACATACATACTTACCTATGGCCCCACGCAGGTCGGTCCTCTTCTCCAGTAGAATCCAAGGGGTACCTGTTGAATAAATTATACTCACCAGCTCCAGGGTCCCAGGCTCCTCGGCGAATCCATTTGTAATCCACGTACTTGATTAAAATAAAAAAACGGACACCCGAGCCACGCACTGAAAGGGGACCCATGTTTTCACATGGGTCCCCTTTCCCCGACTGCCAGAAACCCACTCTGACTTATGTCTAAGTGGGTTTCTTCAGCCAATCAGGGAGCGCCACGTTGTGGCACCCTCCTGATCGGCTGTGTGCTCCTGTACTGATTGACAGGCAGCACACGGCAGTGTTACAATGTAGCGCCTATGCGCTCCATTGTAACCAATGGTGGGAACTTTCTGCTCAGCGGTGAGGTCACTTTCAGTCAACCGCAGGGCAGAAAGTTCCCACCATTGGTTACAATGGAGCGCATAGGCGCTACATTGTAACACTGCCGTGTGCTGCCTGTCAATCAGTACAGGAGCACACAGCCGATCAGGAGGGTGCCACAACGTGGCGCTCCCTGATTGGCTGAAGAAACCCACTTAGACATAAGTCAGAGTGGGTTTCTGGCAGTCGGGGAAAGGGGACCCATGTGCAAACATGGGTCCCCTTTCAGTGCGTGGCTCGGGTCTCCGTTTTTTTATTTTAATCAAGTACCTGGATTACAAATGGATTCGCCAAGGAGCCTGGGACCCTGGAGCTGGTGAGTGTAATTTATTCAACAGGTACCCCTTGGATTCTACTGGAGAAGAGGACCGACCTGCGTGGGGCCATAGGTAAGTATGTATGTATGTTTGTGTGGATGTATGTAATAAATCTTTACTTTCAAGGTGTGTGTGTCTTGTCTTTTTTTGGGTATTTTTTTAGTAGTAGTACTACAGGTACCAGCGGGCCCGTTTTTCCGCCGCATGCTGGTACTTGTGGTTCTCCAAGTACCAGCATGCGGGGGAGGCTTGCTGGGCCTTGTAGTACTGCTACTAAAAACAATATCTTTTCATTTTCACAAAAGGCTATCAGCCCCCCATCCGCAGCCAATTGGATGGGGGGGACAGCCTCGGGCTTCACCCCTGGCCCTTGGGTGGCTGGGGGACCCCTTGATTGAAGGGGTCCCCACTCCCCCAGGGTACCCCGGCCAGGGGTGACTAGTTGGATTTTTGATGCCACGGCCGCAGGGCACTATATAAAAGTGACCCCCGGCTGTGGCATTATCTGTCCAGCTAGTGAAGCCCGGTGCTGGTTTTAAAAATACGGGGGACCCCTACTCTTTTTGTCCCCCGTATTTTTGGAACCAGGACCAGGCGCAGAGCCCGATGCTGGTTGCTTAAATATGGGGGAACCCCTGTCAATTTTTTTCCCATATTTCTGCAACCAGGATCGGCTCAAAGAGCCCGAGGCTGGTTATGCTTAGGAGGGGGGACCCCACGCATTTTTTTTTTTTGGCAAATAACCACTTTCCCACCCCTTCCCACTGATATACATGCACGGATCTCATGGATCCGTGCATGCCTATCCAATCACGGATCAAAAAAGCAGGTCTGTTTTTTTTTAGCACTTTTTTACGAGTTGTAATTTTTCACGGCAGTGTTTTGGTTTTTTTTGCTTTGCACTTCTTAGTAAATGACCGAGATTCATACTTAAACAGCCGCGTTTTGACCGATGGTGTATTCATTCGTAATTTTTTTCTTGGACTTCCAAAAAAATACGAATGGCCTCATCACTGCCGTGATTTGAGTTTAGTAAATTACCGAGATGACACTTTGAAGAAAAAACGGCATCTCGGTCAAAATCGGGATCTTAGTAAATATACCCCTTTGTCTGGACGACTTTCGGTCGTAGTCTGTTTTTCCGATGAAACTGAGTAAGCCCTAAGTCATCTTCCTTGTTCTGTTGTGGTCCCTCTGATGGCACCTAGAATGCAGGGGTGAGAGCACAGGCATACAAAAACAAGGTTGCAGGTGCACAATTCAAACACTAACAATTTATTAATAATAATCATTGCAATACAGGTTGAGTATCCCATATCCAAATATTCCGAAATACGGAATATTCCGAAATACGGACTTTTTTGAGCGAGAGTGAGATAGTGAAAACTTTGTTTTTTGATGGCTCAATGTACACAAACTATGTTTAATACACAAAGTTATTAAAAATATTGGCCCTCATTCCGAGTTGATCGGTCGCAAGGCGAATTTAGCAGAGTTACACACGCTAAGCCGCCGCCTACTGGGAGTGAATCTTAGCTTCTTAAAATTGCGACCGATGTATTCGCAATATTGCGATTACTAACTACTTAGCAGTTTCAGAGTAGCTCCAGACTTACTCTGCCTGTGCGATCAGTTCAGTGCTTGTCGTTCCTGGTTGACGTCACAAACACACCCAGCGTTCGCCCAGGCACTCCCACCGTTTCTCCGGCCACTCCTGCGTTTTTTCCGGAAACGGTAGCGTTTTCAGCCACACGCCCCTGAAACGCCGTGTTTCCGCCCAGTAACACCCATTTCCTGTCAATCACATTACGATCGCCGGAGCGAAGAAAAAGCCGTGAGTAAAAATACTTTCTTCATAGTAAAGTTACTTGGCGCAGTCGCAGTGCGAACTTTGCGCATGCGTACTAAGCGGATTTTCACTGCGATGCGATGAAAAAGAACGAGCGAACAACTCGGAATGAGGGCCCTTGTATTGAATGACCTTCAGGCTGTGTGTATAAGGTGTATATGAAACATAAATGAATTGTGTGAATGTAGACACACTTTGTTTGATGCACAAAATTATAAAAAATATTGGCTAAAATTACCTTCAGGCTGTGTGTATAAGGTGTATATGTAACACAAATGCAGTCTGTGCTTAGATTTAGGTCCCATCACCATGATATCTCATTATGGTATGCAATTATTCCAAACTCCGGAAAAATCCCATATCCAAAATACCTCCGGTCCCAAGCATTTTGGATAAGGGATACTCAACCTGTAAAATGTAGCATTTTGTGTGAGGTTCTTGGCATAGTTATGGCCATCAATAACGGCTTGCCCACCGCGTCTAGGTGACCTCGTTAGTTGGGTAAGTGCCTAACATATTGGAGGTACAAATCTAAGGTGAGGGACACCCCAAAACTAAGCAGCTGAGTGACCCCAGGGCAACACTAGAGTGAAAAAATATATAGTGAAAAAGTGAAGGTAGGTTAGTGAGAGAGGCTGCTGAAAACAGCAGGGGTAAATTAGTGAGAGATAACGAGGTGAAAAATAAAGTAGTGAGAGGTAAAGTAGTGAGAAGTGAAGATGGGAAATGAGTTACATTGAAACAAAACACACAATAGGAGTGAAAGGAAATATGAAAATAAGTGTTAATCTATGTTGCTCCTGAGACCAAACAGCCACAACAGTCCAGGGGGACCCACACCCCGGAAATCTACCCCCTCATCTGACATAAGAGCACAGGCGTCCTGCATTCTCTCCATGGCAAGGGCCTTTATTCCAGACATCTCTGCAATGTCATACTATAGGTGGTGTATAGGAAGGCGAGCATCCTGAGTGGAATCACGTTTCAGGGTAGTGGTTACTCTGTCCAGAGGTCTTCTTTCAGCTTGGTAGCGGGTTCTTCTAGAGGTGGGCCTCATGGTCTCTCGTCACATCTTTCCCCACTTTTCTCTAACGTCCTAGTGGATGCTGGGGACTCCGTAAGGACCATGGGGAATAGACGGGCTCCGCAGGAGACATGGGCTCCGCAGGAGACATGGGCACTTTAAGAAAGAATTTAGATTCTGGTGTGCTCTGGCTCCTCCCTCTATGTCCCTCCTCCAGACCTCAGTTTGAGACTGTGCCCAGAGCTGTGAGAAAGTATTTTGTTAGGTTTTTTATTTTCAGGGAGCTCTGCTGGCAACAGACTCCCTGCATCATGGGACTGAGGGGAGAGAAGCAGCCCTACTCTCTAAAGTTAGGTCCTGCTTCTTAGGCTACTGGACACCATTAGCTCCAGAGGGATCGTACGCAGGATCTCACCCTCGCCGTCCGTTCCCGGAGCCGCACCGCCGTCCCCCTCACAGAGCCGGAAGACAGAAGACGGGTGAGTATGAGAAGCAAGAAGACATCGAAATCGGCGGCAGAAGACTCCGTTCTTCACATGAGGTAACGCACAGCACTGCAGCTGTGCGCCATTGCTCCCAGACACCTCACATACTCCGGTCACTGTAAGGGTGCAGGGGGGGGGGGGGGGCGCCCTGGGCAGCATATGGACCTCTGTTGGCAAAAGTACACATATATACAGTTGGGCACTGTATATATGTATGAGCCCCCGCCAAGAAAATGCATATTTGAGCGGGACAGAAGCCCGCCGTAGAGGGGGCGGGGCTTCTCCCTCAGCACTCAACAGCGCCATTTTTTCTCCACAGCTCCGCTGAGAGGAAGCTCCCCAGGCTCTCCCCTGCAGATTCACGGTGGAAGAGGGTAAAAAGAGAGGGGGGCACATAAATTAGGCGCAAAAACACAATATACAGCAGCTACTGGGTTAACATTAAGTTACTGTGTTACTCCTGGGATATATAGCGCTGGGGTGTGTGCTGGCATACTCTCTCCCTGTCTCTCCAAAAGGCCTTGTGGGGGAACTGTCTTCAAAAAGGGCATTCCCTGTGTGTGTGGTGTGTCGGTACGCTTGTGTCGACATGTCTAATGAGGAAGGCTATGTGGAAGCAGAGCGGGAGCAAATGAATGTGGTGTCTCTGCCGACGGCACCGACACCTGATTGTTTGGATATGTGGAAGGTTTTAAATGATAGTGTGAATTCCTTACATAAAAGGTTAGAAAAAGCTGAAGCCTTAGGACAGTCGGGGTCCCTGCCCATGCCTGATCCTATGTCGCAGAGGCCGTCAGGGTCTCAGAAGCGCCCACTATCCCAAATTGTTGACACAGATACCGACATGGATTCTGACTCCAGTGTCGATTACGATGATGCAAAGTTACAGCCTAAATTGTCTAAATCCATCCGTTATATGATTATAGCAATTAAGGATGTGTTGCACATCACAGAGGAAACCCCAGTCCCTGACAAGAGGGTTCATATGTATGGGGAAAAGAAGCCACAGGTAACCTTTCCCCCCTCACATGAGCTAAATGAGTTATGTGAAAAGGCTTGGGAATCTCCAGATAAAAAACTGCAGATTTCCAAAAGGATTCTTATGGCGTATCCTTTCCCGCCAACGGACAGGTTACGCTGGGAATCCTCCCCTAGGGTGGACAAGGCTTTAACACGCTTGTCCAAGAAGGTAGCCCTGCCGTCACAGGATACGGCTACCCTCAAAGATGCTGCGGATAGAAAGCAGGAGGGTACCCTGAAGTCCATGTATACACATTCAGGTACCTTACTGAGGCCGGCTATCGCGTCGGCCTGGGTGTGTAGTGCTGTAGCAGCATGGACGGATACCGTATCTGAGGAACTTGATACCTAAGACAAGGATACTATTTTAATGACCCTGGGGCATATTAAGGACGCTGTCCTATATATGAGAGATGCTCAAAGAGACATTAGTCTGCTGGGTTCTAGAATCAATGCTATGTCTATTTCTGCCAGAAGAGTCCTGTGGACTCGGCAATGGACAGGTGATGCCGACTCAAAAAGGCATATGGAGGTTTTACCTTACAAGGGTGAGGAATTGTTTGGGGAGGGTCTCTCGGACCTGGTCTCCACAGCAACTGCTGGAAAGTCAAATTTTTTGCCATATATTTCCTCACAGCCTAAGAAAGCACCGTATTATCAAATGCAGTCCTTTCGATCTCAGAAAAACAAGAAAGTTCGAGGTGCGTCCTTTCTTGCCAGAGGCAGGGGCAGAGGAAAGAAGCTGCACAACACAGCTAGTTCCCAGGAACAGAAGTCCTCCCCGGCCTCTACAAAATCCACCGCATGACGCTGGGGCTCCATAGGTGGAGCTAGGCCCAGTGGGGGCGCGTCTTCGAAATTTCAGCCACAAGTGGGTTCACTCCCAGTTGAATCCCTGGGCAATAGAGATTGTGTCTCAGGGATACAAGCTGGAATTCGAAGAGATGCCCCCTCACCGATACCTCAAATCGGCCCTACCAGCTTCCCCTCACGAGAGGGAATTACTGTTAACTGCAATTCAAAAATTGTATCTTCAACAGGTGGTGGTCAAGGTTCCCCTCCTTCAACAGGGAAGGGGTTATTATTCGACCATGTTCGTAGTCCCGAAACCGGACGGTTCGGTCAGACCCATATTGAATTTAAAATCCCTGAACATGTACCTGAAAAGGTTCCGGTTCAAGATGGAATCGCTGAGAGCGGTTATCGCAAGCCAGGAAGGGGGGGATTTTATGGTGTCTCTGGACATAAAGGATGCATACCTTCATGTCCTCATTTATCCGCTTCATCAGGCGTACCTCAGATTTGTGGTACAGGATTGTCATTACCAATTTCAGACGTTGCCGTTTGGTCTCTCCACGGCACCGAGAATATTTACCAAGGTAATGGCGGAAATGATGGTACTCCTGCGGAAGCAAGGAGTCACAATTATCCCATACTTGGACGATCTCCTCATAAAAGCGAGATCAAGAGAGCAGTTGCTGATCAGCGTAACACTTTCTCTGGAAGTGTTACGGCAACACGGCTGGATTATAAATATTCCGAAGTCGCAGTTGGTCCCTACGACTCGTCTGCCTTTCCTGGGCATGATCCTAGACACAGACCAGAAAAGGGTTTATCTCCCGATAGAGAAAGCTCAGGAACTCATGACTCTGGTCAGGAACCTATTAAAACCGAAACAGGTGTCTGTGCATCACTGCACTCGAGTCCTGGGAAAGATGGTGGCATCATACGAGGCCATTCCCTTCAGCAGGTTCCATGCGAGGACCTTCCAATGGGACCTACTGGACAAGTGGTCCGGATCACATCTACAGATGCATCGGTTAATCACCCTATCCCCCAGGGCCAGGGTGTCTCTCCTGTGGTGGCTGCAGAGCGCTCACCTTCTCGAGGGCCGCAGATTCGGCATTCAGGACTGAGTCCTGGTGACCACGGACGCAAGCCTCCGAGGTTGGGGTGCAGTCACACAGGGAAGAAATTTCCAAGGACTGTGGTCAAGTCAAGAGACTTGCCTTCACATCAACATCCTGGAACTAAGGGCCATATACAACGCCCTTCGTCAAGCGGAGACCCTGCTTCGCGACCAACCGGTTCTGATTCAGTCAGACAACATCACCGCAGTGGCTCATGATAACCGCCAAGGCGGCACAAGGAGCAGAGTGGCGATGGCGGAAGCCGCCAGAATTCTTCGCTGGGCGGAGAATCACGTAAGCGCACTGTCAGCAGTGTTCATCCCGGGAGTGGACAACTGGGAAGCAGACTTCCTCAGCAGACACGACCTCCACCCGGGAGAGTGGGGACTTCATCAGGAAGTCTTCGCACAGATTACAAGTCGGTGGGAACTGCCACAGGTGGACATGATGGCATCCCACCTCAACAAAAAGCTACAGAGGTATTGCGCCAGGTAAAGAGACCCTCAGGCGATAGCTGTGGACGCCCTGGTGACACCGTGGGTGTTCCAGTCGGTCTATGTATTTCCTTCTCTTCCTCTCATACCCAAGGTGCTGAGGATAATAAGAAAAAGAGGAGTGAGAACAATACTCATTGTTCCAGATTGGCCACAAAGGACTTGGTATCCAGATCTGCAAGAAATGCTCACAGAGGACCCGTGGCCTCTTCCTCTAAGACAGGACTTGTTGCAACAGGGGCCCTGTCTGTTCCAAGACTTACCGCGGCTGCGTTTGACGGCATGGCAGTTGAACGCCGGATCCTAGCAGAGAAAGGCATTCCGGATGAGGTCATTCCTACGCTAATAAAGGCTAGGAAGGACGTGACAGCTCAACATTATCACCGTATATGGCGAAAATATGTTGCTTGGTGTGAGGCCAGGAATGCTCCTACGGAGGAATTCCAGCTGGGCCGTTTCCTTCACTTCCTACAGTCCGGAGTGAATTTGGGCCTTAAATTGGGTTCCATTAACGTCCAGATTTCGGCCCTATCCATTTTCTTTCAAAAGGAACTGGCTTCTCTACCTGAAGTTCAGACGTTTGTAAAGGGAGTGCTACATATTCAGCCCCCTTTTGTGCCTCCAGTGGCACCTTGGGATCTTAACGTGGTGTTGAGTTTCCTGAAATCCCACTGGTTTGAACCACTCAAAACGGTGGAGTTGAAATATCTCACCTGGAAGGTGGTCATGCTATTAGCCTTGGCTTCGGCTAGGCGTGTGTCAGAGTTGGCGGCTTTGTCACATAAAAGCCCCTATCTGGTTTTCCATGCGGATAGAGCACAATTGCGGACCCGTCCACAATTTCTGCCGAAAGTGGTTTCATCCTTTCATATAAACCAACCTATTGTGGTGCCTGTGGCTACTACTGACTTGGAGGATTCCGAGTTACTTGATGTGGTCAGGGCTTTGAAGGTTTATGTAGCCAGAACGGCTAGGGTCAGGAAAACAGAGTCCTTGTTTATCCTGTATGCTTCCAACAAGATTGGTACTCCTGCTTCAAAGCAAACTATTGCTCGCTGGATCTGTAACACGATTCAGCAGGCTCATTCTGCGGCTGGATTGCCGCTGTCAAAATCAGTTAAGGCCCATTCCACTAGGAAGGTGGGCTCTTTTTGGGCGGCTGCCCGAGGGGTCTCGGCATTACAGCTTTGCCGAGCGGCTACTTCGTCAGGTTCAAACACTTTTGCAAAGTTCTACAAGTTTGATACCCTGGCCGAGGAGGACCTTGCGTTTGCTCAATCGGTGCTGCAGAGTCATCCGCACTCTCCCGCCCGTTTGGGAGCTTTGGTATAATCCCCATGGTCCTTACGGAGTCCCCAGCATCCACTAGGACGTTAGAGAAAATAGGATTTTACTTACCGTTAAATCTATTTCTCGTAGTCCGTAGTGGATGCTGGGCGCCCGTCCCAAGTGCGGACTTCTTCTGCAATGCTTGTATATAGTTATTGCTTAAATAAGGGTTATGTTATGGTTGCATCAGGATTGACCTGTTGCTCTGTTATTGTTCATACTGTTAACTGGGTATGTTTATCTCAAGTTATACGGTGTGATTGGTGTGGCTGGTATGAATCTTGCCCTGGATTACCAAAATCCTTTCCTTGTACTGTCAGCTCTTCCGGGCACAGTTTCTCTAACTGAGGTCTGGAGGAGGGACATAGAGGGAGGAGCCAGAGCACACCAGAATCTAAATTTTTTCTTAAAGTGCCCATGTCTCCTGCAGAGCCAGTCTATTTCCCATGGTCCTTACGGAGTCCCCAGCATCCACTACGGACTACGAGAAATAGATTTACCGGTAAGTAAAATCCTATTTTTTGTGAGGTCCAGGGACCCGTCTGTTCTGTTGGTCAGTACTAGCGGTGGAGCCAGAATCAGGTTTTGTCTCTAATTACCATGAGGTATAGTGGATCATATGGGGTGAATTGGGCAGTGTTCATATTTTTGCTTTCCTCGTTCCTTGGCCTTCCCTCCAGCAGAGTTGGAGGCTGGTTTATGGTTTTGTTCCTTTAATGAATGTGCAGGGTTTTTTTTACTGTGGCATCTGCCCCTTCTTCCAAGGGTTCGGACCTTTTTCCACGGTGAGTTGCAGCTTCACCCACTGTTTCATCCACGGTGGCCCTGTGGGATCTTCCTCTGGTCCTCTTAGCTCTCACACAGGCTCCTTTTTAAACCTATTGGATTCGGGGCACCTCAAGTTTCTTGCTTGTATGTTTGTCTCATGGCCCTTGCCTCAGCTCAGCAGGTTTCGTTCTCTGTATTGCCACCATTTTTCGGTTTTTCTTGCTGATAGGGCGCAGTTCCTTCTTTTAGACCTTCCACTGGAACCAGTAAGTTGTCTTTCTGGTATTATCTCCATCGGTGTATTTCCAGCCCAAGGCCAATCTTTTGTTAGATGTAGTCCGTGGCCTGTTGCGGCTGTACCTGGATAATGCGCAGAACTGTGTTTGGCCTGCTACAGGCATACTATTGTGTGTTGAATCCGACCCGTCATCACTCGGGCCTCTTCTAGTGCACCCTGAGCGTTCCCATCCTATGGTCCATGGTCTCATGGCAGCCTTGCTGCAAGAAAAAATAAAAAAGGATTTTTAGTCACTTACTATCTTTTTCTCTTAAGCAGGCGGGGGAACACTGTCTTCCCTCCCACATGCTCAGTCTTGCAAGGGTTGTTCTTGACTGTCTTTTTCCCTACTGATTTTTTATTTCTTTTTTGTTTCACTGAGTTACTGCTACTCCTTACCAGACTCTTTAAAAGAAGTATTGGCATTATGGGGTTGCAGGGGGAGGAGTTTATTTTTTAAAGTTACAGTACTTTAAGTGCCACACTCCAACCCAAGCTGCAGTCCCATGGTCCAGTCATTGTCCCACAGCCTGCTACAAAGAAAAGGATTAACACTAAGTGACCAAAAGTTCTCCTCCTCCTCCTCCTCCTCATCATCATCATCATCCTCCTCCTCCTTTCAGCTGATCTTTCATTATACCATGAGAAACTGCTTGCAGAGGAGTATGCTTGTAGGAATATGGTGGACATATCTCAAATTTACAGTTTTGGGTGTCTATGAAGTCACTATTAAAATGGGTTCTTGAGATTCAGGGGAGTGTTAACGGAGGAGGAGACCCGTGTGCAACCTCCTCCGTCCAGGCCCCCACCTCTGCCGCTGGTGCCCAGCAGCACAATAGAGGGGCACAGACTCTATAGCGCATGCACAAATCTCCAGTGAAATGGCGCGTTGGACATTTTCACAGATTTCCTTACTGTGCATGTGCAAAACCCCCGGAAAATGGTTGCCGCCATTTCCCCGGAGATTTGTAAAGAGATGCTGCCACTATTGAAAAATGGGTTCAGGGTGTGCAGTGTGGCCCCCCTAGATTTTGGGGGCCAGTGTGCACAACACATACTGCACCCATTATAGATACACCGCTGCTGGAATTGTTACTCCAAATTGCTTTCTAATATCTTGCTTCTGGGCAAGCCATAAAATAAAATTAGTCCTATATTAAGTGCAGCTATGTGGAAGAAGCCCTGACCTCCTCTATCAACATATATTAATAGAATATGGACTGTTCTTTATATGGAACACACTGCCCATGTTCTGAAAATACTTTAGTATACTAATACATAAGGGTAAAAAAAAAGAAAGAAAAAGATTATATACATACAGATGGGTCCATGCAGGGCCGAAACTAGGGGGTGCTAGGGGGTCACGTGCCCCGGGTGCTGGGCTGTAGGGGGCGCTAATGAGCCCAGTTCTTCTGTAGGAATAGCTTCCGCTAGCTCCCCGACAGCAACTGTCCTGCTGTAGGGAGCCAGCAGCACTAGACGCGGCTCCCTGTGCTTCCGGGATGCGGACGCCGGCACATCGTGCGTATGACGTCGCACGTGCACGTGACGTCACACGCGCGCACCCGGCTAGAGAGAGGACGGACAGGAGCCGAAGGCGGGAGAATCTGGCGGCCGCGTCTTAACTATCAAGCAAACCCTGGCTGCATGCGCACCAAAAAAGTAGGTGCGTGCTGCGGTTAGCTCCACACTGTGGACCACAGTATCAGCAATGGGGGCCGGGGCTAACATGCTAAAAGGCTGGCTGCAGAGTAAACAGCACTGAGGGGGGAGCTTAATAAATATACACTGACTGGCTCACTGACATGTACATTTTTTTAAACCAGTATCCCACATTAATATATATATATATATATATATATATTATATATAATATATATATATATATATATATTAATGTGGGATACTGGTTTAAAAAAATGTACATGTCAGTGAGCCAGTCAGTGTATATTTATTAAGCTCCCTCCTCAGTGCTGTGTACTCTGCAGCCAGCCTTTTAGCATGTGTATTATATATATACTAGGTGCTTCATCGCGCCCTACGGGCGCTCTTCATACCGTCGCAAGGGGCTACGCCCCCTTAACCCTTGCATGCCTTTCTGGGGTTTAATATTTGTATTATATGGAGTATTACCTGCATTCCTTTGTTAGTGGTTAACTATTGCACAATGAAAGGGCGTGCGATGGTGAAGGAGGCGCAGCCCCTTGCGACGGCGTGAACAGCACCTGCAGGGCACGATGTACAGAATGTAGCGGGTGCGGGGGGGACTGCGGATGGTGTCTGTAGATGCTGCGGGTGGAGGGGAGGCAGAAGTGGGGGTGGGGCCCGGATGGGGAAGGTTCGGGAGGTGCTGCGCGTGGGGGAGGGGCAGAGGAGTGGGGGATGCAGATGGGGGAGGGGTCCGGAGGCACCGCAGGTGGGGGAGGGGCAGGGGTGCCACGGGTGGGAGAGGGGCAGGTGTGGGGATGTTGTGGATGGGTGAAGGGTTCCGGAGGTGCTGTGGGATGGGAAGGGACGGGTGTGCCGGGGGTTGGGTAGGGGACCGCAGGCACCATGGGTAGGGTAGGGGCAGGTACGGGTGTTGCGGCGGATGGGAAAGGAGGTCCGGAGGTGCTGCAGGTGGTGGAGGGGCAGGTGCAGGGGTGCCATTGGTGGGGGAGGGGTGGGTGAAGGGGGGACCGCTGATGGAGGAGGGTGTCTGCAGATGCTGCGGGTGGAGGGGGGCAGGTGTGGGGGGAGACGTATAAGGGGGGTGAATGGTGGAAGGGGCCTGGAGGTGCTGTGGGTGGTGAAGGGGTGGAGGAGTGGGAGCCACGGGTGGTGTAGGGGGTCTGGAGGCACAGCATGTGGGGGAGGGGTGGAGTGCCGCATGTGGTGGAGGGGAAGGTGCGGAGGTGTGGTGCATTGGGGAGAGGTCTGGAGGCGCTGCGGGTACTGTACATGCCATAAAAGGTAGTTGGAGGGTATGCAGTAACAGGGCCAGGACAGGGGTGACAGGGTCAGTACAGGGTTGACGGGGCCAGGACAGGGGTGACGGTGCCAGGATAGGGGTGACGGTGCCAGGACAGGGGTGACGGGGCCAGGACAGGGGTGACGGGGCCAGGACAGGGGTGACAGGGCCAGGACAGAAATGATAGGGACAGGATAGGGGTGACAGGGCCAGGGTAGGGGCGGCAGGACCAGGACAGGGGTGACGGGGCCAGTATAGGGTTCACAGGGCAAGCACAGGGGTGACAGGGCCAGGATAGGGGTAACAGGGCCAGCATAAGGGTGACAGGGCCAGGATAAGGGTGAAATGGCCAGAATAAGGGTGGCAGGGCAAGGCCAGGGACATGACAGAACACAGGGCACGGGAGAGATTGGTATTAGGGACAAAACAGTGGTGACAGACAGATGTGTCTTACCGGAGTCACTGCTGCTGGCTGCTGCTGTTCCATTCCAACCTGTTGGGATCTGCTGCTGCTGGAGACTTGGCATGGCTGACTCTCTCAGGCTGGAGTCCTGCTTTCTCTGCCAGTCCGCATCCCTCCCCCCCTCCTCAGTCACACACCGCAGACCTCGCGCAGCTGCCGGGCACTGTGGTAAGGTGAGACTGGAAATGACTGGTTAGCCCCCAGGAGATGCTGCGGCTGGAGGGAGGAGGGGGTCATAGCATGCACGTGGTGCGGACCTCACGGCTTCCGGGCACTGTGGTAAGGGGAGACTGGGAGTGACTGGTTAGCTCCCAGGAGACGCTGCGGCTGGAGGGAGGAGTGGGTCAGAGCCTGCAAGCAGCTCGGATTTCTGCAGCGCTACCCGCCAGCTAAAGTGTGTGAATGAGCTGGGCGTACTCCACTGCGGGTGGCAGCGCTGCAGCTAGCGGTGGGGTTGCCGGGGCTGGAGATAACAGAGGCAGTATGGAACCTGCACAGCGGCAGGTGCCTCACTAAACTGCAGCTAAGAAGCGTGGAGTGTGTCAGAAAGTGACGCTCCTCCGCACCAGAGAGACCCTGCTGAGTATGCCGATGTGGGGGGTCAAGCACACAGTGAGCCGGTGCCCGTCTGTCTGTATGACATACCCCTCACACACCCCCATACCTCCCAAATGTCCCGATTTTCGCGGGACAGTCCCATTTTTTGGGGTCTGTCCCGCTGTCCCACCCGCGGGTCGCAGTGTCCTGCGGTGGGGGGGGGGGCAGTTGGAAAGCTCCTGTACTCGCTGTTCTGCTTAGCAGAGCAGCGGTGAATAGTGGAGACAGAGGGAGAGGGGGCATCAGGGGGTACGGATTAATGGGGGGGTTCCAGCAGCAGAGCCGGATTAGGGGGGGGGGGGGGGGCGGGGGATACGTACCGTTGGCCCCACAGTTTTAGAGGCCCCCCCGGCTGGAGTAGCTCTGTCCCAGCTCAGAAGCTCCCCCCCCCCGTCCTGCCAGCAACAGTGGCAGCATTGTGCTACAGTCAGCACACGCTGCTGCATATTGGCAGGTCTGTGGTGTTGCAGGGAGGCAGCAGTCTCCCTGCTTTCTTCTCCCTGTGCGGGTGTGTAGGGGGGAGCGACCACCTCCTCTGGATTTAGCCCTAGCTGATGGGCCAAAATCCCATAAAAAAAACAAAAACAAAAATCGGAATTTGCATAAGGGGGCGTAGCCGCGCGGTCCGCGATTAGGCCACGCCCCCAACCCCCAGCAGGCACAGCAATGAGATAGGGCTCCCCTGTCTCAAGTGCCCTGGGCCCCCCAGACTCATAATCAGCCCCTGGGGGCATGCCAGCAGCTCACAGAGCGCTGGGCATGCCCCCTCACTGACGAAAACGGGGACCCTCCCGTGAAGCCACGCCCCCTTTTCGCCGAGTGTTTCCCTCCTTCTGCCTGGAGAAAGCTCCTGCAGAAAGCTGGGAGGTCTGCAGCCCTGTCTGTGACATGCCCATTGTCCATGCTATCTGCTTCTGCTCCTAGTCTCCTGTAGATTTGGCCAGATCTCTGTGACTCATTTGAATAACTCCGCCCACTGTTGTGACTCCGCCCAGCGTTAGCAAATGAATCACAAGGTCACAGAATAGGGCTATTATATAGGAGATATTAGAGATATATATATATATATATATATATATACATTATACATATATATACATTATACATATATATATATATATATATATATATATATATATATATAGGAATATATTATATATATATATATATATATTTTATATATACAGTATGTGTGTATATATATATATGTATATATATTATACTGTATGTGTATATATGTATATGCATAAAACTATTTGGATATTTGATGGTGTTATTTAAGAAACCTCACTCAATATTTTTAAGGGATGGATATTACATTTATGTCAGAAAGGCCATCGTTCATGGTTAAAAAATGTCTGAAAGGGCAAAGTGTACAGTTGTGGGGTTTTCTGTGTTTTTTATTTATTATTTTATTTATTTATGTCTTTATTTAATTTGTTTTTGTTTTTTTTGTGGGGTGGGGTGGGGGGCGCCAAATTACTGCCTTGCCCCAGGTGACAGAAATCCTAGTTTCGGCCCTGGTCCATGTTTATCTTGACCTTAAATAGGATTAACTGAGACTGGGCAGTCGGACTTAGGGGGTCATTCCGAGTTGATCGTAGCTGTGCTAAATTTAGCACAGCTATGATCGTAAACTCAGACATGCGGGGGGACGCCCAGCACATGGCTAGTCCGCCCCGCATATCAGTCCCGGCTTCCCCCCGCACAAATAAAAAAGCATCGCACAGAGGCGATGCCTTTGTATCTGTGGAGTAACTCCCGGCAAGCGCAGCTCCTGCGGCTGGCCGCGAGTTGTGTGCCGCTGGCCGCAGTGGCTGCGTGAGACGTCACGCAGCCACCGCGCCTTGCCCCCCCAACGGTCCGGCTACGCCTGCGTTGGCCGGACCGTGACTACTAAACGGCGGCTTAATGCCGCCGTTCAGCCCCCTCCCGCCCAGCGACCGCCTCTGCCTCAGGGGGGATCGCTGGGCACCAACGACTGCCATGCGCCGGCGCACTGTGGCACCGGCGCATGCGCAGTTCCGACCCGATTGCTGCGCTGCGACAAACTGCAGCGAGCGATCGGGTCAGAATGACCCCCTTAATCCCTTGCTGTAATGACTTAATCCCCTGCTGTATTGTTCTCTGTATTGTATTGCAGCTGAGAACAATAGATGAAGTGTTTATGGTAATAAACCATGGTGTGCCTAGGCGCAGCAGAGAAGCCAAGATAAACGTGACTACATCTGTACACCATGAATGTCCTTATTCCCACATTTTTAAACGTAAATCTATCTTCCTAGTTCTTGGGGGGTTTTTAGGTTGGGGCCTAACGTGCACTCAACCATTTGTTACATAATAGTGCCGGATTGTTCATCTGACCAAATCGCCCTCTGCCAAGAATTGTTCATTTACTGTACTTTTTCCTCTGACCTCACAAACCTGTATTGCCAGGTACGGTGGTAGTTTTTTGCTCTGCAGAGTTTCCATTATTCTGAGGTTTTGTTTATTCTTTATGAAATTGGTACATAGCACCATAGATCGGAAAAAAAAATTCCATCCATTGATCTGCAGTTGCTTGTTTTGCCTTGCACTTCCAGTGAATGCTTGGATATCATGATATATTAGAGTGTGTTTTTTTCTACTATTGCTCTTTGTCACATTAGACACTGGTGTTTGTGTAATATTAGTAAGTTGAACTGTTTTGGTCACTGAAACCCTCCCTAATAATAATAGCACCTCTTACAAATTCACCAAGTTCTACTTTTGCAGCCAAACATCGCTGGATGTGGCTCCCCTATTTGAATAATGGACTGCTCTGCAACTGCCACTGGCAAGGCAGTCCAGCCTTATGGTTCAGCAGATTTTTTCATAAGTCAGTGGTATTTGCCTTTCAAAGTGCTTAACTAACCTATTTGCAGTCAGGAGAGGACAGTGTCTCAATTATCAGAGGTTTACCTCCTGTAACTTGAACTAAATATTGCTGAACCCCTCAGAGAGCAATAGGAGGAAAAGATAGATATATATTTTGACTCTTAAATGCATTAACCACTTAATGGACTAATTATTTATTTACCAAAAAACGCTCATAAAATGTTTTTTTTTATTGAGTGAATTAGTTGTAGAATGTGCATTTAACCTTATTCAAAAATGTTTTTGTCAAACATCGGACAATTGGTCACCAACGTCGGGACATCGCAACCATCTGAAACTCAATTAGACTCAAGACTTTCCTGTTTCCATAATGTCCCTTTAGTATCTTCCTGCTTCTGTATTTTATGAAAAGCTTTTCTGTACTTTATTATTATCTGTACTATATTATGCTATGTATCTGTTAAGCGCCATGAGTTCTATTTGAGAAAGAGCGCTATATAAAAAAATTATTATTATTATTATTAACAACATTGTGGCTTTCATTTTGAAAGTCGGGATAGCCACCAGGTAAACAGGAGGGGCTTGGCGGGGGGGGGGGGGATTTAATTTACACTTCCCCAGCGGCTGCTATAGTCTGCTATTATCTGCAGCCGCTGAGAGTGGATTCTGCTGTGCTGATCGATCAGCAGTGATCCGCAGCACGGCAAACACTGGGGAAGGGTGTAGGGCGGCAGAGGGACTTTCCGGTCCCTCTGACAGCAGCAGCGGAGGGAAGTTTCTCTTCTCCGCCGCTGCAAACACTCTGACTGACTGGCTGTGTCCTGTGCAACCAGGTCAGATAAGACACTTGCTGGTATGGTCGCATCTGATGCGACCATGCCAGGCAAGTGGTTAAAGGTATCTCAAAAGCAGGTTTCTCTTTCTCAGAGACTCCATAGTGTCTCCTCTTTCCCTAGGCAGTATGAGAGACCAGAGGATTAGGCTTAACAGCCTTTTCAGAGCCGGCCCTAACCAATATGATGCCCTAGGCAAAATTTTGGCTGGTGCCCCCTAGCACCACCGCTGGTTCCGCCTCTGACCTTGCACCTCTTTCCCAGCACCATCACCCCTCACCTATAGCAGTCCTTATTTTGGTGTTTGTACCCCCTATATTTTAAATAGGAACAGTTCGCACATTTGGCGCACAGCCCAAAAAGGGGTGTATTTTTGCTGGCAAGGGGCATGGCCACACAATAGTAACCCCAATTCCAATTACGCCACACAGTACTTCAACTTTATTCACATTTGATCATGCGATAGTGTCCATAATTCATATTACATCCCAAAGTAGTATTACTTTACCTTATAAACATTACTCCTCACAGTAGAGCCCCTTATTCACATTACATCACACTGAATTGCTCCTTATTCACATTACACCACACTCTATTGCTCTTTATTCACAGTAGATGACACAGTAGTGCCCTTTCTATATGCAACGCCACACATAATGCCACACATTAGTAATGCATTTATACACCTAATTCCACACAGTAATGCCCCTTACACATGTGAGACACCTTATTAATATCCTTATAAACATAATGCGCCTTACACATTATGACAACCTTTATTAATGCCCTTTTACACATAATGTCCCTTACACATATGCCACACATTATTAATGCCCTTATACACATAATAACACACATAGTGCCCCTTACACATATGTTGCACGTTATTAATGCATTTTTACATGACACATATAATGCTCCTTACACATATTCCGAACACTACTGCACAACCAACCCACTCACATGCACACAGCACTCACACTGCCACTAACACTGTGACCTCTGCCTCTGCTTGGATACAGATGTGTCCTCATAAATCTTGCCTCAATGCTAACGTCGGGCACATCTTTTTTTTTTAATGAAAATGCATCTTATTTGCATTGCTATGTGGCTAGGATGCACAAGCAGCTTCTGCTGATTAAAATGATATACAGCATACCTATATACTGTATGAGACTGTGGCTGTATCTGCATATGAAATGCTACACACAGAATATAGGCATGCTGCATATCATTTTAATCAGCAGAAGCTGCTGATGCCCCTAGGCATATCAAATGCCCTAGGCAATTGCCTAGTTTGCCTATGCCTATGGCCGGCTCTGAGCCTTTTAATACACACCTACAGCTGAAATTCTTAATTAGCCTTCTGTGAGGCTAATAGCCCAAAGACCCAAACTGGGCCTAAATGGATGGAGATCCCGCCCTCTTTTCTCACATCCAACCCAAGGACCCTAATCCGATTCTTACCAAAAGCTCTCAGCAGACCCAACACAATATTCCCCAGGGTTTAAAACACATGTAAGAAACCTGGGGCAAATTTACCTGGTTTCCACCACTATTCCAGTCATCTTGTCACATGATATATGGATGGATAGATAGATAGATAGATAGATAGATAGATAGATAGATAGATAGATAGATAGATAGATAGATAGATAGATAGATAGATAGATAGACAGGAGTATAATATATATATATATATAATTATATAATATGAAAATTTTACATAGCAAAAAGAATGTTGCACAATGAATAGGGCTGCTGTCTTACAGTGCTGGGCTGATGGGTTTTTTTTTTTGCCTCACCAGAGCCATTTGTATGTTCCCTCTATGTACTGTATGTGTAGATTTTTTTTACAGCTGGTCTCCACCCATGCTTCAAAACATTAACTCTAGTGTATGGTAAAGAACTGAGGGGGACATTTACTAAGCAGTGATAAGAGCGGAGAAATGAGCCAGAAGAGAAGTTGCCCCATCAACCAATCAGCAGCTCTGTATAATTTTATAGTATGCAAATTATAGATGTTACTTCAGTGCTAATTGGTTGCAAATTGCAATGGGCAACTTCTCCATTTGCTCACTTCTCCGCTCTTATCACTGCTTAGTAAATGTCCCCCTTAGCTTATACTGTAGGCCCCATTGAATCTTGGGGCTTATGAATACTCAGTTCATCTCTGCCACATACTGTAAATTCTAATTACAAACAGTGGCCAGGATGAAATGAAGTCAGAGTTCGGCGGCCGTGCGGAATGGTGGCCAAACTCAGACTTTTTTTTTTAAAGGGGCAATCATTTACAAGGGGTTGGGTATGAAATGCCAGCGGTCGGAATGCTGACACTCACATGACTGACTGTGGAATCCCAACATGGGACAGGGGTAAATATTTTACCCCTAACCCTCCAGGGTTATCAGCAGTGACGTGCGGTGGGGTGAGGGAGGTGAGGCAGAGCCTTTCCTGTCATACTAACGTTTGTGCCAGAGTTTTGAGTGCCTCCTGAGCTTTTTAGCTCACCGCATGTCCCTGGTTATCAGCTACGGCTAACCCCCACCATGGATACTCACCTTCAAGATGTCGGCTGTCTGTGTCCTGGCTCCGGTCTCCTGAGGGGTGTTTGGATTCCAGCTTCTGTCACATGACCGCCGACATGCCAAACGCATCCCATTTACAAAACATGGTTTAGTCTTGTAAGTGGTTGCCCTTTAAAAAAAAAAAAAGTCTGAGTTCGGCTGCCATCCCGCATGGCTGCCAAGCTTGGACTTCATTACATACCATGACATGCCACATGGAGCATTATGGGGTTGTTCCAAGGTAGGTAGCTCTTAGCTTAGACATATTGTAGTAAGGAGCCATTATCATGTGGCTCCTTGCTGGTTAATCTTAGACCCAGATTGGGGCAATGGAGGTGTGAGGTGTGGTGCCTCTGGACTGGCTGAGCTGGATGGCCTTAGTGTGGCATACCTTTACATTCTACTAACACTTTTCACTTATTAATTATTTTAACACTATTTCTCTACTTTAATTGCATTTCATTTTTGTATCACCTTCTCTATAGCTACGGCTTCCTAAATACTAATTTATTAACACTATAGTTTTTTCACTGGTATGCTACGCTGGGCTTTCTGGCTTATGCTGGTGTTTTGGGGTGCCACACCCTGCACCTAGATATAGCGCTAGGGACCCCAAATATACAGAGACGCCTTGATGCGGCTTTGGGGCTTATTCACACATTTGCGCAAATATGTGTAACGAAGATCTCTGAATTCTATTATCATGTGGAATTTATATCTGGTTACGGTTATCATTCAGGGTGCTGGGGGAAACAAATGCCTTTTTTTCTTGCTTAGAAATACCCCTCCCTTTTGAGCACCTGAATGATATCACTAAGCTAATTGAGCATCTACCAATATATATATATGCTGAACAGGTTCAGCCTTGGGGACGTCCAAAGGGGCTGGCCTGAGTTTCCTGTTCATTACCTGTTTGGAGTATCTATTGTTCTAATAAAAGTGATTTTAGCTTTTATACATATAATCATAACTATTTGTTGCAATGTCCTACAACTTAATAAGAAGTATCAAATGAATCTACACACCAATCTGCTTGCTTCAATACCAAACATGACAGGTGTATCTGGTTTCGTTCAAATAATATACATTCATGACATTACTTCATTAGATAATTTTAAACCATCATGATGTCTGGCGCTTGATATTATTATAATTATGTACTGTATGAAATAAGTGTCGAATCCATCTCTGTGACATGTCTGTGTAAATGCATGTGTTACCATATATTGCTGTGCTCGCTGTGCGTATTTGCAAGTATAGCGACTGATATGTGTGTAGTTTGTATGTTCTCTTTATGTAATATTTTTTTGACTTCGACAGTCCACTCTTTGGCAGTAAACAATAACTGCCATCAATTATTAACATAAGAAAAAAATATTTTATACCATAATCGGTGACCTAGACACAAGTATGTATGCATTTCGCAAATCAGACGCTTGACTATATTTGGGGAAGACAGGGAGGAGGACGAGACATCCTCTATATGCACTCTGCGGTCACGGGACCACTGGTTGGGTGTGGGACAACATTCAACCTATAGAGTATGCTGGGACAGTACTTTGGCCTATAATGTCTGATTTGCGACGAACATTTCACACATACATGTACCTACATCTTTGTACACTGATGTTTGGATTCGATTGAGGTTCTGCTGGGTAGATGAAGAAGACACAAACAAATCGTGACAGTGACTTATAAAATTTTCATGATCTACATATTCCTATCATTTTCTGAACATTGTTTCCATTTCTGGAACGTATGCTAGGTCTGTTTAATCATTGAACAAGGGTTATAAGTAGTGTCCTTCCTAAATAACATAAACCTTCGGAGTTCGGGGAGAGCCACTCATAACCCTTTCTTCCACATATATTAATGAGCTCTTTATCTGCAATGTGTGAATAGCCATTGTCTGACTGTTCCTGATTACCTCTGAACTCCATAACTGCTAGAACTTTGATTTTTCTTTGATTTTAACAAACTGATCGGCTAATCCTGGGTTCCTATAAGGAAATCACTCCTTCCTACAGAACCAGTTCCAGTCCCACACTCGACTCCTCATAAAAAAAACCTCGCAAAAATAGAATATCCTGAAAGAAAATGTTTGTCAGCGGGAAGGAGAGAAAAGAGAAATAGAACAAAACAACTCTTGTTCATAACAAACCAATTACAATGCCTGGTCTTTCTGCAATCCTTTAGTACGCTCAGGTAGTGTCCAACAGTGCCGCCTCTCAGTCTTCATGGAACAGAGTCTCTAGTGATACTTTTGCGATCTCTTTGCCTTGCTATTTGAAAACACAGTTCACTTGGAACACACAGTTCACTTTGCTCTCCACCTCGCTCTTTGAACACACAGTTCATTTGTAACACACAGTTCACTTCGAACACACAAACTCGATGAATGTGAGCAATAAACTACTTTGTCACGAGTTCTCTCTGGGTCAGCGACCTCCTTGCAGTGGGACGAGTGGACCCAAGTCTCTCTTTCGGCGACCTTTAGTGCTATCAACAAATCTTGGTATGGTCCTTCCCACCTGTCTATTAGGCAACCTGAGCGTAAGAACAATCACACAGTCTCTTGGTTCATAATCAAGACAGTTAGTATTTGGCATACTAGCAATCAACAGTTTCAAGTTCTATTGTCAAGTTCTCAAATGCTGGCTCATCTCAATAAGGTACTGTACTGTCACCTCATTGGTGTATTTCTGATCATTGTGCGGATCAATCATGACATGAGGTTGTCTCTCAAAAAAAAAAAAAAAAAAAGACACAAATACCAAAACCAAACCTAAACCAAAAACAAATTTCGAAGAGGGTGTTTCGTTGAGTGAAGATCTGGGAGTGGTTCCGAAGCTACATAATACTAGTGGCAGTATCTATGATCACAATAGTACAATTTCAAGCATTGCTCCTACTTCTAGGGTGACAATGCCGTTTTATATGCAGGAATGAAAAGCTATACCTTCTATACACTCTAAACACACTTTAAACCTTTAGCAGCTGCGGCCGCTATACTTTGTACACACGCTACGTACTTTTTACGCTATTAGCGTACAGAGTCCCGTACGATGTACGGACTCTGTGTACAAACGCCGCGCTGACGGTACAATGCACCCGCAGCGCGTACACACCCAATGAATACGCTTTAAACCTTATACAGCAATGCAATGCGTTACTAATACACTTTTAAACCTTCACAGTAATGCAATGCAATGATAAAACACTTTAAACCTTAGCAGGGCAATGAAGACACGACACCAATTTGTAGTTAAATCACTGGGTTCCGACACCACAGTGGATTATTGCTGAAAGGGGGTTACAATACAAACAATACAATACAATATAACAGAGTAAATGGCTACAGTCAATGTTACATACGTGAGTGGATTCGCTTGCGCTACCCGGTCCGGTCCTCCGCCATCTGATATATAACGTTGTGAGCCTTGTGTCTGACCAAGCCTGCTGCAGGCTCTCTTTATTCACTTCATCCAAAACATAACACAATGGATACTGTAATCTCTTTGTCCATTGGACACAGGGATGGTCATTTAGAGTACAGGAGAGGTCATAGGTCTGTTTGAATAGGTGGGTGATGTCTATTTTCACTGCTCTTGTGGGTGGTCTCCTCTGGATTCCTGCCGCATACATAATGTACAGTAAATACAGTTTATATCTATATTCTGCTCCTGCACATAACTATCCGCAGGAACATGCAATCTTCCTCAAACCAACACCGGAATGTTTCCCTTAAAATACCCTACAGCTGGATACCAAACACCACCTTGTAACCTTGTTCTGTCCCCTCCTATCCTGTAAAGGTGAATCCCTTTGTTCTCTTACCATTTAAACTAATGTTAATTTCTGATGTGGTGCAGGGGGACTATGTGTACATTGTGCACTATTTGGATAAAAAATGTAATGTGTTTTGATAGCTCTCCATGCGTTCACAAACTCTACCGTAGATACCCATACCACGCGCTGATGCGCACGACCACGGGAGCGACCATACGCAAATTGCGAATATGTGCACGCACAGCAGAATAAGTACACGCGCGGAGGCCATCTGTGTGTTGTTTGTACGTGATGTGTGTACTGCAATATTTTTCAACTTTGACAAGGGGTACCATTATCTACACACAAATTTCTGCACAATTTTTCTTTGCGGTAAACACAGCAGCATCCGTGGCGGCAGGAAATGCCTCTACCCAGTTTGAGAAAACATCAGTGCACACCAATACATAACAATAATTCCTAAAGGGTGTTAACTGTACGAAGTCAATTTGTATTTCCTGAAAAGATCCGTCTGCAGGAGGGATATGGGATGGCTCTGTTGGTATTGCTTTACCAATATTCTTCCTCAAGCAAGTAAGACAGGTCATTGCTCTCTTACCTGCATGAGAATAGAATCCTGGCGCACACCAGTAGGCTCTCATCAGCCTGCACCTACCTTCTTTGCCTAGATGAGTCAGACCGTGTGCCACCTCAGCTAAACTTGGAAGGTATGCTCTGGGGGCTACTGGCTTACCGTGTCCACCTGCCCACAGTCCTGAGGACTCCTGGCCATACCCCTTTGTTCTCCAGACTGCCTCTTCCTGCAGGGAACACAATTTTTTTTAATTTTAATTTTCTATTGTGTGTTTGCAATGTAGAGTACCATGAGCATAACTCAAAAAAAAAAAAGAAAAAAGAAACATCTCTAGAGGAGAGAAAGAAGAAGAAAATGAAAAAGAAAATGTCAGGTTTGCCATTCACCAACAGGCATATCAGTGTCTATACAAAATTTCCCTTCACCAGTATTCCCATTCTCCACCCTTTGTGCATGACAAGGCACACTGCAGTAATACTGGTGTCATCGTGCTGTTGAGATATACTGGGTTTGGGCAGAACTCTGAAGGACCTAGGCATGTGGAGTTTGAACTGTACTTGGGTCCATGTATTGTACCACCCTGTGTGAACGCAAAAGATGAAGAGGAAAACTGTAGAGAAACAGAATAGAGGTTGGTGACAGATGAGTTTGTAGAGGTGGAGAAGATTTAATAAAACATTTGACAACTGGATTGGGCACTACGGGGAAGTGATTCTCTACTTGGTCTACTCCCCTTAAAAAAAAATTATGTGTGTCTTATCTCTACTGGGACTATCCCAGCCATCAATCCAGTGTCCTGTCAATCCTAAATTCATAGGGAACCCGGTATCTGTGAGTTAATTTTCTCTACCTGTGATGGACATGCATCTAGAACAGTGAAATGTAACATTAGTCTTCAAGTTTTGTCAAAGGGTAATGTTGCATTTATTTTGTTCTTCCCATTAGCCGAATCTGTGTTTTCTATATGGCTTATGATTCCTTACTATATGTCCCTTGATCCCGTCTATGTGTTTAATAATGTGGCTTGTGTTTTCTGTCTAGAGGATCTATATTGACTATGTGTCCTACTACTCCTACAATCTCTGGCAAAATGCCCTTCCTTCCTACAAGTGTAACATATTATTGACCATTAGGGATCTGGGGTTTGGACTGATGGGTCTTTCCTGTATGTGCCAGTATACTTACCGTCCTCAACCTCTCCACCTGTTGTTCTCTGCGCCTAACACTATTCTTGTGATGTTCAATAGCACACTATCTAAGATTAGCTACTGTGACCCCTTTCCAATTTTGCAAGGAAGTCTGCACCCTGACACTCAATGCCTTATTGAGCCCATCCATTTGCACAGAGACAGCCATCTCCCATTTGCCGAATTAGTGTTTACCAGTGGTCTTATCCAGATGGAGAGTTTTCTATTATTGCAAGAGACAAAAACAAAAAAACGTTTAACAAGCTTCTAGGTCATGCGAAGTAGTTCATTCAATCCTTCTCATCCCGTACTAAGGGTCTGTACATGGTCCAACAAACATTTCCAAGCTCATCTTTACTAGGGGCATTACTATGAATTAATACTTCTTATATGGTAACTGAAAGAAATACCCAGGGGTTACCTTGTCTCTGTCCGCTTTCCTACTGGCAAATACTAATGTGCAGACAGGTTTTTTTTTCTCCATCTCTGACGTTACTTTCTTGATTTTTTTTTGTTTTATTTTTTTATTTTACTATATATGTACACGAATGATATCATACTTACCTGTTCCACTGGTCTCAGCCACTTCCCCCACAGGCTACTGCTCTTCTTTTACCGGTTGGATACTCCTCTGGGTACATGAGAAATGGCTGAAAACGATCAGGTCACCTTCTCCTAAATAAAACTTCAACATTCATTAGTACATATATAGGTTACTGTCATATTTTTCATATTTTTATTATTTTCTATAGTTTGTATGCTGGCCGTAACTGCTTCCACATCTACATATGGCGGTGTACTTGCATTCTCTTTTTTTTTCTTCCTACTTATTTATTGTTGCTACAAGTTCAAACAGTTCTTATATTTCCATTCTTGTCTTATATGACTTTGGTTAGACATACCACCTGCAATACCTTAGGATCAAACTCACCAACCCCTCTTGCTGTCACAGGTTTAAACAATTTGTATGTCTGACCCTTTGTTTTCGGGAGTTTATCAGACATATTCTTATCCTTAAGTTCTGCAATACCTCTGGTTCAAAGCTGCTCACCTTAGGGAATGGTACGCTATCTTTGTCAGTCATACGTACCCATTCATTGCAAAAAGCCTCCGTGTGTGAACCATATTGTTCACACCTAATAAACCTCGCTGACTCTCTTGGTCGCACCTCTTCAACCTGAACCCTGGTTAAACGTCCCTTACTTGAGCAACTAGCTCCCATAATTGTGGGCCTTTTCCCACAAACACCAAAATACTCAATATAAGGCGACAGTGAAAGTTCTCCGAGAGCTTCCACCCACTCACCACCCACGTTGGTCAGTACTACCATACACTGTCGATAGTGAAGGCAAGGTACCCAACCTAGGGCCCCTATCAGACCTTACAACACCGTAATTTCTTTCGGTGGAAGTTCTGTTTGGAATATTTTCCTGAGAGAGGCAGCGAAAAATTCCTTTTCGATATCTTTCAACTGGAATTGTTTGCAGGGTGAAAAACAGAGAAATTAGACAACTATCCTTCACCCTTTCCAGTGAAGCCCACCAGGGAGATTTCCCGACTTTGTCAAAGAAAAACCCCTTTTGTCTATGCAATCACGTCTGCGTATGCTCTCCCACAGCGCATATGACACAATGGTATCACGTTGTGCTGTGAAGAACACACGGACATGCGATGCAATAGCACAGCCTATAGATACTAGTTATCTATATGCCCTACGATTGCTGTAGACCACCTAGCCTAGACCACTCCAGACCACTTCAGCACTTAGTTGTATGGGATCACTAAGACCACTTCAGACCACATCAGTTCTAATCATGCAAGGTAGCGAACCCTACGCCGCCGGGCCTCTACTATCCCGGTGTTACCACTTCAGACCACTTCAGTTTCTGGGTTCAGTTCCACTCTGTCCGCTTTCACTCACACAAATACACTTTGGCTTTTCTGTACAGAAAATTTTAATTAATTCAGATAGGCAGCTTTACCCCAGAGGCAATACAGTTTTTAAACTAAATTTAGAGTAACCTGCTTTTGAAATCTGATAGTTATGTGCTATTGTATTAAATGTCTACTATCCCACCTTTGAACTAAACGACACTATTGTATAATTTGTACTTAGCGCCCACATTCTTACGCACTTTGCGCAAACACGTGACCGTGCGTGTCCCTTACGCTGCGTGCGCAGTCCTTTACTTTGTCCGAGACATATGTACAAAACCCTGTGTCCGCAATAAAACAAATCACACAGCTTCTATAAATGTGAGCAATACTAACTACTATTGCCCACTAGACACAACTTGTTCTGTATAAACTTTTATGCAGACCTGCGTTTGTGTCTTTACGCTTACTTCCTTAAACATTTATTTTAGTTTTAACTATATAGCAACAAATGTATCCGGTTTCAGACAGATCTATAATGACTCTAGCAATAATCAATAATTTAAATGATATGATTAAGATTGGATAGCTATCTTGCAGAACATACACTGATATAAATATACACATAATTATAATAATACTATATATATGTACCATTCACTGGTCTCCTATGAGACTCATTTACCCATTCAGTGCTTCTAATTTGCATATCAACAGAGGTTCATATGCCTGTTCAAGAGGGTAGCGGGACAGGTTAATTAACATTTCAATGGCTATCCTAAACTAGCAAGCAGAGTTAACTGAATCCTAGAGGTAAAAGAAAAAAAAAACTTTTTTATATCTGTGTGTAATTCTTACACTAAGTATTCATCTATTGACTCTCACTAGGCCCAGCTGAAACTATTTGTAATTGACTTTGGCATGGGTTAAATAAATGCATTGGTAACTCATAAATGGTGTTTGATGTGACCAAGGAAAGCTGATTATTCTGAGTAGTGAAAATCAGCCATTTAGAAAATGACCTTCCCAAAATGGCCGCTGCTCCTCCCCCTTCCACATCCATGAGGATTACACAAAATGGTGGACAGGCCATGTGGTTAGTCCAAAATGGAGGACAGACCATGCGGCTTCCTTTGTCACAAAGAAATCACACATCATACAAGCACCAGAAGTTATTTTAGGCCTGAGTTAAAAATAAAAACTATATCAAGGCTATGCAGCAACTTTTAAATATACTTTTAAACCTACTTAAACAGATAAACAATCCAATCTGTATCAAACACAATATGACTTATTTGAACCTTGTTTTGCAACAATAAAAATACATTTTAGCATCTTAAATATTATGAGAAACGCATTGTCCCTTGAAATTTCATATCATTGGCTTACTGATAACACAACAATACACGTGAATGTTATTTTCATCAGCTTTGCGATGCGTCCATCGGAGCCGGTCAATTACAGCCGCGTTTGTAATGTACAGTGCATCATTAAGACCCTGATATCCTGTAAGAGCCCCCATCTAAGAATGCCAAATTGATTTCTCACAAATATTTAAAATGCCCGCTCTAATATATATTGTAAATGCCTGCATCTCTTATTGCCATATCCCATGAATGTGCGCTATACATCGCAAAACACTGCATCCCATAAGAGAAAACAATACACCCACACATTATCTGAGTTCCAAAGCTCATTGATGTATATATTTGTTATTAAAAAGGATATGGATTCAATATATATTACAAAGTACAGTATACCTATAGTTACATGGTTACACTCACACAGTAAGCAGTTAGAACATACAATTACATACAGTTATATGCCATTACATACAGTTTCAGTTACATGCCAGCGATACAATTACCATTCCCTCCAATGCATCTTATGTCTCCCTCTCTCTGTAAATAAATACAGGAACTGAACTGGCAGCAAGTCCATCATCCTCTGAGACCAAAAAGCAATTCTGAGACCAAAACAGGAACTACCTTCCTGCGTGATCAGCAAAATGTGGTAACTAGTTTCTGGGGGAGGGGACTCACAATGAGTCACCAGTTCCTTTGTATATGCTGAATAGGTTCAGCCTTGGGGATGTCCAAAGGGGCTGGCCTGAGTTTCCTGTTCATTACCTGCTTGGAGTATCTATTGTTCTAATAAAAGTGATTTTAGCTTTTATACATATAATCATAACTATTTGTTGCAATGTCCTACAACTTAATAACAAGTATCAAATGAATCTACACACCAATCTGCTTGCTTCAATACCAAACATGACAGGTGTATCTGGTTTCGTTCAAATAATACACATTCATGACATTACTTCATTAGATAATTTTAAACCATCATGATGTCTGGCGCTTGATATTATTACAATTATGTACTGTATGAAATAAGTGTCGAATCCATCTCTGTGGCATGTCCGTGTAAATGCATGTGTTACCATATATTGCTGTGCTCGCTGCGCGTATTTGCAAGTATAGCGACTTATATGTGTGTAGTTTGTATGTTCTCTTTATGTAATATTTTTTTGACTTCGACAACGCAGACCTGAGAGACTCATTGAAACGTGTTAGATGATGTTCTTAATATGACGTTGTTAATTGTTGCATTGAAGCGTACAGGGCTTATCTTTAAAGAAAAGACGATGTGATGTTAGTGTATTAGAATGCTTAATATTTGTAGACACTCCTTTACTAATATGTGTAAGCCTGAATCTTCAGTGATGGTCCCTGGGACCAGGGGGATGCTGGGAAGTGGGTGGTCCTGAGTGCAGTGTGTCTGGAGTTGATGGAATAAAACAGCACAGCATGGAACTCACATGTCTCTGTGTCCTGATGACTGGATTTACAAACATATGAACAAAACAATCAGATGATTGTAAACATTGATTTTTCCCATCATTAATGATTCTAAAGGTAATAAAATAAACCTTTTCCCTCAGTGATGCTTGGAGAAACTTCCCTGCCAGTGAATGAGAATTGCAGGAGCGTTGCAGTAGCTGTGCTAGTTTTTTGATATGCAGAGTTTTCCATTGTCCTGTGGTGTTTATTTTTTTTATTGTTTTTTTAAATTGTTGGATAGCACCATCGATATAAAAAATTCCATCCATTGATCTGCAGTTGCTTGTTTTGCCTTGCTCTGCCAGTGAATGCTCGGATATCATGATCTCAGAGTGTGTGGTTTTTTCCACTATTGCTCTTTGTTACATTAGACACTGGTGTTTGTGTAATATTAGTAAGTTGAACTGTTTTGGTCACTGAAACCCTCCCTAAAAATAGCACCGCTTACAAAATCACCAAGTTCTTCTCTTGCAGCCAGTCCTCTCCCTCATCCCTCCCCCGTAGACAATATTTGCATGTTCTGAAAAACAAAGGCCATGAGTTGAATTGGCCTTGTACCAATATTAAAATACTTGCTGAGGGAGTGAGAACAACTTGAACAGTTGTGGCAAAATGCCATAGGGACAATGTGTCTTCCTTTTTACATATCCAAAGAGCCTTCTGCTTTTATAGTCTATGCAAGAACAAGTCTTACATAAAATCTGGAGCAATAAAATAAAAAATACTCTAATGAAACAGAGATTAACTATCCTTAAAATGGGGATGAATGAAGCTACATATAGGGGGTCATTCTGAGTTGATCGTTAGCTGCATTCGTTCGCTGTGCAGCGATAAGGCAAAAAAATGGCACTTCTGCGCATGCGTATGCGGCGCAATGTGCACGTGCGACGTACTAATACAACGAACCATGTAGTTTCACACAGGGTCTAGCGAAGCTTTTCAGTCGCACTGCTGCCCGCAGAGTGATTGACAGGAAGAGGGCGTTTCTGGGTGTCAACTGGCCGTTTTCAGGGAGTGTTCAAAAAAACGCAGGCGTGGCTGGGCGAACGCAGGGCGTGTTTGTGACATTAAAACAGGAACTGAACAGTCTGAAGTCATCGCAAGCGCTGAGTAGGTTTTGAGCTACTCTAAAACTGCACAAAAAAACTTTGCCGCCGGTCTGCGAACCTTTCGTTCGCACTTCTGCTAAACTAAAATACACTCCCAGTGGAAGGCGTCATAGCGTTTGCACGGCTGCTAAAAACTGCTAGCGAGCGAACAACTCGGAATGACCACCATAGTCTATTAAAATAAAATACTATTTAGTACCATTTTCTGCTTCCTCACTTTTTTATGGATTATAAATTACACTATCACTGCATCTTTTGTGGTTTTAGAACTAAAAACACACTTTTGACCCCCCTGGTGAACCAAAGCTCCTTGGGTACCCTGGATGACTGTGCATGCTGACAACCGTGGTTCCTCAAGTGCCAGCATGCTCTGGCAGCCATAAGTATCAGTTTTACAAGCACCAGCATGCCCAACCATTTAAAGACAGCTTGGGCCTGCTGGGACCTATAGTTCACTAGAAATAAATATATTTCTTTAGCATCCATAAGGGATATTGGGGAGACTTCGTACGATGGGGTATAGACGGGGTCCAAAGGAGCCGGTGCACTTTAAATTTCTTCACTGGGTGTGCTGGCCCCTCCCCTCTATGCCCCTTCCCGCAGGCAGTTTAGAAAAAAGTGTCCTCTGGAGAGGATGCACATCTCTGCAGCTCCAGAGCGTTTTCTTCAGTTTCTTTTCAATCTTTATTATTTTTGGTATGCTGTGGATTTAGGGGGGGTGGAGGCGGTCACCGTCCTTGGGAGGTATCAGAGCCGCTTTCCCGCTGCAGTACCACCATCCTGAGAGGTTGTTTGTACAGTGGGGCTCTGCGCCTTAGCTGTCGCAATCACAGCGCGCCGCACACCCCTAACAATAGCCTGAAGGTGACGATCGTGGTGAGTACAAACCGGGGGCCCCGCTAGGGGGGTACCCCGGTTCAAAGTCCAGCTGACACGCAGGGGAGGCATACGGAACCCTCCTAGGGGGGACCCGCTATAGCCCCCTGTGTACACTGGCTAGCGGTGGCTTAAACTAGCACTTGTGTGAGGTGTTTAAGCTATTTGGGAGACATTGCCAGTATAAAAAAACACTAGCTTTGGGGCCATTGAGGGAGCGGGACTAGCGGTATTTTGGCGCCTTCCTCTGCTTACAGCAGCAGGCACACACAGCTCCTCCTGACTCTCAGAAAACGCTGGAAAACTGGTACAGGGTGTAGAAAAGGGGGAGAGACGCTATTGTACACAATCTGTGTCCTATAAAGGACAGTAATCATAGGTGTTTTACTGTGATATAACAGCTTAGAGCAGTGATCGCCAACCCGTCGCTCGCGAGCTACCGGTAGCTCGCCGAAGTATTTTCGGTAGCTCGCAAGTGGACAGGCTTGGCATATCACTGGCACTCCTCCTCCCCTCATTTTCACTATGGTGCCGGCCATCAGCCAATCAGAGCTCGCGGACCGACAGTGGCGGCACCTGATTGGCTGCCGGACCGCAAGCTTTGATTGTCTCACTTACCGGCGCAATATTTCAAATGCCCCCCGCTGCGCCGCCACCGCAGATTCTGCCACCCTCTCCCCGGAGTCCGTAATGCACAGGAGAGGCACGCGCTGCGCTGTCCTCCCCTTCCGTCTCTCATATAGGAGGAGCAGCACCGGCGCCAGCAATGGTGAGCACTGCGGGGGGCATTGTATCTGACACTGTGGGGGCACTGTATCTGGCACTGTGTGGGCACTTTATCTGGCACTGTGGGGCATTGTATCTGGCACGGGGGCACTGTGTGGGCACTGTATCTGGCACTGTGGGGGCATTGTACCTGGCACTGTGGGGGCACTGTATCTGGCACTGTGGGGGCACGGTATCTGGCACTGGGGCACTGTATTTGGCACTGTGGGGGCATTGTATCTGGCACTGTGGGGGCACTGTATCTGGCACTGTGGGGGCATTGTATCTGGCACAGGGGCACTGTATCTGGCACTGTGGGGGCATTGTATCTGGCACGGCGGCACTGTACCTGGCACTGTGGAAGCACTGTATCTGGCACTGTGGGGGCATTGTATCTGGCACTGTGGAGGCATTGTATCTGGCACTGTGGGGGCATTGTATCTGGCACTGGGGCACTGTATCTGGCACTGTGGGGGCACTGTATCTGGCACTGTGGGAGCACTGTATCTGGCACTGTGGGGGCACTGTATCTGGCACTGTGGGGGCACTGTATCTGGCACTGTGGGGGCATTGTATCTGGCACTGTGGGGGCACTGTATCTGGCACTGTGGGGGCATTGTATCTGGCACTGTGGGGGCACTGTATCTGGCACTGTGGGGGCATTGTATCTGGCACTGTGGGGGCATTGTATCTGGCACTGTGGGGGCACTGTATCTGGTACTGTGGGGGCATTGTATCTGGCACTGTGGGGGGCATTGTATCTGACACTGGTAGGGGCATTGTATCTGGCACTGGTAGGGCATTGTATCTGGCACTTGTAGGGGCATTTTCTCTATCGTCCTAGTGGATGCTGGGGTTCCTGAAAGGACCATAGGGGGGATAGCGGCTCCGCAGGAGACAGGGCACAAAAAGTAAAGCTTTAGGATCAGGTGGTGTGCACTGGCTCCTCCCCCTATGACCCTCCTCCAAGCCTCAGTTAGATTTTTGTGCCCGGCCGAGAAGGGTGCAATCTAGGTGGCTCTCCTAAAGAGCTGCTTAGAAAAGTTTAGCTTAGGTTTTTTTATTTTACAGTGAGTCCTGCTGGCAACAGGATCACTGCAACGAGGGACTTAGGGGAGAAGAAGTGAACTCACCTGCGTGCAGGATGGATTGGCTTCTTTGGCTACTGGACATTAGCTCCAGAGGGATGATCACAGGTACAGCCTGGATGGTCACCGGAGCCTCGCCGCCGGCCCCCTTGCAGATGCTGAAAAGAGAAGAAGGTCCAGAATCGGCGGCAGAAGACTCCTCAGTCTTCTTAAGGTAGCGCACAGCACTGCAGCTGTGCACCATTGCTCTCAGCACACTTCACACGGCAGTCACTGAGGGTGCAGGGCGCTGGGAGGGGGGCGCCCTGGGAGGCAATGTAAACCTATTTTTTGGCAAAAAATACCTCACATATAGCCTCCGGGGGCTATATGGAGATATTTAACCCCTGCCAGAATCCGTTGAAGAGCGGGAGACGAGCCCGCCGAAAAAGGGGCGGGGCCTATCTCCTCAGCACACAGCGCCATTTTCCCTCACAGAAAGGCTGGAGGGAAGGCTCCCAGGCTCTCCCCTGCACTGCACTACAGAAACAGGGTTAAAACAGAGAGGGGGGGCACTAATTTGGCGTTAGAAATATATAAAAAGATGCTATAAGGGAAAACACTTATATAAGGTTGTCCCTATATAATTATAGCGTTTTTTTGGTGTGTGCTGGCAAACTCTCCCTCTGTCTCTCCAAAGGGCTAGTTGGTCCTGTCCTCTATCAGAGCATTCCCTGTGTGTGTGCTGTGTGTCGGTACGTGTGTGTCGACATGTATGAGGACGATGTTGGTGAGGAGGCGGAGCAATTGCCTGTAATGGTGATGTCACTCTCTAGGGAGTCGACACCGGAATGGATGGCTTATTTAGGGAATTACGTGATAATGTTAACACGCTGCAAGGTCGGTTGATGACATGAGACGGCCGACAAACAATTAGTACCGGTCCAGACGTCTCAAAAACACCGTCAGGGGTTTTAAAACGCCCGTTTACCTTAGTCGGTCGACACAGACACGGACACTGAATCCAGTGTCGACGGTGAATAAACAAACGTATTCCTTATTAGGGCCACACGTTAAGGGCAATGAAGGAGGTGTTACATATTTCTGATACTACAAGTACCACAAAAGAGGGTATTATGTGGGATGTGAAAAAACTACCTGTAGTTTTTCCTGAATCAGATAAATTAAATGAAGTGTGTGATGATGCGTGGGTTCCCCCCGATAGAAAATTATTGGCGGTATACCCTTTCCCGCCAGAAGTTAGGGCGCGTTGGGAAACACCCCTTAGGGTGGATAAGGCGCTCACACGCTTATCAAAACAAGTGGCGGTACCGTCTATAGATAGGGCCGTCCTCAAGGAGCCAGCTGACAGGAGGCTGGAAAATATCATATAAAAGTATATATGTGGTACCCTGCAGGGTCCCTGAACAGCCCAGTAGTAAGGCCTGCATGCTGTAGATAAAAGTACAGGACTTCCTGGAGATAATGTATCCTGGTGCCTTTAAGGATTAGAGGAGGGGCGGGACCTACCCAGGGGTTTGATTGACAGACTGGTGAGAGGAGACTGGATTGGCTGGTGGAAGAGCAGGAAGAGGCGGATTTTGAGGACTCAGTGTGAGAAGTGCAGCAGCATGGAAGGAAGCAGGAGAGTGAGCTGGTAAGGTGACCAGGCTGACAGGATAATTTGCCACCACTGACTGCACTAGTGATCAGTGGCTAGCTAGGAGAGTGCTGCGGGCAGAGGTTCCAGTGACACAGCCAGCCATACAGCATCGGGTGTGGGCGACACCCCAGCAGAGAACCGAAGCAGAGTTTGGAAGTTCGGTGACTGCACGACCCGTGGAGCGCCTCACAGACAAGGAGCAACCGCGTGCGCAGCAGTGAAGACTGCACATACCGGTGAGACACCACATTTTTGGAAATAGTTGGGGAAAGACACTGATAGTCACCACACCACATGCGTCTGAGACACCATCGCAACCCCCATTGTCAGCACCTGTGAATTAGGACCACCCCTGCTCATTTACCCTGTTCCTAAAGTACTCTGAAGGGTAAAAAAGGGGTCCGCACAGCCCTTACTCCACTGTCCTACCTAACGGGATAGACTGACCAAACCAGATTAAGCACCCCTCCCTATACCAGGACTGTATCCTCATTGGAGGGCTACAAAATACTAACTCTCTTGTAAGAAGAGGGGAGAGGGGCTACCCAGGAGAGCTATTAGCCCAGTTGGGAATGCGCATATCATTACTTACACTGATTTGTGGAGAGACAGCACCACCTACTGACTGTAGTTGAGACGAACCCAGGTTGTATGCAGATATTTACCTGAACCAGCAGTAGGTCTCCTGCATAACAGATGCCCCAGAGAGAGAGTTAATAACTGGAAAAGGATACACGTTGCTCGGGAGATATTTAATGTACGCAAAGGGACGCCTCAGTAAACTCCTGTGCACAGGTCAAAAGACAACCCGGGTTGCTCTGAACATACCTCGCACCATTGGGTACCCAATAGAGACATAATTTGGTGCATCAAGGTCATTAAGAAATACGTTAGAGGAGTATTGTATTAATATTGTGGTTTTGCATGCAAAGTGCGTGTTTATTGGCAAATAGTGTCGCCTTCCAGTATTAGTGGTATTGCTGCGGTTCGTCCTAGTGAATTGTTATTTACAGAACCTATGGGCTGGTTGCTCCCGGGTGAAGCAGCGTATCACCCATATTTGGAAAAGCTGCGGCCGACCTAAGTGTTTCATAGATGTTGATGCAATTCTATGTCGTTTTGGTGATTACTATGTTGTACGCGTTCTAAAGCTAGAGTAATAGTTGTTTACACAAAAGTATATTACCTGCATTTGATATTCGAGATTCATCCACAATCGACTAGTTAATAAAAACAGATGCAGTTGGAAAATTGTTATTCCTTTCATTGAAGTGTAGTTGTCTCCTCATTCACCGGAAACAAAGTACCGAGATTCTCCAGAGTTGCATCCAGCGAACGGAGGTAAGGAAGACTCACCCGGCGGTCACCACATAAAATTTGGCGTCAACGAACAGGATCCGAGTGCAATCAGGAGAAAACTCACTAATTGAAAGATGGAACAACAGGCTGCAGGAGGAGGAGCACCACCGGTAGTACAGAACCAGGAACAAGAACAACAGGCAACCCCGGCAACGACACCGAATGCTCCAATAACCTTACCCTACTACTTTGGGGCGCCGTGGCTTCCAACCTATAGCGGAGATGCCAACAAGCCACAGTGTACCACATTTACAGAATTCAAAAATAAACTCAAATCTATGTTCCGGTTGTATACCTTGAACGAACAGCAGAAAGTCGAGATTCTGGTAGGTCAACTCACAGGGTCAGCTCTAAGAGAAGTCATATCCTGGCCCACTGAAAATAAGAAAGAGGTAGACCAGATCTTAAAAAGATTGTCCACTACTTTTGAGACAAAAACCCTCCCCGAGTTAAAAATGAAGCTGTATGCGCGCAAACAGCAACCGGGCGAGACCCTCCGAGACTACGCCCTGAGTTTACAAGAGACACTAAGAGCGATCCAAGCAGTTGACAAAGATGAAGTCAGAAATGCAGACGAAGCGCTAACGGTTCAGTTTATAGAAGGAGCCTCAAGGGAGAGTGTCAAAACCCAACTACGACTACTCAAAATGCAAATGCCGGGTAAAACCTTCCTAGACTTCAAGGAAGCCGCCATCACAATAACTGGAAACCAATCGGGAAGAGAAGAAGAGTACCCAGAGCTGGTGGACTTCAGAGAATCCTCAGAGCTGATGGGAGCTACTGCTTCCAGTCCCGAAAGACCAAAACGAGTCCGAGATCCAGTGGTGCAGAGTAGTCAGCACCCCTCAGGAGATCAGATACAAACCCTACGCAAGCAGATGGAAGAGTTAACGGTGGGGATGGCAGAGATCCAGAGAGAAATGCGACTCCTAGCGAGACCACCGACACCCAATTCTGGAGAACCTAGATGGAGGTCCGAGCGACAGAGGTCAGCCAGAAGTCGCTGGGAACCACCTCGAGAGTACGGGCGGCGGCCCTCAGACCAGTTCGACAGCCAGGGTCGTCCCATTTGTCGTCGATGCCAGGCGATAGGGCATATTGAGAGGAACTGCGACCAGATCGAACATTTAAACTCCAACACCCCGAGGGCGAGGGCCGAACCTCGGGGAGAACATCGGGAGTAGATCCAGACCCAGAACAATGGAGGCCCCAATACATCGGACAATGCCCGACATTACCCGTGGTCATCAATGGAGTAGAGACCCTGGCGATGCTTGACACGGGGTCACAAATCACGACAATACAGCTTTCCACTCTGCGAAGACATTGGGGAGAAGAACAGTTGCTGTCGCCACCACCTACCTGGCTCCAACTAATTGCCAGTAATGGCCTAGAGATCTCGTGTGCGGGCTATTGGGAAGCCGACATTAAGATCGGGGCAACACTGTTACCCAAGCAGGGATGTTTGGTCACCACAACCAGCGAGGAGAAAGTAGCTCCCATAATTTTGGGGATGAACGTCTTGCAAAGATGCCCAGACGAACTGGTCGCGACACTGAGAAGTAAATTGACCCAAGCTGTGCCTTCCAGCCAGCAAGTTTTACAAAAAACGATCAAGATACTCCAAGGGCACCAGAGGTTTGTGCAGAAGACGGGAGAAATTGGCAAGGTTCGGTTGACAGATGGGAAGGCCGTGAAGTTACAGCCCAATTCTGAAACCATCCTATGGGGAAAAGCCCGCTGTGGACCAGGTGGTTGCAAGTATGAAGCACTAATCGAGTCAGGTTTGCTCTCTGCGAGACAGGAGGTCATTGTAGCAAGTTCCCTGGTCACCGTGGAGAATGGAAGGGTCCCAGTGAGAGTACTAAACCCACACAACCACGTAGTCAAGCTATATCGGAACCAGCCACTGGCTACCTTACTGTGGACCACGTTTCAAGATGTAGTACATCCGATGTCACCAGCCAAGCAGTGTAATGCGAAGGTGGAAGAAGATACGGGTGAAGATCAAGGTGCGATGTGGTGGGATGAAATACATATAGGCGATGCAGGAACTCCAGATGAACACCGACAAGGAGTCTTGCAGGTCGTGCGAGAAAATATGGACGCGTTTAGTAAAAGCCCGACGGAGTTGGGGATTGTGGAGAACATCCAGCACCAAATTCCCACAGGCGACGCACGCCCCATCAAGGAACGACATCGTCCGGTGGCCCCAGGACTATACCAACCAGTCCGACAGATGCTGGAAGACATGAGAAGCAATGGCGTTATTCGAGAGAGTCACAGCCCATGGGCGGCACCGATGGTGTTGGTGAAGAAAAAAGATGGCCAGCTACGCTTCTGCGTGGATTATAGGAAGCTGAACAGCGTAACCCACCGGGATGCATATCCTTTACCTCGCATCGAGGAATCACTGACGGCCCTTAAAGCTGCTAAATACTTCTCAACCCTAGACTTGACCAGCGGTTATTGGCAGGTACAGATGGCAGAGGCCGATAAAGAGAAGACGGCATTCGTTACGCCCATGGGGTTGTACGAATTCAACCGCATGCCGTTCGGGCTGTGCAATGCTCCGGCCACATTCCAGCGAGTGATGGAGCATTGCCTGGGGCACCGGAATTTCGAAATTGTGCTGCTGTATCTGGACGATATCATTATATTTTCTAGGACCTACCCCGAACATCTCCAGCACCTACGTGAGGTATTCCAACAACTAGCGAAATACGGGTTGAAATTGAAACCAAGTAAGTGCCATCTCTTGAAACCCGAAGTCCAATACTTGGGACACATTGTTAACGCAGAAGGAGTCTCTCCAGATCCGGACAAGATCAAAGCCGTACTAGAGTGGCCCGTCCCACGTACCGTCAAGGACGTCCGGCGATTCCTCGGGTTCGTTGGCTATTACAGGAGGTTCATCCAAGACTTTGCTAAGGTGGCCACGCCATTGACTGAGCTACTCCGGGGAATCCCCAAAGATGGGTACAACCGAAAGGTCCTGGTGGAGTGGAGTGAGACCCGTCAATCATCATTCGACTACTTGAAGAAGGCGCTAACAGAAGCACCCCTCCTAGCCTATCCTGACTACAGCATCCCCTTCCGGCTGTACACAGATGCCAGCAAACAAGGGCTAGGGGCCGTGTTGGCACAGGTACAAGAAGGGCAGGAACGGGTAGTAGCCTACGCCAGCCGCAGCTTGAGGAAGACCGAGAGGAATGACGCTAATTATAGTGCCTTCAAGCTCGAGTTCCTGGCCCTAGTATGGGCAGTGACAGAAAAGTTCCGGGACTATTTGGCCGCTACCCCGTTTGTCGCGGTTACTGACTGTAACCCCATGGCCCATCAGGATACAGCTCGACTGGGAGCATTGGAACAACGTTGGGCCTCCCGTTTAGCCAACTATCGCTACAAAATTGAATATAGGAGTGGGCGCAGCAACACGAATGCCGACGCATTGTCAAGGCTACCCGTGCCCGATGAGGAGGAAGAGGAAATAGACCCAAGAGAACAGGTCGAGATCCCCACTTTTGGTAGCCACCTCCAAACCCCCATACAGCACCTGATGAACATGAGAGATGCTGAAGAAACAGAAGTGGCGGTGGGTAATGAGTGGATCCGGTGGCAGCAGACATGTCCACACATACGGCAAGTGAAGGCTTATCTAATGGCCAAACGAGAACCATCCCGAGCGGAGAGAGACACGGCACCTCTTGAATTCTTGCAGCTGTGGAGGCAACGAGATAAGCTAAAGATGCGAGGAGAGTTGTTGTACAAACGGTACACTGACCCGAAGACACACTTGGTGAGTGAACAAATCCTCATACCCCGTACAGCAATAAGCGTGGTCTTACAAGCATACCATAACAGATCTGGCCACTTTGGAAGTAAGAAGACGGAAGCCAATCTACGAAGCCGGTTCTACTGGCACAACTTGCGACAAGATACTGAAGAGTGGTGCAAGTCTTGTGTGACCTGTGCGGCCCGGAGACCGACTACCGCTGCAGAAAAAGCACTACTGCACCCAATTGTGAGCCGAAGTCCTCTAGAGTTAGTGTCCCTCGACCATGTCAAAATGGAGCCCAGTCGTACTGGATACACCCACGTCCTCACCATTGTGGACCACTACACGAAGTTTGCAGTTGCCTTACCGGTAAGGGACCTAACGGCCAGGACCACCGCAGAAATCTTCTGGAGGGCGTTTGTTCGACCATATGGATTCCCACAGAAGATTCTTTCGGACCAAGGCCCGTCTTTTGAGTCTCAGCTTTTCAAAGAACTGTGTGCCCTTTATGGCTGTGACAAACTACGCACGACCCCATATCACCCCCAGGGAAATGGCGCATGTGAACGCCTGAATCAAACACTCATCCACATGTTACGGGCGTTTCCCCCAGCTCAAAGATCTGAGTGGCCTACATTGCTAGCAGAACTGACATTCATTTACAATCATACGTGCCACACCTCTACAGGGTACTCACCCTATTATCTGCTTTTCGGACGCCCAGGAAAACTACCGGCTGATTTGCAGCTCCACCTTCCAGATACAGAGACACAAGTACAATTACAGACCCCTTGGGTACGCGAACACCAGCGTAGATTACATGAGGCTAGCATACTCGTGGATCAACGCCTGAAGGCGATGCATGAACGTCAAAGGAGAGACTACGATAGAAATGCACAGGCGTGCCCTTTACCTGTGGGGAGTATTGTTTTCAAAAAGAACAACAGACCCCAAAGTAAACTGGATTCTAAGTGGGAGCTGAGTCCGTACGTGATTACAGAGGAACCTCTATCCACGATGGCTGTCTATCAGATTACTAGACAGGATGGCACCCGGCCACAGTGGGTCCATCGAAATCAAATCAAACCCTACTCCAGTCAGGATAAAGAGCCTGAAGAAGTGCTGACCGATGATCGGGACAAAAGACTATACATTGCCAACAAACCCCTACCTCAACTACCAACTAATCCACTTGAACTACTGATGAATGTGAGTTGGCCGACAATGCCTTCCCAGGTCCAACCCTGTTTACCGGACATTGTCCAAGTACCCATTGTCCAGGTGGAGGTGCCTCCTGACTCTGAACTGAGGCGTTCCACTAGAAGTACCAGGGGCACTCTTCCACATCGTTACCAAGATTAATGTTAGTACTGCATAACCATGTCGTGTAAGTTATATGTTGATGTGATACGTTTTGAAAATGTGATCAAGTACACTGTTATATTGGTAAACTGCTGCAAATTATGTTAGGTCTATGCGTGAGGACACGCACTTGAAAAAGTGGGGTTGAATGTGGTACCCTGCAGGGTCCCTGAACAGCCCAGTAGTAAGGCCTGCATGCTGTAGATAAAAGTACAGGACTTCCTGGAGATAATGTATCCTGGTGCCTTTAAGGATTAGAGGAGGGGCGGGACCTACCCAGGGGTTTGATTGACAGACTGGTGAGAGGAGACTGGATTGGCTGGTGGAAGAGCAGGAAGAGGCGGATTTTGAGGACTCAGTGTGAGAAGTGCAGCAGCATGGAAGGAAGCAGGAGAGTGAGCTGGTAAGGTGACCAGGCTGACAGGATAATTTGCCACCACTGACTGCACTAGTGATCAGTGGCTAGCTAGGAGAGTGCTGCGGGCAGAGGTTCCAGTGACACAGCCAGCCATACAGCATCGGGTGTGGGCGACACCCCAGCAGAGAACCGAAGCAGAGTTTGGAAGTTCGGTGACTGCACGACCCGTGGAGCGCCTCACAGACAAGGAGCAACCGCGTGCGCAGCAGTGAAGACTGCACATACCGGTGAGACACCACATTTTTGGAAATAGTTGGGGAAAGACACTGATAGTCACCACACCACATGCGTCTGAGACACCATCGCAACCCCCATTGTCAGCACCTGTGAATTAGGACCACCCCTGCTCATTTACCCTGTTCCTAAAGTACTCTGAAGGGTAAAAAAGGGGTCCGCACAGCCCTTACTCCACTGTCCTACCTAACGGGATAGACTGACCAAACCAGATTAAGCACCCCTCCCTATACCAGGACTGTATCCTCATTGGAGGGCTACAAAATACTAACTCTCTTGTAAGAAGAGGGGAGAGGGGCTACCCAGGAGAGCTATTAGCCCAGTTGGGAATGCGCATATCATTACTTACACTGATTTGTGGAGAGACAGCACCACCTACTGACTGTAGTTGAGACGAACCCAGGTTGTATGCAGATATTTACCTGAACCAGCAGTAGGTCTCCTGCATAACAGATGCCCCAGAGAGAGAGTTAATAACTGGAAAAGGATACACGTTGCTCGGGAGATATTTAATGTACGCAAAGGGACGCCTCAGTAAACTCCTGTGCACAGGTCAAAAGACAACCCGGGTTGCTCTGAACATACCTCGCACCATTGGGTACCCAATAGAGACATAATTTGGTGCATCAAGGTCATTAAGAAATACGTTAGAGGAGTATTGTATTAATATTGTGGTTTTGCATGCAAAGTGCGTGTTTATTGGCAAATAGTGTCGCCTTCCAGTATTAGTGGTATTGCTGCGGTTCGTCCTAGTGAATTGTTATTTACAGAACCTATGGGCTGGTTGCTCCCGGGTGAAGCAGCGTATCACCCATATTTGGAAAAGCTGCGGCCGACCTAAGTGTTTCATAGATGTTGATGCAATTCTATGTCGTTTTGGTGATTACTATGTTGTACGCGTTCTAAAGCTAGAGTAATAGTTGTTTACACAAAAGTATATTACCTGCATTTGATATTCGAGATTCATCCACAATCGACTAGTTAATAAAAACAGATGCAGTTGGAAAATTGTTATTCCTTTCATTGAAGTGTAGTTGTCTCCTCATTCACCGGAAACAAAGTACCGAGATTCTCCAGAGTTGCATCCAGCGAACGGAGGTAAGGAAGACTCACCCGGCGGTCACCACATATACACACATACTGGTGTTATACTGCGACCAGCGATCGCCTCAGCCTGGATGTGCAGAGCTGGGGTGGCTTGGTCGGATTCCCTGACTAAAAATATTGATACCCTTGACAGGGACAGTATTTTATTGACTATAGAGCATTTAAAGGATGCGTTTCTATATATGCGAGATGCACAGAGGGATATTTGCACTCTGGCATCAAGAGTAAGTGCGATGTCCATATCTGCCAGAAGATGTTTATGGACACGACAGTGGTCAGGTGATGCAGATTCCAAACGGCACAAAGGTGTATTGCCGTATAAAGGAAGAGGAGTTATTTGGGGTCGGTTCATCGGACCTGGTGGCCACGGCAACTGCTGGAAAATCCACCGTTTTTACCCTAAGTCACATCTCTGCAGAAAAAGACACCGTCTTTTCAGCCTCAGTCCTTTCGTCCCTATAAGAGTCATATTTGCCCAGGGATAGAGGAAAGGGAAGAAGACTGCAGCAGGCAGCCCATTCCCAGGAACAGAAGCCTTCCACCGCTTCTGCCAAGCTCTCAGCATGACGCTGGGACCGTACAGGACCCCTGGATCCTACAAGTAGTATCCCAGGGGTACAGATTGGAATGTCGAAACGTTTCCCCCTCGCAGGCTCCTGAAGTCTGCTTTACCAAGGTATCCCTCCGACAAGGAGGCAGTATGGAAAAAATTCACAAGCTGTATTCCCAGCAGGTGATAATCAAATTACCCCTCCTACAACAAGGAAAGGGGTATTATTCCACACTATATTGTGGTACTGAAGCCAGAAGGCTAGGTGAGACCTATTCTAAATCTAAAAAAATTTGAACACTTACAAAGGTTCAAATCAAGATGGAGTCACTCAGAGCAGTGATAACGAACCAGGAAGAAGGGGACTATATAGTGTCCCGGGACATCAGGGATGCTTACCTCCATGTCCCAAATTTGCCCTTCTCACTAAGGGTACCTCAGGTTCGTGGTATAGAACTGTCACTGTCAGTTTCAGACGCTGCCGTTTGGATTGTCCACGGCACCCCGGGTCTTTACCAAGGTAATGGCCGAAATGATGATTCTTCTTCGAAGAAAAGGCGTCTTAATTACCCCTTACTTGGACGATCTCCTGATAAGGGCAAAGTCCAGGGAACAGTTGGAGGTCGGAGTAGCACTATCTCGGATACTGCTACAACAGCACGGATGGATTCTAAATATTCCAAAATCGCAGCTGATCCTGACGACACGTCTGCTGTGCCTAGGGATGATTCTGGACACAGTCCAGAAAAAGGTGTTTCTCCCGGAAGAGAAAGCCAGGGAGTTATCCGAGCTAGTCAAGAACCTCCTAAAACCAGGAAAAGTGTCAGTGCATCATTGCACAAGGGTCCTGGTAAAAATGGTGGCTTCCTACGAAGCAATTCCATTCGGCAGATTTCACGCAAGAACTTTTCAGTGGGATCTGCTGGACAAATGGTCCGGATCGCATCTTCAGATGCATCAGCGGATAACCCTATATCCAAGGACAAGGGTGTCTCTCCTGTGCTGGTTACAGAGTGCTCATCTTCTAGAGGGCCGCAGATTCGGCATTCAGGATTGGATGCTGGTGACCACGGAGGCCAGCCCGAGAGGCTGGGGAGCAGTCACACAAGGAAAAAATTTCCAGGGAGTGTGATCAAGTCTGGAGACTTTTCTCCACATAAATATACTGGAGCTAAGGGTAAATTTATAATGCTCTAAGCTTAGCAAGACCTCTGCTTCAAGGTCAGCCGGTATTGATCCAGTGGGAAAAACATCACGGCGGTCGCCCACGTAAACAGACAGGGCGGCACAAGAAGCAGGAGGGCAATGGCAAAAACTGCAAGGACTTTTCGCTGGGCGGAAAATCATGTGATAGCACTGTCAGCAGTGTTTCATTCCGGGAGTGGAAACTGGGAAGCAGACTTCCTCAGCAGGCACGACCTCCACCCGGGAGAGTGGAAACTTCATCGGGAAGTTTTTCCACATGATTGTGAACCGTTGGGAAATACCAAAGGTGGACATGATGGCGTCCCGTCTGAACAAAAAACGGGACAGGTATTGCGCCAGGTCAAGAGACCCTCAGGCAATAGCTGTGGACGTTCTGGTAACACCGTGGGTGTACCAGTCGGTGTATGTGTTCCCTCCTCTGCTTCTCATACCTAAGGTACTGAGAATTATAAGACGTAGAGGAGTAAGAACTATACTCATGGCTCCGGATTGGCCAAGAAGGACTTGGTACCCGGAACTTCAAGAGATGCTCACAGAGGACTTATGGCCTCTGCCGCTAAGAAGGGACTTGCTTCAGCAAGTACCATGTCTGTTCCAAGACTTACCGCAGCTGCGTTTGACGGCATGGCGGTGGAACGCCGGATCCTAAGGGAAAAAGGCATTCCGGAAGAGGTCATTCCTACCCTGGTCAAAGCCAGGAAGGAGGTGACCGCACAACATTATCACCACATGTGGCGAAAATATGTTGCGTGGTGTGAGGCCAGGAAGGCCCCACGAAGAAATTTCAACTCGGTCGATTCCTGCATTTCCTGCAAACAGGAGTGTCTATGGGCCTCAAATTGGGGCCCATTAAGGTTCAAATTTCGGCCCTGTCGATTTTCTTCCAGAAAGAATTGGCTTCAGTTCCTGAAGTCCAGAAGTTTGTCAAGGGAGTATTGCATATACAACCCCCTTTTGTGCCTCCAGTGGCACTGTGGGATCTCAACGTAGTTCTGGGATTCCTCAAATCACATTGGTTTAAAACCAGTCAAATCTGTGGATTTGAAGCATCTCACATGAAAAGTGACCATGCTCTTGGCCCTGGCCTGGGCCAGGCGAGTGTCAAATTGGTGGGTTTTTTCTCAAAAAAGCCCATATCTGTTTGTCCATTCGGACAGGGCAGAGCTGCGGACTCGTCCCCAGTTCTCTCCCTAAGGTGGTGTCAGTGTTTCACCTGAACCAGCTTATTGTGGTGCCTTGCGCCTACTAGGGACTTGGAGGACTCCAAGTTGCTGGATGTTGTCAGGGCCCTGAAAGTATAGGTTCCAGGACGGCTGGAGTCAGGAAAACTGACTTGCTGTTATCCTGTATGCACCCAACAAACTGGGTGCTCTTGCTTCTAAGCAGACTATTGCTAGTTGGATGTGTAATACAATTCAGCTTGCATATTCTGTGGCAGGCCTGCCACAGACAAAATATGTAAATGCCCATTCCACAAGGAAGGTGGGCTCATCTTGGGCGGCTGCCCGAGGGGTCTCGGCTTTACAACTTTGCCGAGCGGCTATTTAGTCAGGGGCAAACACGTTTGTAAAATCCTACAAATTTGATACCCTGGCTAAGGAGGACCTGGAGTTCTCTCATTCGGTGCTGCAGAGTCATCCGCACTCTCCCGCCCGTTTGGGAGCTTTGGTATAATCCCCATGGTCCTTTCAGGAACCCCAGCATCCACTAGGACGATAGAGAAAATAAGAATTTACTTACCGATAATTCTATTTCTCGGAGTCCGTAGTGGATGCTGGGCGCCCATCCCAAGTGCGGATTATCTGCATTACTTGTACATAGTTACAAAAATCGGGTTATTATTGTTGTGAGCCATCTTTTCAGAGGCTCCGCTGTTATCATACTGTTAACTGGGTTCAGATCACAGGTTGTACAGTGTGATTGGTGTGGCTGGTATGAGTCTTACCCGGGATTCAAAATCCTTCCTTATTGTGTACGCTCGTCCGGGCACAGTATCCTAACTGAGGCTTGGAGGAGGGTCATAGGGGGAGGAGCCAGTGCACACCACCTGATCCTAAAGCTTTACTTTTTGTGCCCTGTCTCCTGCGGAGCCGCTATCCCCCCTATGGTCCTTTCAGGAACCCCAGCATCCACTACGGACTCCGAGAAATAGAATTATCGGTAAGTAAATTCTTATTATTTGTGTATCTGGCACTGCTGGGGGGCATTATTTGTGTATCTGGCACTTCTGGGGGGGCATTATTGGTGTATCTGGGACTGCTGAGGGGCATTATTGGTGTATCTGGCAGTGCTGAAGGGCATTATTGGTGTATCTGGCACTGCTGAGGGGCATTATTGGTGTATCTGGCACTGCTGAGGGGCATTATTGGTGTATCTGGGACTGCTTGGGAGCATTATTTGTGTATCTGGCACTACTGAGGGACATTATTTGTGTATCTGGCACTACTGAGGGGCATTATTGGTTTATCTGGCACTGCTGATGGGCAATATTTGTGTATCTGGCACTGCTGAGGGGCATTATTTGTGTATCTGGCACTGCTGGGGGGCATTATTTGTGTATCTGGCACTGCTGAAAGCACTGCTGAGGGGCATTATTTGTGTATCTGGCACTGCTGAGGGGCATTATTGGTGTATCTGGCACTGCTGAGGGACATTATTTGTGTATCTGGCACTGCTGAGGGGCATTATTGGTTTATCTGGCACTGCTGATGGGCAATATTTGTGTATCTGGCACTGCTGGGGGGCATTATTTGTGTATCTGGCACTGCTGAGGGGCATTATTTGTGTATCTGGCACTGCTGGGGGGCATTATTTGTGTATCTGGCACTGCTGAGGGGCATTATTGGTGTATCTGGCACTGCTGGGGGCATTATTTGTGTATCTGGCACTACGCGGGGGGCAATACTTGTAGTTGTGAGGCCACACCCACTTTCGCAGGACATGCGCGCATTGGGGGTAGCTCTTTCAGAGGTTTAACTTTCCGAAAGTAGCTCACACCCCAATTAAGGTTGGAGGCCACTGGCTTAGAGCTTCACTGGGGCTGTGTAGCTCCCTGGGCTGTGCTGGTCTCCTCTCTCTCTATCCCCCTCTCACATACAGTAAGGGCAGGCTTGCTAAGTTATTACTTGTCTGTGTGTATGTTATTGTAATTGTGCTTTTCTGTGAACATGGGTAAACACAAACTATGCAGTGTATGCCACACCAGATTCTCTCCCTTATCATCTGATTCTGTATCATGTGAACAATACAGCCAATCTTCACAACTCAGTGAGGGGGCTGGGGGAGAGGGTCAAGAGCCTTCCTGGCTAGGTGCCATTAAAACTATGATGTCTGATTGTCACACGCCAGGGGCAGCGGCCGTCGCGCTTACCCCTGCGTGTCCGCTGGTCCTCCTGGCGGTTCCCGTCTCCGGTGGTCGCTGGGTCCCGGCGTCTGGCGGCGCTGCTCCCGGCGGTTCCCCAGAGCGTGGGCGCCGCCATTGCGCCCGGCTGTCACGTGGGTGGTGGGCGGGTGACGTCGCTGGCTCCCCTCCACCAATCGGAGGAAGGCGGGGAATTCAAAGGTGGACGCCGGACAGAGCCCGGCGCCTGAGTATCGTCTTTCCTTAGTGATAGACTTCAGTGCTCCCTATGTGCAAGCGTGTTCCATTTCACAGTCTCCAGTGTTCTCAGCATTCAGCGTGCCCTCCATCTCACAGTCTCCAGTGTTCTCAGCATCTCCGTGCTTCCAAGCATCTCCGTGCCTCCAAGCACCTCCGTGCCTCCAAGCGCCTGAGCGCCTCCAAGCACCTCGGTGCCTCCAAGCGCCTCTGCGCCTCCAAGCATCTCAGTGTCTCCAAGCGCCTCCGCGCCTCCAAGCACCTCTATACCTCCAAGCACCTCTGTGCCTCCAAACACCTCTGTGCCTCCAAGCACCTCGGTGACTCCAAGCGCCTCCGCGCCTCCAAGCACCTCAGTGTCTCCAAGCATCCAGTGCACTTTAGCGCAGTTTGTGCCTCCAGCACCTGGTATTCTTCACTGATTCATCAGCGCCTTTCAAGTTCTGTCTTTCAGGAGACCTTCAGCGTCCACACGTGCTTCCTGTCTGCCGACCTAATCCTGCATGAGGAAAACTTACATTCGACCATCCCTGCTGCGGCCCAGTTGTGGTTCCTCTTCCCGGTCACCGGAAGAAACCCAGAGTCCACAACGCTCCCAAACCAGGTCAGTGATAGTATACTCAGGCCACATGGACCCGGGGGATCGGAACACAGAGTCGAGCGCCATCCAAAGTTTGGCTTCCCGAGTTCAGACTCAGGAGGCGACACAGGGCCAGGTGATGCAATATCTCCAGGAATTGTCCGGCCAATTGGATCAAATTCAAGCATCCTTAGCTTCCGTAATTCCGGTTTCAGTTCCCGTAACTGCTCCAGTTGCCGTTTCCAGTAACGTCCAACATCCGGCAGGTACCAGGTCACGTCTTCAGCTTCCTACTCCTTCCCGCTATAATGGGAATCCAAAGAATTGCCGTGGTTTTTTAAACTAGTGCGAGGTGCACTTCGAGCTTCTCTCTCATAATTTCCCTACGGATCGGTCTAAGGTGGCGTATATTATTTCCCTGCTCGAAGGGTCAGCATTGGATTGGGTGTCTCCGTTATGGGAATGATCTGATCCATTAATTTCCAATTACACCAATTTCATCACGTCCTTCCGAAGAATCTTCGACGAGCCCGGCAGGGCAACCGCCGCTTCCTCTGATTTGCTTCGTGTTCGTCAAGGCTCCCGTTCTGTGGGGCAGTACGTTGTTCATTTCCAGACCATTGCCTCAGAACTACGCTGGAATAATTAAGCTCTCAGGGCCGCCTTTTGGAACGGGCTTTCTGACCGACTGAAAGACGAGCTGGTCACTAGGGATCTGCTGGAACCACTAGAAGAGTTGATCTCACTCTGCGTCAAGGTAGACCTCCGCATGCAGGAGCGTGGTGGTGAACGTAGTCGGTCGGATCGGTCCAGGTTTCGGCTTCTTCCTCCTAGGCAAGCGGTTGTACCATGTCCGGACGAGCCCATGCAAATTAACCGATCTCAACTGTCTCCGGAGGAACGACAGCGCCGTCGTGAGGGTAAACTGTGCCTGTACTGTGGAGCCGCAGATCACTTTATCACGTTCTGTAAAGCCCGTCCGGGAATCGGGCAGGCCTAGCTTGTACTGGAGGAGTCAAGTTGGAGGTCACGACCAAATCTTCTCCGACTGTGGATTGTCTACTCTCCGTATCTCTGTTTTCTGAGTCAGTTGCCAAACCTCTTAATGCCTTACTGGACTCTGGGGCTGCAGGGAATTTTGTTTCTCTTTCTTGTGTTCAGAGGCTGGGTTTAGAGCTACAGTCTATCAAAAGACCTATTACGCTGACTGCTATCAACGGTACCAAAATAACCAATGGTCTTATTAAAAGTCGTAAAAAGCCCATCAAGCAACAGGTCGGAGCTCTACATCAAGAGCGTTTAGAGTTCCTAGTGATTCCGGAGATGCCCCACGATCTTGTCCTGGCTCAAAATTCATAACCCTCATGTCGACTGGAAGTCGTCGCAAATATTGTCCTGGAGCTCGTTTTGTCACTCTAGTTGCATCACACCCGTTTATCTGCTCCGTGCGTCTTCCAGGTCGAATGAAGAACTCATTCCGAAGATCTATCGGGAGTTCGCAGATGTCTTCTCTGAACAGGCGGCTGATCAGTTACCACCCCATAGACCCTGGGACTGTCCCATTGAGCTTATCCCAGGGAAGATGCCACCCCGGGGGTGCACGTATCCCTTGTCACTACCTGAGACCCAGGCTATGTCGGAATATATTAAGTCTAATCTGCTTAAAGGATTCATCCGTCCCTCTACCTCCCCGGCTGGAGCGGGTTTCTTCTTCGTGAAGAAGAAGGACGGGGGATTAAGACCATGTATCGATTATCGTGGTTTAAACGATATCACCATTAAGAATAAATATCCCTTGCCACTAATCACGGAGCTATTTGACAGGGTTCGTGGAGCCCATGTTTTTACGAAGCTCGACTTGAGAGGAGCCTATAATCTTAAACGCATTCGACAGGGGGATGAATGGAAGACTGCCTTCAATACCAGGGACAGGCATTACGAATATCTGGTAATGCCATTCGGTCTCTGTAATGCTCCTGCCGTTTTCCAGGGATTCGTAAACGAAGTCTTCCGAGATATGTTATATCAAAGTGTAGTGGTGTATTTGGATGACATTCTGATTTTTTCCAAGAATCTTGCGGAGCACCGAGTACAGGTCAAAGAGGTACTTTCCCGCCTACGAAGAAATCGTCTTTACGGCAAAATTTTTAAATGTACCTTTGAGGTCCCTTCAATTCCGTTTCTCGGTTATGTCATCTCAGGCACGGAGCTTCGCATGGAGCCGGAAAAACTCTCGGCCATTCGGGATTGCACTCAGCCTCTCTCTCTCTCAAAGCAGTACAAAGATTCCTGGGCTTTGCGAATTACTACAGAAAATTCATTAAGGGATTCTCCACCATTGTCACACCCATTACTGCATTGACAAAAAAGGGATCCGATCCAAGTCTGTGGTCTTCTGAAGCCATAGTAGCGTTTGCCCGGTTGAAATCAGCTTTTATGTCAGCTCCGGTACTCCAACAGCCAAATTTTACAGAACCATTCTTCTTGGAAGTCGATGCTTCCTCAGTCGGCATTGGAGCCGTTCTTTCACAGTACTCTTCTGATGGAAAGTTGCATCCATGTGGTTTCCATTCTCGGAAGTTCTCCTCTGCGGAACAAAACTACACTATTGGAGATCAGGAACTTTTGGCAATTAAATCTGCCTTGGAGGAATGGAGATATTTATTGGAAGGTGCTAAACATCTAATTACTATTTACACCGATCATAAGAACTTGCTGTATATCAAAACTGCCCAATGTCTAAACCCCCGTCAAGCTAGATGGGCGCTCTTCTTCACTCGGTTCTCGTTTGTTATTAAGTACCGGGCTGGGACTCTCAACGCCAAAGCTGACGCTCTGTCCCGTTCCCTAACGGCCTCAGATGAAGAGAATTCCCTTGAGAAGAGTCTAATTCTCAGTCCAGTTTCCATTTACGCAGCTCCCACTTCTCTAGGACCTCCCCCTGGGAGAATGTCTGTACCGGTGGAATTTCGACCAAAGTTACTGCAGTGGGCCCATATATCCAAGTTCTCCGGTCACCCGGGAGCCCAGAAAATGTTCGAGTTTCTACGAAGGACATATTGGTGGAACACCATGAGGAGGGATATACAAGACTATGTTAACTCTTGTCCACAGTGTGCTCAGCACAAAACTCCTCGTTTGCCCCCTGCCGGTTTGCTTCGTCCACTGTCCATTCCTAGGAAACCATGGACCCATATTTCTATGGACTTCATTACCGAGTTACCTCTCTCCAAGGGTTGCAATACCATCTGAGTGATTATTGACCGCTTCTCAAAAATGGCACACTTTGTTCCGTTGACAGGTCTACCAACGGCTCCCAAGTTGGCTCTACTATTTATCCGAGAACACTTTCGCTTGCATGGGTTACCTCAGGAAATAATCTCTGATCGGGGGGTACAGTTCACTGCAAGGTTTTGGAGGACTCTCTGTTCGGCGTTGCAAATAAAACTCAAGTTTTCATCTGCTTATCATCCACAAACCAATAGGCAAACCGAACGAGTCAACCAGGATTTAGAGACATTTCTCTGCATTTATCTCTCTCCTTCACAGGACGACTGGGTGGAGCTGTTACCCTGGGCTGATTTCGCCCATAACCATATGTATCACGCTTCCACTGGTGAGTCCCCATTCTTCATCAATTATGGATTCCATCCACGAATTCCAGAATTACCACTCCTTCCTTCAGAGGATATTCCTGCTGTTACTTCCACTCTTCGGCACTTCAGTCAAATTTGGAGTAAGGTTCATGCTAATCTCAAGAAAATCTCCATTCGATACATGTTCTTTGCAGACAAAAAACGACGAGCAGCTCCTCAATACAAGGTTGGTGACAGGGTATGGCTCTCCACCCGCAACCTCCATCTAAAAGTGCCCGCTATGAAGTTTGCTCCAAGATTCATCGGGCCTTACCCAGTTTTACAAGTCCTAAACCCTGTAGTCTGCAAATTGGGTTTGCCCTCTCACTTTCGTGTACCAAATTCTTCAATGTTTCTCTCCTCCGGCCTCTCATTTTGAATCGTATCCAGTCAGTATCTCCTAGTCCGGTCTCGGTGGAGACCGAAGGTGGAACAGAATTTGAGATCAAAACGATTCTTGACTCCCGCTACTACCACAAGAATCTTCAGTACCTAGTGGAGTGGAAAGGCTATGGTCCTGAGGAAAGAAGTTGGGTAAAAGCTTCCGAAGTCACTGCTCCTCGACTAGTTCGGATCTTCCATTCCAAACATCCAACGAAACCCGGAAAGTGTCCAGGGGCCACTCCTGGAGGAGGGGGTACTGTCACACGCCAGGGGCAGCGGCCGCCGCGCTTACCCCTGTGTGTCCGCTGGTCCTCCTGGCGGTTCCCGTCTCCGGTGGTCGCTGGGTCCTGGCATCTGGCGGCGCTGCTCCCGGCGGTTCCTCAGAGCGTGGGCGCCGCCATTGCGCCCGGCTGTCACGTGGGTGGTGGGCGGGTGACGTCGCTGGCTCCCCTCCACCAATCGGAGGAAGGCGGGGAATTCAAAGGTGGACGCCGGACAGAGCCCGGCGCCTGAGTATCGTCTCTCCTTAGTGATAGACTTCAGTGCTCTCTTTGTGCAAGCGTGTTCCATTTCACAGTCTCCAGTGTTCTCAGCATTCAGCGTGCCCTCCATCTCACAGTCTCCAGTGTTCTCAGCATCTCCGTGCTTCCAAGCATCTCCGTGCCTCCAAGCACCTCCATGCCTCCAAGCATCTCAGTGTCTCCAAGCGCCTCCGCGCCTCCAAGCACCTCTATACCTCCAAGCACCTCTGTGCCTCCAAACACCTCTGTGCCTCCAAGCACCTCGGTGCCTCCAAGCGCCTCCGTGCCTCCAAGCACCTCAGTGTCTCCAAGCACCCAGTGCACTTTAGCGCAGTTTGTGCCTCCAGCACCTGGTATTCTTCACTGATTCATCAGCGCCTTTCAAGTTCTGTCTTTCAGGAGACCTTCAGCGTCCACACGTGCTTCCTGTCTGCCGACCTAATCCTGCATGAGGAAAATTTACATTCGGCCATCCCTGCTGCGGCCCAGTTGCGGTTCCTCTTCCCGGTCACCGGAAGAAACCCCGAGTCCACAACGCTCCCAAACGAGGTCAGTGATACTGATATGTCATCACAACTCACTGCTAATGCTCAAAAGACTGTTGCAAACCTAGCTGCCAGGGCAGATGTTGTATAGCCCCCCCCCTCTCTAACTGAGGACTACAAAAGCGTGGTTTACCTGCTCTACTCTCTGATTCAGATGAAGATGTACAGGAGGATGGGGAGGACTTGGACCCCCGTTAGTGGGGATTCCACTTCTGCTCAGGATATTAAACACCTCATTCTGGCTATACGGGACGTGTTAAAGCTCCCTCTAGAGGACGCTGTGTCACAGCAGTCATTTTTCTTTACACAGAACAAACCTAATGTCACTTTCCCTGATTCTGCAGATTTAGATGACCTGTTTAAGTTGGCCTGGAAAAATCCAGACAAAAAAAATACCAAGGGGTATATTTACTAAAATTCGTATTAGTACCGATTTGGAGTGAGATTCATCACGAATGACATCGAATGTGTAATTGTGCAACTTTTTGAATTTATTACGACTAATTTACTAAGCTGTCGTATTTTTCTTTTTCGTGTTTTCCGATGTCGATGTCATTCGTAGTTTTGTAAGGTAGAATGCGGCCGATTTATTGGTTTTGCGGCCTTGTTATGTGGTTTTTTTTTACGACTGCGTCACATTTTGGTTACGGCAGTGTTTGTCCGTTCACGGCCGCGGTTTTTTTCTAAGTTTCGTTTTTGTCACTCGTCCGTGATTGGTTTGATTCGTGATGGAGGAGTGTCTGTGCACATTACTATAAACGCCCCAAACCGTCAGCACCTCGTGGGTTTAGCTAGTGGAGAGGTAAGAGGAATGTGTGTTAGGAGTTGGAGAGTTGTTTGGTGTTTGTGGAGGATTTGAGGAGCTTTTTTGCGATTGTTGAGTGCTGTACTGTGTGTGTAAGTAGTCTTGTCATACTTGTTTTACTTTTTTGTCATAGTTTTTTATTTAACGTCTATTGTCATTGTGAGTGAGTGAGTGAGTGAGTGAGTGAGTGAGTGAGTGAGTGAGTGAGTGAGTGTTGGTGTGTGTTGTGTAGTGGTAGTGGAGGAGTGTGTTTATTGTTTTTTTTTTCTCAGTGTTAATTGTTGTTTGTCCTGATTATGTCCCAGTCAGAGGTGAGTGAGGTGGAGGAGGTGAGTGAGAGGGAGGAGGTGAGTGAGGTGGAGGAGGTGAGTGAGAGGGAGGAGGTTAGTGAGGTGGAGGAGGTTAGTGAGGAGGAGGGGGTGGCTGCTGCTGCGGCCTCCAGTGATAGTGACCACGCACCACTACAAAGACTGGCCGCAATGTCAAATTTAGCTATGCTGAAAATATGGCTTTGGTGCGGGAGCTGATGAGGCATCATCGGCAGTTGTTTGGCCATGATGCTGCAAAGGTGTCGTAACGCAGGAAGAGCGTTCTGTGGGGAAAGTCATTGCGGCTGTGAATAGTGAGGGTGTGGTGAGGCGGACCGAGGACACGTGCCGTAAGCGTTTTTACGACATAAAGCGCCGTGTCAAGGCGAAGATGGCCAAGGAGGCTAAATCGGCCCGCCAAACCGGGGGTGGACCCCCCTTCCGTGCATCTTACCGCGATTGGGAGGAGCCTGTGCGTGCACTCATTCCTCAAGAAGTGGTTGGTGCCACTTATGTCCGGGATTCGGATCGGCCAAGGCAGGATGGTGAGTTATTTGTGTTTTTTTATAAACAATTTAAGAATGTGTGCTTTGTCCTTAGTTGTCTGAAATGTCTTCTAGCTAATTGTGGTTGTCAGTTTGTTCATTCTTCTAATGTGTTGGTGATGTAGTAGTGTTTGTATTTTATTTTATTTTAATTATTACTGGTTTCCTTTGAGTTTTTCTGGTGTTGGAAGTCAAAAGTAAATGTTTGTAGGTGTGTTTTCATGCTTTTAATTTTTTTAATTTCAAACAAAGGTTTTTGTAAATACATTTCATATCATTTATGAATATTGTGTGTTGTTATGGGTTTCCCTTTGTGTGCTTGATGTGTTTTAGATTGCATATTTGGTTGTGATGTTTCCAATTTTTACAAGATATTTTTGACTAGTGTTTTATTTTTATTATCCAAAATTGGGTCCTTAGCGTGCAATATTGTGGTTGTGTCAAGCTACGACGTTTTGTTTTTAAGTAGTATAATTGTTTGCATTATGCGCCTTTGTGTATTGTATTTTCTCCATAATTTATGCTAATTTAAAGATTACGCAACCAATGACGTCAGGCAGAAATGCATAAGCATCGTTTAGTTTAATTATCATCAGGTACCACATATGTTTACATCACAATAATGAATTTGTAAAAACATATCACCAAAATAGTATGTTCATAAGGACATTCTTCATATTTCTACAGTACGCCAGAGAAGCAGCACAGCCAGGCCACAGCCAACACTGCCAAGAAATGCAGATGGTGGCAATGCCGGTAAGATTTAACTGTATACACATATTCTGCAAACACATAGAAACACAAAATTTTAATGATTATCTTATTACACAGGTTCTTCTTCGGCAAATCCACCGACACTAAGGCGCCCATCACAGGGCTCGGTTACTGTGGCAACGAGGCCACCCAAGAGACGCCGTCTTGATGCTGAATCCCCAGCACCATCATCACCACCCCAACGGCGCATCTCCGCAGTGTTGGCCGTGCCACCACTAGCTCTATTGGCCAGCCCCCAAAGTGAGGATCCACAATCCCCTCAGTTGTCTGGTGAGTAAACATAACAAATACGTGTAAATAAGTAAACAAACAGTGTTGTTGATTTATTAACCTGGAGAAGGCATAAGGAAGAGAAAAAACACTGATATGTCCAAGGTGATAAAGGCAGCAGTACAAAATAAACACAACTGTTAATGTACATATTGGATCTGTTTGCCTTGTGCCTTTCTCACCTTGCACATATCACTGGTTTTTCACTTCCTTATGCCTTCTCCAGGTTTATACATCTGCCCCACTGTTAGTACATCGAAAATTATAATGCACTAATGACCAGTCATCCTTGCAATAATCAACAACAACAACAAGCAGATGGTGTTAAGGTATTTTTAGATGGATATTTGTCAGATGGGATGTAGGCCATATCAACACATTTTTTAAACATAATTGTTGAAGTAAAAAAACAACAGAAATGTTAAGTCTCATCCAATTGTTTTGCATGGCCAACAACACCACTTCTAAACATAGGGCACCTTAATACTTTTTCATCCATTGTTAATGTGTACATTTTAGGCCACTATATTTTTTTTTCTATTTTGGCAAACCACTGACTGCCTGGAACAATGTATTAGTGTATTGGCCAACACATTTATTGTATTGTGTGTGTTGTTCCAAAGGAAGCTTCATACCCAATATGTAAATGTAGTACTTTGTATTTGTTAGAGTTCTTCATGTTTAAACAGTAATTATGGCTCAGAATCCTACTATTCCCCCTTTAACAAAAAAAAAAAATGAGTAGTGAACGTTAGAAGCCACATATTTTTTAAAAAAGGTGAGCAACATAGTTACATTTATGCCACAATCTATTTAGCAATTTCAACATTAATATTAAGAAGTAATGCATGTTGAGGTAAAGCTATAGTAAGACCAATGCTACATATTTACTAAATAGTGGCTGTCTTCAACCCCATACAGACCCAGGCATCATCACCGAGGATGCCCAGCAGGAACGTGACCAGGAGACCTTCACACTCCACCTGCAGCCCATCGATCCGACTCAGACAACCACGCCGCAGGACATACCCCAACCACCCCAAACATCCCACAGCCCCCAATTAAGCACAACACAAGTTGACGCACAAATGGGCCCTGAGTTTTGGAGCCGTTGGTCGTCACAACAGGCGCAATACTGCGCAAGCCTCAACACCCACAGCCAATACCTGTCAAGTCTGCCCCATCATTTGCCTAGACTGAGTCGCAACTCAGGCAGACTTATAGTGCAGGTGGGCCGAATCGCTAACTCCATGGAGCAGATGAGGGCAGACAACAGCCAAATGCAGTCAAACCTCCAACGCATCTTGGATGATCAGCAGCGGCAGCAACAATCACTTATACAGATAATACAACACAACCAAATGATCAACGACAACCTCTCACGCATGATAGCTAACAACACTGCCGCTAACACTCAGCTCACAGCAAGCTTGAACAATCTAAGCCAAAGCCTTAGTGTGTTGGCATCACACCATGCCACATCTAGTTCTGGGACAACGACACCAAGCCACACCCCAGTTCATTCCCCAGTCCGACGCTCAAGTCGAACCCGCACCGAGCCAGCACAATCCTCGGCACCCAGCACACACAAAAAAAAACATTAATAATGTTCGGTCAGAATATATTGACCATTACAGTGTTTTTTCTTTTAGATTGGTCTCAAAAAGTTGTGTGTTTAAATTAATCAATTGTGAACACGCAATATGTGTATTGTTTAATTAGCTCCACATGCACATTAGTGTCTTGGGCCAGATGTGGATTGTTAGAAATATATTGCCTGCCCCTAGGTGTCCTCAACTCAACATGTGTCTAAGCTATGTCACCCAGCACATTGTCCATGGCCGCAAGATCAGATAAAGCTACCCTGACTGCATACCACTGCGACTCTTGGGTAGGGAAGCAGAGAGAGGCATCTATGTAGCCATCCAAGACATCCAAAACCTGAGTGGCCCTTCAAAAATTAAAGGTGAGTGTCATGACCTGTAATCAATACAATACTGTTTTCTATTACATTACAGAAGCATCACTTAGACATAGACGTGTATGTATGTTTTAACTCACCTGAATTAACTATTTTTAAAAGGTGGCCCGTGAGATACTAATTACATTGCCAGTCACAGGCTGGAAGCTGCCGGTAGCCATAAAGTGCAACACAGGCAGGAGTTTGTGCAGGCCTGAGACAGAGCGAGAGCGTACTGTCTCAGGGTCTAGGGTCAGTTTGACAAGGTCATACAGAGTGAAAAAATTAATTACATTTAGTCTGAGCATCTGTATAACATGGTCATCAGCAAATTTGATATCGTTTAAAATCCCTAAAAAAAAACAAGCCATGGCCAGCCTACGCGGAACATGTACAACCTGCTTACCCTGTTGAGTTTCCTGGCCAGGGTTTATTGTAGCCTCATGGAGCAGTGTCAGGTATCCCCCAGCAAACAAGACAGCAGTACTACACACAGTAGCAGCCATTTCAGATTGAGAGTGGTGAAAAATGTGCTTGGGCCCCTTTTAAAGGTCCAAAAAGTCAGGTGTGACTAATGTAGAATTGACAACACAGGTAAACACGCTTCTCAAAAGCAGGTCTACTTTTTTTTAGGCTTTTTGTACGATTAGTAATTTTTCCCGGCCGCAAATCCATTTTCACGGTAGAGATTTCAGTAGATAAAGTCAACCTTTCTGTCAAACTTGACAGGTACCACACCCACTTCTCCTAGGACCCGCCCCCTTTTAATATTAAATGATAGTGTTTTATATCGCTTAATATAAAAATTTATATAAATTGATAGTGTTCGATATTAAACCGTATTAAAAATTATTGCGTAACACCAGTCACAGAGTGTCGCGCAACACCAGTCGCAGAATGTCACGCAACGCGGCGCGTCAAATCAGGCGGATGAAAGATGCATATTACACAGTGTTAAAACCAGGTAGTTACAGACCGTCTTATTTCACATGGATTAGGCTGTACACATTCAAGCATCACACATTCCAGCAGTTGAAACATCAAGCTTGGCACACATGGTACTAATTTAAAAGGTCATTTTAAATGTCACAGAAACCCCTCAGAAGCCACGATGTACAATTTGACCATGACCATTTCTTAGAAGCAAGGGTTCATCACACATGGTACTAATTTAAAAAGGTCATTTTAAATGTCACAGAAACCCCTCAGAAGCCACGATGTACAATTTGACCATGACCATTTCTTAGAAGCAAGGGTTCATCACACATGGTACTAATTTAAAAGGTCATTTTAAATGTCACAGAAACCCCTCAGAAGCCACGATGTACAATTTGACCATGACCATTTCTTAGAAGCAAGGGTTCATCACACATGGTACTAATTTAAAAGGTCATTTTAAATGTCACAGAAACCCCTCAGAAGCCACGATGTACAATTTGACCATGACCATTTCTTAGAAGCAAGGGTTCATCACACATGGTACTAATTTAAAAGGTCATTTTAAATGTCACAGAAACCCCTCAGAAGCCACGATGTACAATTTGACCATGACCATTTTCGATTGTTATCTCTGTAGAGGAACATTAGCACCACCTACAGGGTTATGTGTTGACTCAAATCGGATTTTTCCATCTTTTGGATTAATTACATACCATAATGAGATATCATGGTGATGGGTCCTAAAGCTATGCACAGAATGCATTTATATTGCCTGTGCGCCTTATACACACAACCTGAAAGTAATTTTAGACAATATTTTTTGTAATTTTAGCTACAAATCAGTAAGCCAGTGTATATTTATGGAATCATAAAATAATTTTGTATTCATGTACATTAGTTCATAAGAACTTCTGTATAATGCTTTTTATGAATTAATATTGTAATTTTAGCTACAAATCAGTAAGCCAGTGTATATTTATGGAATCATAAAATAATTTTGTATTCATGTACATTAGTTCATAAGAACTTCTGTATAATGCTTTTTATGAATTAATTTTATTATTAAATAATTTATGAGCTTTTTATGAGCCTCATATTCTACAGTATAAGATATACCCATTTGGAATGACTTCCATTCAATCTATACAAGTAGTTTAGACCACTCAGGATTTTTATTTTTTATTTTTATTTTTTTTAATTTATTTATTTTTTTCCTTCTGTATATATAATATAAATGTATTTGGTATGCGTTTGATGCGCTGTGTATGACATTTAAGAAACAGCTAAAAGATTATATCTTTATTGTAACTGAAAATAATTATCACAATTACTAAATTATAGACTAGAGTTTATATATTTAAAAGTCCCGCCCCAAGCATCTTGGAAATGTGGGACGGCGTACCACAGGTTGGTGGGGGCCATATGGCTCACAGCCAGTGTTATAAGAACAGGACACAGCACTGATGTGCACTGAGAAGAAATTTCAACTGAAGCTGCACCGCTATACACACTTGAAGTTATAATGGTAAGTGTTGTTATTATTATTATTATTATTATTATCATAATTATTATTATTATTATTATTATTATTATTATATTTATACATATTGCATTTTTTTTTTTTTTTATTTATTTATTTTACAAATATGGCTCTGAAGGCTGTTTAAATATGTGGGCTCTATGCCACGATATACACACTGTTACACGATTCTGCCCTGCCATTGCATCCTTTGTTTTTAGACATACATGTATAATATGTTAATATTTCAAACCTATTGGACAGTTGCAAAGCGCAGTATGAACTCATATGTGAAATGCTACGTTTTTACTACTTCTTTTTGTGGGTATACCCACATTGATGTTGCTGTTTAGCGATGCATTGTAACACATAGAACATATAGCTTTTAATAATGTGACTGTCTGAAGGTTATTTAAATATGTGGTAATAGCGACATCTAGTGGTTCATTTTGGGAATGCGCCGCCGGCTTTTAATAATGTGACTGTCTGAAGGTTATTTAAATATGTGGTAATAGCGACATCTAGTGGTTCATTTTGGGAATGCGCCGCCGGCTTTTAATAATGTGGCTGTCTGAAGGTTATTTAAATATGTGGTAATAGCGACATCTAGTGGTTCATTTTGGGAATGCGCCAACACATTATTTCAACTAATTCGTTTGATAGATATTAACCGTCTCTCATTTTCATTATTGGTTCAGAGACAGACAATGCAGAACATCAACAGCAAAAACGCTTTCATGGTTAGAAACAGACCTTCTTCTTCTGATGATGATGATGAGGCTTTGCCAAGTTATCAAACCTCTCAAAGTAAGCTATGTCTATAAATGACATTGACGCGTTTTTATTTATATTTCAAGTTTAAATAGTATGAAATTATAGTCAAGGTCTACAATTTGTTCATTTTTAAAAGTTTAAATAGTATGAACGTACAACAGTCTGGATACATTGATAAGTAATTATTAAATAGTAATTATTAAATAATTATTATTTTCTCATTTTTATTTCCCCCGATTTGACAGTAATCACAAATACAGAGAATTTCGATTTGTCTGTTGATAGTCCCTTTGGCTTAGACTTCAGCGCTATACCGGATTTTAATAATATTTTGGAATTGGCGCCAGATTGTGAGTAACATGATATCTTTATTTATTTTTTATTTTATTTTATTTTTTTATTTTTTATTCATTTATTTATTTTTCCACGGCTAAAGAATTAAAAATAAACCTTGTACAGTTGTGCTGATTTGTTGTCAACTGTACACACTTTATATTCTCAGTAATGAATCGCTTTTTCATGTTATTCTAATTTTATACCGTATGTAATTTTTTTTTTTTTTTTTTTCATTTTTTCACCGGCTAAAGATGCCACAAAAATGGATGATGCGACGGCTGATGGTATTCTACGGGATATATTGAACAAACCTGATTATTGTCACAACACCTCTATACAGAACAGCAATGTTGTTGATGAGCAACCGTTTTTCCCACACGCGACAGGGGGTCGTGCTAAAACATTCGAATATAAAGCAGGTGTGTAATCAAGCACTGTTATATGGTATATTGTTATGCGTTGATTTAAATGCTGATTTTCAGGCAGCGTCGTTTATATTTATTTTATAATATATGTATTACAGATGACGCTGTAGCAATGCGATATGCGCCGACGATACCAACAGGCAGTGATACAGTAGCGCAAATACACCGTCTTAGTACAAGCGGGAAAATATCAAAACGCACAACCGCCGCTGAAACGGAAAGCCATCAATTCGCAGCAGCAGGTGTGTAATCAAACACTGTTATATGGTATATTGTTATGCGGTGATTTAAATACTGATTTACATGCAGAGTCGTTTATATTTATTTTATAATATATGTATTACAGATGACGCTGTAGCAAGACGCTATGCTCCTTTGATACCAACAGTCAGTGATACATGCGCGCAGATACACAGGCCTAGTACAAGCGGGAAAATATCAAAACGCACAACCGCCGCTGAAGCGGAGAACCATCAATTCGTAACGCCAGCAATTGTACATAAGGGCGTTGCTAGGTCATCAGTTATGGCTGTGCATAACGGCTGTATCGTCCCGAACAAACGAAAGCCAGCTCGACCAAGAACGAATGAGAGAAGTCATAATTCAACATTTACAGATCTGAAAAGAAAATTGTCATATTCCGAAAATGATAAGCCGCAACGGAGAAGGATCGCGTTACAAACTGTATCATGCGTAAGTAATGATGTTGCTGTAACATCAAAACACACAGCGTTTAACACTGCAGACCGGGATGTCGCTGGTAATACAAAGACTGTAAAGGTTAAGAGGGCATCGCGTCTCTCAAGAAGTAATGTTAAGCAATTGTCGCAATCCGCTGTAATCACAATTCCAGATACACAGGTTTGTTCTGAAACAGAAACAAGGCACATAGCAGGCATTGGTTTGTTATCAAATATTGACTCAAGAAGTAATGTTAAGCAAATGTCGCAAGCCGATGTCATTACTATTACCGATACACAGGATTGCTCTGAAACAGAAACAAGACACATAGCTGGTAATCCTGTGATATCAGATATTGATGACATAAATGGGCAAGAGCTTATTACAAACTGTGTAGAGTCAACGACACAAGATCCGCAGAATAGTTCTGATGAAGTATTATCAGCCGTTGCAGGAATACCTGGTGATACTACAACGGTTGATTGTGTAACATCAATTCCCAATATTTTTACAACGACAGCCCTGGTACACGCATCGGCTGATGCTTGTGTACCGGTGCGAGGGCTAGCGCCCGACATAGTTGATGAATGTCAAAATTCAGAACAATTAGGCCAAGACGCTGAAATACAATTTTACGCGTTGTTGGGTAAGATACGGGAAGATGTTGAGAACATGGGCGTAAAAGCCGGATACTTGTTAAAACACATTAAAGGTGTGTGCCACGGTAGTAAATGTAAACAAGACATTGTTAAAGAAGTTGTTGAGACGTATATGAATGTCATGTCAAAATACATAGATCGGTCGGTTAAGACAACTGAATTTATTAAAGCCAACATACATCATTTTGCAGAAATAAATGAAACTGATCCGTGACTAGGCATGCTAGGCAATGGTTTGAAACGTGTTTTAAATTTAAATGCCTGTAAAAAAAAAAAAAAACCACGAATTAAACCTTGTTTAACATACAGGATCTCACAGTTATTCCGACGCGCAAAGGTGAAACAGGCTGTAACAACATTAACCAGATTGAGAAAGCGCAAGCGGCACAGGGAACATGTGGTAGGCGGGACGCAGAGTGCAATGTATGTAGATATAGATCAATCGCCACCCCAAGCATTACCGAATGACGAATCACAGGCTGACAATATTGAGCGCAATGCAAGCCCCATATATGATGATGCAGACAGTGTTGAGTCACCCGGTAATGACGAAGGTCGGCAACATGTATACTTAGAGGCAATTAACAGTTATGAACGACAACGACCGCATTTCAGAGCCGTTGAGTACCACAGGCACTATCGGTTTGTTAATTTGGACAGGGTTACATCATTTGTAGAGGGGGTTCGAGCCATTCATACGGCTATACAGGCCATGCTCGATGGTGTCCTTGCGGGCGTGGATCCGGCCGACCGCGTTCAGCTTAGATTGGAGGGGGGTGGATTACACAATGCCATCTATTCGCATCGTAAGCCGCAAGAAACATTAGACGCGGCCAGTTTTTTGAATCAGATTACAAACACGCTTCAAAGTAACGCTGAATTCTTATTATCCACAGGCTTAAGATTTGTGATCAGTATTTTTAGAAACAGATCAGGGTCTGGCTTGACTGGGCGTAGTTTACAACGCCTGCCCCAAAGTTTAATAATAAATAAAAGAAAGAGATATCTCTATGACTTCAGACGCATAGGTAATAACCTGTGTTTGGCCGCTAGCGTCTGTAAACTTCTGGATAAAGGTAACAATGCCGATGATCATGTAATACAGGAGAGAGCGATCCAACTACATAAAGCTTTGAATCTGCCGCTTGATAAAGCGGTCAGCTTTAGCGATGTTGCAATTTTTGAAAATTATTTAAATGTCTCAATCAATCTCCTCTATTATAGTCAAAATGATTGGAAATACTACAGTACGGACAGTCGTTACAAAGACACGCTGTTTGTGCTATATCACGATTGTCACTTTTATGGGATACTCGATATCAAAGCGTTTCTTGGAGCCCGATATTATTGCATCCGTTGTCATAGCGCTTACCATCATAAAAATAATCACGATTGTCTTTTCTTTTGTAAGGCTTGTCACAGGCCGGATTGTATTGACGATGGTGTGACGGCTTTAAGGTGTTCGTTGTGTAGGGTATTTTGTCGATCAAACGAGTGTTTAGAGCTACACAAAGCTTTAGCTCTTGATCACAAAATATCCTGTCTTGAACATGTATATTGTGACAAGTGTTGTCTCTACAGGCGAACAGATCATAACTGCCGAGGCCTAAAGTGTCCCATTTGTAAGGTGTTCGTTGATGGTTTTTCGAACCATTTGTGCTATATACAAACCATCAAGCCGGAAGAGCCCACAAAGAAATACATCTTTTATGATTTTGAGTGTATGCAGGAGACAGGTGTGCACATACCAAACTACTGTTACGCTTTAACATTAATGGGGGAGAAAGACTGGGAGTTTAAGGGTGTTGCATGTATCGAAGACTTTGTAAAGACATTCATGAAACCAAAATTTGAGCATTACACATTCATAGCCCATAATGCAGGTCGCTATGATGCATATTTTGTGCTGCGCCAGCTGATTAAGGAGAAATTAAAGATTGAATTATTATCTAGAGGCGGCAACATAATGTGCATCACGGTAAAAGATTTGAAGATAAGATTTATCGACTCTTTAAATTTTTTACCCATGCGGCTTAGCAAGTTACCAAAGGCGATGGGGTTTGACGGTACCAAAGGTTATTTCCCACATTTTTTTAACACAGCTGATAACCAAAATTACATAGGAACTATGCCGTCAATAGAGTATTTTGGTCCACAATACATGATGCCTGATGAATTATCTGAGTTTACAGCTTGGTATAAACAGTGTGTACACAAACCGTTTAACTTTCAAAAAGAGCTCGTGCGATATTGTAAAGACGATGTGAAAATATTACAAAAAGCTTGTGATGCTTTCAGATCTGCTGTTATATCCATGACAGAACAGGAGTTTCTAATAACAAAGAAAAAAAAAAAGGTTGTGGTTAAACGTCACATCGAGGCTTTTCAATTAGTTACGTTGGCGAGCGTATGCATGGCCATGTACCGGTGTAAATTTTTACAGGAAAAGACACTGGCGCTTGTACCGGGTGATAACTATCACAAGACGCAGAAGCGTTACTCAACGCCCGCCATACAGTGGTTAATGTACATAGAACACAAAGAAGGGGTGAGTATAAGACACGCTTTACAAGGGGGTGAGAAGAAAGTTGGTAAATACAGCCTGGATGGTTATGCCGTGATTAACGGAACACCCACTGCATTTGAATTCCAAGGTTGTTTTTACCACGGCTGTGGTGCTTGTTACAACGCCGATGATAAAAACAAACTGACTAAAACGACCTACGGTCAATTACACCACAAGACGCAGGTAAAGTTGCACTACCTTAAACGTTGTGGATTTCAGATACGTGAAATCTGGGGTTGTGAATGGAAGTCTATGCTAGATTCTGATGCGGATCTACAGGCTTTTCTGAAGGGTAAAGATTTACCCGAACCCTTGGAGCCACGTGATGCGCTTTATGGCGGGCGCACAAACGCCATAAAGCTGTATCACAAAACAGGCTGTGATGAAAAAATACACTATTTTGATTTCACCAGCCTCTATCCGTATGTTAATAAAACCAAAACGTATCCTATACAGCACCCACGCATTATTTATAAGGACTTTGGTGATGTCACAAAGTATTTCGGTTTTGCCAGGGTTAAAGTTTACCCACCTCGTGGCCTATTCTTTCCGGTTCTGCCAGTTAAAATGGGCGGCAAGTTAATGTTTCCATTATGTCGCACATGCGCTGAGTCTGGACAGACTGAGCCGTGCGTTCATGATTCAGAAAAACGTGCGCTCATCGGTACATGGTGTACCGTGGAACTAAACTTGGCTGTAGAAATGGGGTACAAGGTATGTAAAATCTATGAGGTGTGGCATTTTGATGAGAGATCTGACAAATTGTTTTCAGGCTACATTAAAACGCACCTCAGGGATAAACAAGAGGCCTCTGGTTATCCCGAATGGTGTACAGACGCCGAGAAACGCCAAGAGTATATAGACGCCTATCAAAAAAATGAAGGCTTGTCTTTACGACCCGAACACATAGAAATCAACCCCGCTAAAAGACAAATTTCAAAATTGTTTTTAAATTCCTTATGGGGTAAATTTGGTCAACGTAGCAACATGCCCAATACGTGTCTAGTGACCGACCCCGACAAGCTTTTTGAATACGCGTTCTTACCGTACTATGACGTGTCCGCTTTGGATTTTATTGACGATGATACAGTTATGGTAAATTGGAAGTATGCCAAAGACCATTACACCAGGGGTGCAATTTCAAATGTAACTATAGCTATCTTTACAACTGCTTATGCACGTGTTGAACTGTACAAACTACTGTATAGATTACAAGATAGATGTCTTTATCACGACACCGATTCTGTAATTTTTGTCAGTAGACCCGGTGACTGGAGCCCGCCATTGGGTGATTATTTAGGTGAGTTGACCAGCGAACTGCCCACAGGCACCCATATAACAGAATTTGTCTCAGCCGGTCCCAAGTCATACGGCTATCGACTAAACAACGGAAAGACCTGTTTAAAAGTTAAAGGTATAACGCTCAATGTTGATAATGCGCAGCACGTTAACTTTGACAGCCTGAAAGAACTGGTCTTAGATTATCCTTTAAACCCCGAAGGCGATGACCAGAAAAAGGTTGTGATCCGTCAACCCGGTATAGTACGTGTGAAAAAGTGCTGGCAGATAGAGACGCGTACTTTGCAGAAGACGCAAAGGTGTGTTTATACTAAACGGGCTCTTACGGACAACTTCACAACACTGCCGTTCGGCTATTAAGATGGACACCAGATTTCAACACCCTTTCTCATGTATTTTAGCGGGGCCGTACAATTCGGGTAAAAGTTATTTTGTCAAAACGCTGTTGCAACACGCTGCAACACATATGACTCATGTACCTGATAATGTTGTTTGGTTTTACACCTGTTGGCAACCTATATACGACCAACTTCTGCGTGATTACCCCGGTACGCGCTTTATAGAGGGGTTACCAGAGTCTTTTAGCGATGATCAACTTTTTCCCCCTGATAAGGTTAATTTAACAGTGATTGATGATTTGATGGACGCGGCAAGTAATAATTCTGAGGTTGAGAAGGCTTTCACAAAGTATGTACATCATCGTAATCTCAGTATCCTGTACCTTGTCCAAAACATATTTTGTCAAGGTAAAAAGAGCAGAACTATACATTTAAACACAAAATATATGGTTCTGTTCAAAAACCCCAGGGATAAAATGCAGGTGGGCATTCTGGCTAGACAAATGTACCCATCGAAACATCGTTTTTTTCTCGAATCCTATGAATCCGCAACGGCTGCCCCTTATGGGTATTTGCTGGTTGATTTAAGAAACAACGCTCTTGACGATTATCGTTTACGAAGCGGCTTATTCCCACCAGACAAGCCTGTCGCTTTTGTCATTAAGAAGCGTGGTTCTATAAAGCTATAACAGTACAACCTTTAGTCATTTGTTGCCATTCTAACAACGGTGAACATGTCGGGGCGGATAAGACGTAATTGGGTGCTTTTAAAAACGTTAATTAAAGCAACACCAATCCAAAGAAATGCTATTTTATCCAACGCTTCAAACGATTTAGTCACGGCTATTTGTGAGATAGCGCTCAACACGCTTAAAGGCAAAATACCGCTGTCTCAACGGCAGCTGAACTACCTTAAAAAGAAGCGTGCGCTTATAAAATCACTTTGTAATAAGAAATGTGCCATTGGAAAAAAGAAGAGTCTGGTTAAACAGTCGGGGGGTTTTATCGGCTCGCTGCTTGGTTTTGCTATACCGCTAATTACAGGTCTATTGTCTAATCGCTGATGGAGTACGCTGAGAAAATGTATCTGGTGCCTCAGAATCAGATAGAACGTTTACATAATAAAACGAACAGCGACGACATACGTAAAACAGCAACGCACGGTCTAGATGTAGAGATCGTGAAAATACTACAGAATAATGATTTATCAGAATATGAAAAAGCAAAGCGATATACAATGTTGTTGCAGAGATACCTGGTGTTGAGTAAGCAGGCTGATAGTGAAATGTCAACTTTAGCTCTTTTATCACCCGTTGCAAAATCTGTTGATGAATCAAATAATACGACACAGCCTATTGCCCCCGATGCTGTTTATCATGAGCTTTTGAGCGGTGTTAATGACCGGTATAAGAAAAACTGTGAAATACTATTGAGTAAAATGACACGCTCTAAACACATCACAGACTGGAACAGTAAAGGGGAGTTTCTGTACAAAGGCGTCACTGTGCCTGGTTCCAACATGTTAGATTTAATAAGAAGCATCACGCAAAGTAACGGTGTGTCGATCCGTAATATACCGAATGGTTGGCCTGAATTTATGCGGGCTATGTCTGAATTGAATATTCCCTCAACCGTCATAGCCAATGCGGGGAATAGAATGTGTTTAGAACGATTAAAAGCTGAGATGCAGGATGACTCTGATGGCGCTGTGACATCGCCCATGTCGTTACAAACCCTTAACAAAGGGCGAATAAATGTTTTAAGTCCCCCAGGTTTAACAACACCGCACGGTTACTTACTGCCTAGGAAAAGATCCGTAAATCTATTTCAGGATTCACAGTGGCTGAAACTATAACATATAACTAATTTATATTATTTTTATACACTGTATTTTGTGTTGGTATTTTGCGCCACAATGTTTAACTTATGTCAATAATATTTTATGTAATGTTTTAAATGCATCTTTACCGTGTTATATATATATATATATATATATACATATATCAATAAAATATGCTTATGCTTTATAAAACAACGTTTTGTTCTTTGTTTCTATTGCTGTAAACGGAAGAAATTTCAAGCACACGATATAAAGTTTAATAAACAACGTTGTTTATTAGAAAAACATCATAGATATGATGCGTTGTACATAAAACGTATCAAACAGAATGTTGATTACAAGTTACACAAACAATACAACGTTGTGCGTAACACGCTTCACACACAGCGTTGTGCGTGAAACGTTTTATGTACAACGTGTCAAGTTATGACACGTTGTACATAAAACGTTTCACGCACAACGCTGGTTACAAGTTACACAATTCTGTATATATCAATATGCATAATGATTCAGACAATGGCTTCTTGGTAGTCGTCTTACAAAATTTGAAACAAAACAATCATTACGTTTTGTGTCATCACTAAAACGGGCCAGTACATCCACATATTTGTATTTTTTACACATGTAAAATATAAAGTATATGCAATATTGACCGCAAACGGTACTGTTAAAATTTTGCAACTGCATATTTTGGTGATAAACACTTTTTGAATTCAAGTTTAAAAAATGTATTATTGCCTTTGGGAATAGGGGGCTGTCAGGGGCTAACCCGTAAGAATCAAAAAAGTAACATTCACGTTGTTCGTTAAAATAAGCGGCCAACCAGTGCTCACCCGGCTGCCCGCTGCTATGCGTATTGATTACAAACGCGCAGGGATATTGCAACAGTTTACTGACCGGTAACATATCGCACGGATACGTTCCTTTAAAAACATGCCTTGTGCTTTGCACGGCGTACAGAATACAGTTTATCTGTAATGTGTTCATTTTTTCAGCAGCGTAGTGTTAGTTTATTTCATTTATAGATAATCGTACAGCACATCGCGCCTTTGATTAATCTCGATGATGTTATCAAATAGAGCGTATATTATCACATTGACTGTCCGGTCCAACGCTTCTGCAAAGCGGAATTCGGCACGTAGATTGCCTGTTCTTATCAGGGAAAGGTGTTCTCCACACTCCTGTTCTGGTGAAAGGTCAAAAGCAAATAGCGTGTAGCCCCTGAGGTACTCTTCGCGGTCAATCAGTATACCATTGTCAGATTTCTGCTTATTTGTGATCTGTATGAGTGACATATACTCTCTTACAGCATTACCGCTTTCAAAGTCGGGTTGAAATGGCTTGGCGGGGTGCGGCGTTCCATCCAGATAAAGGGACGCAAAACTTACATTTTTATGTTCAAAGCACAGGGGGTTCCGGTTATGGATTCCTGAAAATGATTCGTTATCCACGAAACCGGCTATAACTGTTTTCGGCACTTGACCTAAAAATAAATTTTCTAGATTAAATACTCTACTGCCTGTTGGTACGCTGTAGATTTTCATCCCAACGCGGTCAATCGCGTATTTCGCGTTACCGTTTAACAGAGCCTGCGCGTGCCCAATCCGCACGGCCGGTGAGACCTGAACTCTTTTCACGAACAGGGATGCAGCTGTGATCTGTATTTTAAAGGCATCCGCCTCAGACGACATTAAGCAGAATGCGTCTTTGTTTCTGGTTAGTTTAATCTTCAGATCAACGGCGTTTAAAATTAGTTTATGTTGATGGAAAAGGTCGCAGTGAAGCGGTCCTAGCAGTTCAACAGTGCGACTCTGCGCTGTTGCACCTGCTCGTTTTTTGAATCCCGTATTCGGGCCGTCCAGCGTCGTGTTGTTAAATTCACCATCCACATCTTTGTAAAATAGTCCTGTTGTGTGTTTTGTTGATAATGCGTCCGAGCTGTAATTTAATATAGTCTCAATGTACGCGCGGTATGCGTAAAGATTGTTGGATTGTGATATGAGCCTGTCGCCCAAAGTTACATCCACTTGGTTGAATAAAGTCGCTATTGGGTAATTAATAAGCGCGACCCGCGCACCTTGCGGTATCGGCGTGTTATCGGTTCGTACGATCTTACATGTCACGTACAACAGCGTATTGTTCAGATCGTAGTAGTGTTCACCGCTGGCTGCTATATAAAACTCAAGCGGAGCTGTGTCGGATAACGCCGCTAAAGGTTGAACTTCGACGTATAGACTTTTCTCTATGCTAGTTTGTGTCGGGGGCACGTCAAAAAGATCCAGCTCTGTTTTTGCACATTCAACGGATTCGTGGTGTATGAAAGACATGTTTAAAAAATATCACCAGCGGCACTCTTCGGCTTTCTCTTCTTCTTTGAGTTGCGTCGTCTCTGTTTTTTATTTAAAAAGGGTATGTCCCAAGGCGGAAGCGTTATCATACGCTTCCGTTTTCTTTTAGACACGCCTTTTCTTGTATATATTAGTCCTGAACCGTCTTGCTTTGCTTGGTTCGCCTCGTGTATCTTATTCACAACGGCCGTTGTGGCTTGCCCGATAACATCTTTCGCTATATTACGAACCGCTGTCTTCATATGCGGTTTAGCCAACTCTAAACCTCTCCGGAAAAGAGGAACAGCTTTTCTGAAAAGACTTCGAAAAATACCGCCTAAACCGCAGCCGTACATGTATGCGCTGCCGTGAAAACCTGGTAATCCATTACCGGCTTGAGATTTATAATATTGCGCATAGAGTCCCGGATCGCCATAATTTTTAACAGCGACCATTCTGCTTAGTTAATAAAATTCAGTTTTGCGACGTCTGAAGTGTAGCTTCACGATCGCTTTCCCAAACTTAAATGCCATGTTCTCGTTTTGGTCGTTCTTTATCTCTATGGCTATCGTGTCAAAATGTGTTTTGCACAATGGTACGTAATCGGGTTTCTCGTATCGTATTGTGACAACCTCATTGTTATAACCCTTCATTTCAACAGTGCGAAGTAGCGGTACATAACTATCCCCGACCCGTTGGTGTTCGATAATGTCTGTGTACACGTACATCGTATATTGGCCGCCTTTGATGTCGGCGCATGGTTTAGAAATATTAGTTTTAGGTTGTAAACCCAGTATCCATGTCAGCTTAGAACCGGCGTGGATTTGATACAACAGTTTACTGTCACATGTTACAACGCGTGCAAATGGATCATACGTTAGTCTTAATCCAACGTCCAGTTTCAGTTGTACAATTTCAGCGTTGATTACGTTTAGTAACGCTTCGATTGTTTCATAAAAACCGGGTTTAATGCACAAACTCGCGACTCTCGCCACCGGCTGTTCCGCCGTTCCATCCCATGATAATTGCAGTCTACAATCTTGTAAATCCAATGTATTCCACGTATGCGGGTATTGTATCTCAGTAAGTGCCACTTCCCATTCGCCATTTAAGTCTATCGGTTTAGCCAACTTTGTCGTATAGTTAGAAATCTTATTTTGCGGGAAGGTAACAGCCGATGCGTTGCTGGGTAAGGTTATGTAGAACGACTTGTCATCCATCGCACGTCTTGTTAGATCCTGATGATCTTTATATGTCTTTTATCACCGATGCTGCGACCCAACTGTTAAATTTTGCGGGGTACCCGCGCCACTTGACTAACGCGTATTTACGGCCTCTGACCGTCTTATTTTTTAAAATCTTTTCCACTTTGTAAACTCTGTTATAGTTTTTTGGTATGCTTTGAAGCTCTTCGGGGTAAAAACTACCTGTTATAACTTCACCGTACAGATCTGCCAACTTATAAAGCGGTTTAATCCCTTTAGTGTTCACACTATGTACAACAAAAATCTCCTCAGAAAAGCTCTGTTCGTAACCTTTCTGAAATATGTCCTTATATTTAGAAATACGGACGTGGTCACCGATTCCTAAACAAACTGGGGCTTTCTTACTTCTAAAGTAATCACCGTAGGTCGTTTTGAAGACACTCAATGCGTTAGAGTCATTCACATCGTTTGGAGCGCACTTAATCGTTCTATGGTATGTGTTATTATAGCTGCGTATGAAGTCTTGTAAAACGTCTATATATCTGTAGGTATTCTTTGCCGTGAAATAGCGCCACATGCGTGTTTTTAAAGTCCTATTGAAGCGCTCTATAACAGCCGCTTTCACATCGTTATTGGTCGTGAAATGCTTTATACCGTATTTTTCTAACACCTTTTTTAGGCTTCTGTTTAGAAACTCTTTACCATTATCGGTTTGTAGCTTCAACGGCACATCGCCGCGCTGGAATATTTTTTCAAAAGCATTAGCGACCGTTGCTGCATTCTTAGCGGTCAGACTTTCACCCCACACCCTCTTACTGAATATATCGATGATTGTTAATATGTATTTAACGCCATCGTTGTATTTTGACAAATCTATCAGCGAGACCAAATCGCATTGCCACTGTTGGTTTATACCCGATACACAAATCATGTTCCTTTTATAGTTTTTTCTTGCTGGCTTGTGCAGCGTGTATGCGTCTTGTTCTTGTAACCACTTTCTTACGTCGGATCTTTTAAATTAATTTTTAACCGACCCATAATATTTATCAATGCCGCTAAAACTACCTGGTTTTAACACTGTGTAATATGCATCTTTCATCCGCCTGATTTGACGCGCCGCGTTGCGTGACATTCTGCGACTGGTGTTGCGCGACACTCTGTGACTGGTGTTACGCAATAATTTTTAATACGGTTTAATATCGAACACTATCAATTTATATACATTTTTATATTAAGCGATATAAAACACTATCATTTAATATTAAAAGGGGGCGGGTCCTAGGAGAAGTGGGTGTGGTACCTGTCAAGTTTGACAGAAAGGTTGACTTTATCTACTGATTTCAAATACGAATGCTTAGTAAATGACCGAGTTCTAGATCTAAACAGCCGCGTTTGACCGATGGTGTATTCATTCGTATTTTTACTACACAGCCGTAATAAAAATACGAATGCACTCATTACTGCCGTGATTTGAGTTTAGTAAATTCCCGAGATGACATTTTGAAGAAAAAACACCATCTCGGTCAAAATCGGGAGCTTAGTAAATTTCCCTACAAGTGTCAAAAAGATTTTTGCACACTTTCCCATTTGCTCCTGAAGGTAGGAAATTCTGTGAAGAACCCCGGGGGGTTGGCATATCAGTTTCTTGACTGTCAAAAAAGGTGGTGCTGCCTGCCCTAGGCTCCTTTACCATAAAGGACCCTGGGGATGGAAAAATAGACTACACTAAAATCTATCTACACAGCGGCAGTTGTTTCGCAAAGGCCAGTCATAGCAGGTTGCTGGATGACCCATGCCATTCACACGTGGGCATCTCAAATTCAGGAGGGCCTCTCCGGGGATATGCCTCTGGTCACTACGGTGACTCTCCTGAAGCACATTCAGGACTCTGCACGCGTCCTGTGTGACTCACTCAAGGAGATGGGCAATATTAATGCTAGGACTTCTGCCATGGCAGTGTTGGCGTGCAGGGCAATGTGGTTGCGCCAATGGATAGCAGACGCAGAGTCCAAGCGCAGTGTGGAATCTCTCCCCTTTTCTAGGGAGTGGCTTTTCTGGGTTCAGTTGGATACGTGGATTTCTAAGGTTACTGCAGGGAAATCCACGTTTCTCCCCTCTGGGGCCCCGCCGGCTAGGCGTTCCTATCCGGGGCCGTCTGATCAGTCCTTTTGGTCTAAAATATTTCGATCTAGGGCCAGAGGTGCCTCCAATGCGGCTAGAGGCACCATAGGTAACACAAGAAGACCTACAAACACCGGTTCTCAGGAACAGAACGCCAGTTCTGCTTCCACTAAGCATGACGGTGCCCACCCACCCCGAGGGGATCTCGACTGCGTCACTTCAGCGGCGACTGGGAGAGTTCCTGTCAGGATACCTGGGTCAAGGACCTAATTTCTCAGGGCTACAAGCTGAAGTTCGACGGTGCTCCTCCCCAACGATTTTCCAAACCAAGCTTACCAGCTTTGGAGGATATGCAAGTTACTTTGCAACAGGCCATCCGAAAGTTGTTCCCATCCCACTTCATTGTTCCAGTACCAATACAACAACAAGGAAAGGGTTATTACTCCAACCTGTTTGTGATACCGAAGCCGGACGCTTCGGTAAGGCCCATTTTGAATCTAAAATCCTTGAACCCTTACCTAAAGGTTTTCAAGTTCAAAATGGAATCCTTGCGAGCAGTGATTGCGGGCCTGGAAGAACAGGGATTCATGGTCTTCCTGAATATCAAGGATGCCTATCTCCATTTTCCAATTTGGCCATCTCATCACGCTTATCTGAGGTTTGCCATACTGGATGATCACTACCAGTTCCAGGCGCCACCCTTTGGCCTGTCCACAGCTCCAAGGGTGTTCACGAAGGTAATGGCTGAGATGATGTTTCAGCTCCGGTTCCAGGGGGTCAATGTTGTCCCTTACCTGGACGATCTCCTGATAAAAGCAAGATCCAGGGAGCTTTTATTGCTCCATATCGACCGCACTATCCAACTTCTGTCACACCATGGGGGGATTCTCAATTTACAGAAGTCCCACCAGGAGCCAACTCAGCGGCTTCTGTTCCTGGGGATGTTACTGGATACTGTGGCCCAGAAGGTGTTCCTCACAGAGGACAAGGCAAGAACACTTCAGGAGATGGTCCGCATGGTTCTCCGACCTGCTCGAATATCCTTCCATCTTTACATAAGATTGTTGGGGATCACATCTTCAGATGCACCGGATGATACGGCTGTCACCTCAGGCCAGGATTTTCCTCTAGTGGTGGCTGCAGTCTTCCAATCTCCTGGAAGGCCAGAATTTCGGGATTCAGGATTGGATCCTCCTCACGACGTATGCGAGTCTGAGAGGATGGGGAGCTGTCACCCAAGGGGCTCAGTTCCAGGGCAGGTGGTCAGCAAACGAATCCCTCCTTCCGATCAACATTCTGGAACTTCGGGCAATCTACAATGCCCTGCTTCAGGCCTCTCCTCTACTCAGGCATCACGAGATCCAGGTACAACACCACAGCAGTGGCGTACATCAATCACGAGGAATAAAAAGCAGGGCCTGCATGCGAGGAAGGCACGTATCCGCCTGCGGAGTTCCACTTGGGACGTTTCCTGCAGGCTGGTGTGGGTAAGGACTTACGTCTGGGTTCCATTAAGGTCCAGATTTCAGCTCTCTCCATCTTCTTCCAGAAGAAATTGTTAGTGTTGCCAGAAGTTCAGACCTTCTTGCAAGGGGTACTTCACATACAACCTCCTTTTGTGCCGCCCACGGCACCCTGGGATTTGAATGTAGTGTTGGAATTTCTACAGTCCTCCTGGTTTGAACCTCTGATGGCGGTAGAAGACAAGTACCTCACGTGGAAGACGGTGATGTTACTGGCCCTGGATTCTGCTAGACGTGTCTCAGAATTTGGGGCCTTATCGTGTAAAAGTCCCTTTTTGTTCTTTTACGAGGACAGAGCAGATCTCAGGACTAGGCAACAGTTCCTGCCGAAGGTTGTCTCTGCGTTCCACTTGAATCAGCCTATTGTGGTTCCATCAGGTTTTGGCACTTCTGTTCCTCCAGAGGCATTGTATGTGGTGCGAGCCTTGAAGATCTATGTCAAAAGAACGGCTCGGATCAGAAAGACTGATTCCTTGTTTGTGCTATATGAGGCGCAGAAAAAGGGTTGCCCTGCTTCTAAGCAGTCCATTGCTCGTTGGCTTACTATCCAACAGGCCTATGTGTCGGCAGCCTTACCTGTTCCGCAGTCTCTGAAAGCCCACTCTACAAGAGCGGTAGGGTCTTCTTGGGCGGCTGCCCGTGGAGTCTCAGCCTTATAACTATGCCTGGTCGGCAGAGGCAGATTGGCCATAGTGCCCACAGGGAAGATTCCCGGTGGGCCGACGCACCCGTGGGGCCTGTTTTGTTTGAGGACATGTGGTCCTTTTTATAGACATAATGAATAAGATGGAAAATAATTTGCATATATGAAAATGACTTTGCCACTTAGCCTGTGATTGCAGATGATCTAGTGCATGCTCTGACTGCCTGCTTGGCTGACATATAAGATTGAGTGAATAGTGATTAGGATACGGTTGATGTAATAAGCAAGAAAATATATCTTTCTAAAGAATTATATAGTTTGCTAAATTCTGAAGGTGTATCATATAATGTGCTCATAATATTTAATTTTATTTCTTTTTAACTTCCCCCTTGATGCTGGACATGCCCACTATCTGGAAAGTCTTGGGGGGAGGGTGCTGCTGCCATGGCCCATGGTAGACCTTACACCTCTGGTGCTGCCCATGTGGGGCCACTAGTCCAAATTTTTCCAGTGCCGCTTTTTCTTCCCAATCCGCCCCTGCTGGTCGGGGAAGAACACCTTTGTGACGTTCTACAGGTTTGATACCCTGGCCAATGAGGATACCCAGTTTGGGCAGGCGGTGCTGCAGCAGTCTCCGCACGTTCCCGCTCGTTCTGGAAGCTTTGGGACATCCCCATCGTACTAAGTCTCCCCAATGGCTCTCATGCCAAGTTGGTCGCTCGCTAGCAGATTTTCGCTGCCGTGCAAACGCTATGCCACCGCCCACTGGGGAGTGTATTTTAGCTTTGCAGGAGTGTGAACACTTATGCAGCAGAGCTCCTGCAAACACATTTTGTGCAAAACAAGACCAGCCCTGTACTTACTCTTCATGTGTGTTGATTCTAACGACGGAGGGACGGCTTTTGACGTCAGACACCCTGAACGCCCTGTCACGCCTGCGTTTTTTCAGCCACGCCTGTGTTTTTCCAAACACTCCCTGAAAACGGTCAGTTGACACCAAGAAACGCCCTCTTCATGTTAATCTTCCTGTGTTCGCCCGTGCGACTGGAATCTTCGTTAGACTTTGTGCAAACCCACGATGCTCGTTGTACCCATAAGATGCGCATGCGCATTGCGGTGCATACGCATGCGCAGAAATGCAGATTTTTTGCCTGATCGCTGCGCAGCGAACAACAGCAGCTAGCGATCAACTTGGAATGAGGGCCAATATACCTTATGGATGCTAGAGAAAATAGGATTTTAATTACCTACCGGTAAATCCTTTTCTCGTAGTCCATAAGGGACATTGGGCGCTCGCCTCAGTGCGTTGACTTTTCTGCAGGTTGTCTTTCCATGGTTACCTGTTCAGCTGTTGCTGATTGGTTACCAGCCGTTGCTGGTTGTTTTATGTTAGTGGTGTGCTGGTGTATAAATCTCACCACTCGTTGTTATGTTCCTGCTCTCATGTATGTCCTTTCTCCTTCGGGCACTGTTTTACCTATAACTGCCTGTGGGAGGGCACATAGAGGGGAGGAGCCAGCACACCCAGTGAAGAAATTTAAAGTGCATCGGCTCCTTTGGACCCCGTCTATACCCCATCGTACTAAGTCTCCCCAATGTCCCTTATAGGTGGATTCCTGAGTTGAGGACACTTGAGCTCAATACGGAATTTGAATTCAAATGTTTTTTCACCATGAGATCCCCTTGAAATGTTTTTTCAATTTCTTGTTTTTCTTCCTCATCTTTTTCTATTTGCATATTTGTATTATGTGTTTTATGAGGATGCTGTTGACAAGACCGGAACCCTGACAATGGTCACAATGCCAACACTGGAATCCCGACTGTTGGCATTACGAACGTAGTGTTAGGCTGCAGAGGGAAGGGTTACGCACTAAGGAGTATGGTTCGATGCTAAGGATGGACGTTAGGGTTGAGGGGGTTGCAGGTAAGGAGGGTAAAGCTGGATACACACTATAAGATTATCTGTCCAATATTTCTGGGTGCAACCAAAATCTGGTAATGTCTGAGAGCAAATGACAATTTACCATTTGTTCCCAAACACTTTAAAACAGACAAAAATTTACGTTTAGAAAAATTGGGTAAATCTTTTTGATTTAACCAATTTATCCAAACGACCATTTTTGCCTATTTGCCCAGTGGTTGATTGTCATTTAGGGGGTAGAACTGGTTTTGGGGCCATAAAACTCCCCCACTCACTGATAAGAATTAAATGGCTTTTGGAACTTTCCAATATCTCTTGTCTCCTAACATTCCAGTATGCCACATAAGTATTTAGAAAAAGTGGGCAACATGTGCGGTGGGGGCCCCCTCTGGACTCAGGGGACCGTGTGCACTGCACACACTGCACACATTATAGAAACGCCAGTGTCTTGAGCCCTACATTGTGTTTATTACAGATATACTGAGATTTTCTCAAATATGGAATCTGAACAGTATTATGGATGTTGGTTCCTATATAAAACATAGTGAACTCCATGGACAACAGCTACTGGGCCTAATTCAGAGTTGATCGCAGCATCAAATTTGTTAGCAGTTGGGCAAAACCATTTGCACTGCAGGTGTGGCAGATATAACATGTGCAGGGAGAGTTAGATTTGGGTGGGGTGTGTTCAAACTGAAATCTAATTTGCAGTGTAAAAATAAAGCAGCCAGTATTTACCCTGCACATAAACAAAATAACCCACCCAAATCTAACTCTCTCTGCAAATGTTATATCTGCCCCCCCCCCCCCCCCCCCCCCCCATGCAGTGCACATGGTTTTGCCCAACTGCTAACAAATTTGCTGCGATCAACTCGGAATTACCCCCTTGGTCCCATAAAGTACCAGATTTTTGCTCCAACCAGAAAGACATAAGCTTATAATGTGTATCCAGCTATGGAGTTGGGGGTGAGGCTGCCGGAGAAAGTTAAGATACTTATGGATCTATTTACTAAGCTTTGGCTGGAGATAAAGTCGACGGAGATAACGTATCAGCCAATCAGCTTCTAACTACAATGTCACAGGCTGGGTTTGAAAAATGACAGTTAGGAACTGGTCGGCTGGTACTTTATCTCCATCCACTTTATCTCCATCCAGGGCTTAGTAAATAGACCCCATATTTACAAGGTGTTGGGATCCTGAGCATCGGGATGCAGGTGCCGCTTTTCCGGCATCCTAAGCACTGGGATCCCTTAACCAACCTATTTTACGGTCCTCATTTGTTTTAATCGTGTTTTACTTTTTATACCTGTTTTCTTTTCTTTTTTCTTTTTTTTCTTTTTTAAACTGTAGACACTGTGTGGACTGAATATATTTATATAGACCTTAATGTAGGACTGAGACCAATTCATATAGATGCCATCTACCATATCTCTATGAACTGGATTGTAGCAAGTCCGTTATATGTGGACTAACACCAGTGACGTGCGGTGAGGTCACTGGTTGGGGAGGCACTGGCAGCTAACAAGCCCCCCCCCCCCCCCCCCCCCCGAAAAAGAAAAAAAAAAGCGTGGTCCCCCAACACATCAGTAAAACCAGCACTAGGCAGAACCAGCCAGGGGGAGTAATGCCATAGCAGGGGAGACACTCAGTGTGGTGTCCCCCTGCCATAACATTAATCTGCCCCCCCAGCCAGTCAGCCCAGGGTTGGAATTCCTCGGAAAGTGGGAACCCCAAAAAATAAAAATGGGGTCCCCCCTCCCGAGCAATAACCAGCACTGGGCTGATAGCCCAGTGCTATGCCCCGCACCCCTGGTGGCGGTGGGTGCGGGGTTCATTGTGTGTTAATATTGTTCTTTACAGGTGGCCTACAGGTCCCAGCAAGCCTGCCCCAGCATGCTGGCACTTGGAGAACCATAAGTGCCAGCATGCCCGGACATAAAGGGCCTGCTGGCACCTGTAGTCCACCTGCAAAGAATAGTAATATTGTTCTTTACAGGTAGCCTACAGGTCCCAGCAAGCCTGCCCCAGCATGCTGGCACTTGGAGAACCACAAGTGCCAGCATGCCCGGACATAAAGGGCCCGCTGGCACCTGTAGTCCACCTGTAAAGAAAATATTAAAATAAAACACCACACAAAAATAAGCTTTATTAAACTGGGTCTTCACCTGGGGGCGGCGGCCTTTAAGCTCTTTTGCGTGGCCGCCGCCTTCCCAGGGCTTCCGGCGTCTTCACCTGGGGGGCGCCACCCCCCCCAGGGCTTCCAGCGTCTTCACCTGGTGGGCGGCGGATGCTAAGCTCTTTTGCATAGCCGCCGCCCAGCCAGGACTTCCGGCGTCTTCTTTCTTCAGGAGCTCTTCACTGCTCCTCCTCCGCCGTCGGACTGACTCTCCTCCGCCTAGCGCTGACTTATATAAGTCAGCCGGAGGGGGCGGGGCGATGACGCGGCGAGCCGTGATTGGCTCGCGGCGGCCATCTTGAATTTCAAAAATGACGCTGAGGCGCCATTTTTGAAACTGGAACCGCTCCGCTGCCAAACTCTGCAGATAAAGGTACATTTCCGCTGCCGCACCGCTGCCGCAACCCGCCACCCGCACCGCCGCCGCCCGCACCACCGCCGCATCCTGCCGCCCGCACCATCGCCGCATCCAGCCGCCCACACCTCCGCCAGCGTCGCCGACACAGTGATTGACAGCGGATCCAGTGAAGGATCCGCTGGCCAATCACTGTGGCCTCACTGACAGGGACGTGCTTTCATAGGTTGAAAGCACGTCCCTGTAGGAAAGCGGCACCACTAATGGTGCCGCTTTCCCATATATTTTCAATGGGCTTTTACAGCCCATGGCTAGTCCCCGACCGTGCCCGCCCCCCGCTCCCCATACTTTCCCCAGTGACAACGGGAGGCACCACGATCGGTGCCTCCCAAACACATACAGAGGGACGCAATGCAAAGAATAATATTAAGAAGATACATATGACACAGAATATGTGTCATATGTATCTTCTTTGTATTAACTTAATCATTAATGACAGGGGAGGCACTGCCTCCCCTGCCTCCCCTGACTGCACGTCCCTGACTAACACCAATAATGGGCGGTATTCAAATGATATATCGCACCCAATCTCCTTTCTAAAGAGATCCCCGTTATCGCGCATATTGTGCCCATAGTAATCAGGTTTAACTGCGCAAAGGGTTGGGTGCCCTCGCTACTCCAGGGGTAGCGAGCTGAAATAATTATACCACGCCTGTCAGCAGAAACAGAACGGGTGTGGAAGGGGTGAAAATAATTGAATACCGCCCAATGAATCTTTGTGGGACTTCCGGTAATAGAGCTGCTTCCGAATATGATGGACCATTGCCATAATGCTGATGGTTACATGCGTCATACGTGGAATACACCGATTAACATCGATGTGTACCAGCTGTTGCCCGGTTGTTCAGGGTATTTAATGGAGGATATAGGGCTTCATTCAGCACGAAATGCAATTGCAACTGTAAACACACTGATTGTGATCACGTATGCACATCTGCAAAGACCTCTGGCCAAACCCACAATCTCATTTGCGATTATACGACCCCTTCACAAATCTGGCTCACTCCCATTGCACGCACAGCTGCAAATGCAAGATTGTGTACATTCACTTAAAATTACGAGAATAAACGCAGCTCCTATACTGTACATCAATGTCTGCACAACACTGGGATGGTTTGTTTCTTGTTCTAGTCAGAATATTGGGGGCCATTCCGAGTTGATCGCTAGATGCCGTTGTTCGCAGCGCAGCGATCAGGCTAAAAATCGGCCTTTCTGCGCATGCGTATGCACCGCAATGCGCAGGTGCGTCGTATAGGTACAATGAGCATCATGGGTTTGCACAGAGTCTAACGTACATTCCTGTCGCACGGCCGGACGCAGGAAGATTGACATGAAGTGGGCGTTTCTGGGTGTCAACTGACCGTTTTCAGGGAGTGCTTAGAAAAACGAAGGTGTAGCATAAAAACGCAGGCGTGGCTGGGCGTTCGCTGGGCGAATGTGTGACGTCAAAAGCCGTCCCTCCGTCGTTAGAGTCAACGCACACGGAGAGTAAGTACAGGGCTGGTCTTGTTTTGCACAAAAAGATTTTGTAGGCGCTCTGCTGCACAAGCGTTCGCACTTCTGCAAAGTGAAAATACACTCACCAGTGGGCGGCGACAATGCGTTTACACAGCTGCTAAAAACTGCTAGCGAGCGATCAACTCAGAATGACCCCCCATGTTAGGCAGGCATTAAGGGTCATGGTGTAAACGCAATACATACATGTTAAAGTAATGTGTTGCTTACAATAGTAATGAGTTATGCTAAAATGAGCACACACATGATAACATAGATTCTTAAAGAAAAGTTTTTTATTTTGTAGATTTAAAAACCTAATTTATTTAATTGGGCATGCAGCATACTAAACAGCATTCCCTGCATCACTGCAAACACCATAAGCCGCTCATAACTTTATTGTGATTACATAACCTTTTCTTTAAGCTAGCTTATCACTAAATAAACCACACAACACACTGAAATAAAGACACGGACACAGTAGCTGGAGTTAAAGGTCAGACGACGTTTATTAATCGCTGACCAACTCTTTAAACTAATAATTGAGGCCGAATTAGAATTGATTTGAATATATATTTAACTTTAGTTTGGAGGATGGCAAACAGAAAATCGCTGCCAAACACCAGCACCAGTCACCTAGATGAAAAACCACCAAACCAAAGGAGGGGAGTACACATACCCCGCCTCCTTCCCGCATAACCCGCATTGTGCTGGCCTTACCCCTCTCTCTCTGGCAAACGTTCGGTTCCCGCAGGGGAACGTCTAAATGTCCAACCGCAAGAAAAGGACACACCTGCCGTCCTTCTAAAGAGGGAGCCCCACAATGACCACTTATGCCTGTGTGACAGCTGGTTGGCAGCGACTTCCCGCCAATCTGGCTTTCAATAGCCCACAGCAAGAACAAAAAACGTAGCCGCATTCTGGGAGGGCGGGCGGGCATAAAATGAATGGCAAGAGGAAGTTTAGCAAAATGGCCACCACCTATATACTAACCTAAGACCCTCCTCTTCATCTTGATGCACAACCTTCTAATCCAATAGGAAAAAACCAACCGGGAACACTGATCTGCCTAGCAACTGCTTAGTCATTTAAACAACCAATCACAAAAAGTTGATCGCTTATATGGCCTCAGGCTTATGCAGCCTTCAGCTTATCTAAGCCGCTCATAACTTTATTGTGATTACATAAACCTTTTCTTTAAGCTAGCTTATCACTAAATAAACCACACAACACACTGAAATAAAGACACGGACACAGTAGCTGGAGTTAAAGGTCAGACGATGTTTATTAATCGCTGACCAACTCTTTAAACTAATAATTGAGGCCGAATTAGAATTGATTTGAATATATATTTAACTTTAGTTTGGAGGATGGCAAACAGAAAATCGCTGCCAAACACCAGCACCAGTCACCTAGATGAAAAACCACCAAACCAAAGGAGGGGAGTACACATACCCCGCCTCCTTCCCGCATAACCCGCATTGTGCTGGCCTTACCCCTCTCTCTCTGGCAAACGTTCGGTTCCCGCAGGGGAACGTCTAAATGTCCAACCGCAAGAAAAGGACACACCTGCCGTCCTTCTAAAGAGGGAGCCCCACAATGACCACTTATGCCTGTGTGACAGCTGGTTGGCAGCGACTTCCCGCCACCAAGGTTTACCAAAACCGCCACCGCCATCCGCAACCACAAAAATAACCAAACAAGTAACTAACTAGCTCTACCGAAAAAGACCGAAAATATCCTCCAGAAAAAACTGCACTCCTTCCGGAGAAAGGTGGACCCCATCGTCTCTGTAGAACTGCCTGTTCCGCAGCACCAGCAGAGGATGCTTGATTGCCACTCCGCCTATGGCCTTGACAAAAAGAGACACCGTAGAATTCACCTTTTTGCGTGCTTTCTCCAGCGCCGAGAAACGCACCGCACCACGCCAATGGAAACGGGGCACCATTTCCGACCAGACGATGCAGACCCCCGGCCAATGACAACGGATCGCCACCACATCTGCCTTTATAGACAAAATCAAATCTATGCCTTTAACTCGGCCTAGATCATTACCACCCAGGTGAATGATAATACAACTGGGGCGACCCCAGCGGCGCTCCCGAGAAAAAAGGACGCGCAACAGATCACCCCATAACATACCCCCTAACACCTAACCATCTCAATTGCCTGGACCCAAAAATCTCAGTCGCCCTAGATGCCATGGGATGTTTCTCCGCCAAAAAAATATAGGAATGACCAACCATCCATATGTGGTCTCCAAAATTGATGACAGCTGCAAATGAAAATATCCTAACATCAGATTATGCACATAATCCGTAACTTAAACACAACGTAACAGAATTAAAAACCCAAGTGAAGGAGAAAACTCAAAAAACCTCCCGTGGACCTTGATAGAACAGCCAATTGAAATTAGGCCCCCTCGGAGGAAAAATTTTAAAAATTCACTTCACACCCTCGATTCCTGAACGGTAAGCGTTCAAAAACCGACGAGTAAACACGTTTTTGGGTTAGCGCAACAGGCGCACTTATAATTTATCTATACGGACATAGGACTTATAGGAGGCCGACTTCCAGCGACCCAACTCCCGAATAGCCGCAGGTGATGAACCAGCAGCCGCCGCATGGGTAGCCGCCCCAATCCGAAAGGAATGAGTACCGAAGTCCGCCTCCTGCAAGCCCAGCGCCGTCAAACATTTCTTGAACACAGACGCAAACTGAAACTTTGTCAGAGGGTCAGCCTGCACGTGTACCAGCAACTGGTTGCCCTCCTGAGGTCTTAACCGCACATACTCTTGCGTCAAACGCAGCGGGCAAACGCCCGGTTCCTCCTGAGCCTCCAATGACAACCAGCGACCCCGACCAGTTTGATCTGTCTTGGATCGCACAATCCGACAGAGCAAAAGGCCCTCCTGCAAGCGCACGTTCTCGTAGAGCAGACCTGATTCCCGGGACGCCTTGCTGCTCGCCACTAATTCGCTCACCCGGAAAGCCCCGAAAAAGGCCAGGGTATATGCACAACTAAACAATGCCACCTCAAATTCCGAGGACGCAATCCGAGGTAGCACATGCAGCAATTCTGCTAGTAGCTGCAATGTTATTGGCCTACGTGAATCCGCAGGCGCTGGGTGCAACCTAGCCCAACCTTTCAGCGCTCTGGAAAGGACAAACGACCCCGTGGGGTCCGTCATCCCGTGAAGCCGCGAGTGGAAGGCGATGCCCGCAAGGGCAGTAGCCATGGCCGCTTTTGACCTACCGTTTTGGTAATGTTCCCAAACAAAGGTCAACAGGGCGTCGGCCGAGGACTCACCTGCCACCCCGTACCTACTCTGAAAGGCCGACCAATCCCGCCATGCAGCATCATACGCTCGTAGAGTGGAGGGAGCCAGAGCACACCTGGCTAAAGCAGTTAACCCGATTCGACCATCTGCCAGACAGAAGGTGGGCACTGTAACCCCTCCGCCTCCGCTCCCGGAACCAACGTCCTGAATTTGTCAAATTGGAACCGGGACAATGCATCCGCAATTCCATTGTCAACTCCAGGAACGTGGCGAGCCCTAAAATTAATATTGCGCTGCAAACAAACTAAAACTAAATGCCTTAGCAGTCTCAGTGCCTGCGGTGAGGAGGAACGCTGATTATTAATCGCATGTACTACCCCTAAGTTGTCGCAAAGAAACAAGATGTCCCTATTTGCGAACCGTCCGGCCCATAACTCAAGCGCCACTATGATCGGGAACAATTCCAGCAACAGAAGGTTCTTGGTAAAGCCGCGCGTTACCCAAGATGCCGGCCAAGCCGCAGCGCACCATGCACCAGCGAAGAACGCGCCGAACCCTCGGCTGCCTGAAGCATCCGTGAACAATTTCAGCTGCTTACTAGAACAACAAGGGGCGGGCCACAAAACTTCCTTGTTGAAGGACACCAGGAAAGAGACCCAAATCCGCAAATCATCTCTGATCTCGCGGGAAAGGTACACGGAGTGATTCTGCCGTACCGTACCCGCCGTGGCCCGCTCGAGTTTGCGACAGAAAATCCTACCCATGGGGATAATCCGACACGCAAAATTGAGAGAACCAAGCAAGGACTGCACCTGCTTAAGCCGAACCCTGCGTTTGCCTAAACAGTCTGTAATTAAACCTAATAGCTTCCGCACCTTATCCTCGGGCAAGCGACAGCAACCCCCCACCGTGTCAATTTCGATACCTAAATAGCTAAGACAAGTGCAAGGGCCCTCGCATTTATCTAGCGTGACCGGCACCCCTAAAGCGCAGAATAACGACCTGGCCACCGAAAGAATGTCCCCACAGACCGAACTGTCCCCGGGCCCAACAAAGAGAAAATCGTCCAGGTAGTGAGCCACCCCCCATTTGTCCGGAGGCGGTCTGGACGCACCAGTGCAAAAATGTGCTAAAGCACTCAAAGTAGGCGCAGGAGACAGAGCAACCCATGGGGAGACACCGATCCACGTAAAATTCGCCCCCTAGTTTGAAACCCAGAAACCGAAGGGAATCTGGGTGCAGGGGGAGTAGGCGAAAAGCCGATTCTACGTCCAATTTTGCCAAAAGACCCCCCGGACCACAATCCCGCACTAAGCGCAGCGCGTCGTCAAAAGACTGGTAACGTACCCTGCACTTGTCGTCCGGAATGGCGTCGTTGACCGACAATCCCGGAGGGTGCGACAAGTGCTGTATCAAGCGAAACTTGCCCGCGGCCTTCTTGGGCACCACCCCTACTGGGGAAATGCACAAAGAGGGCAGAGGGGGAAAGGCGTAGGGCCCGGCCATGCGCCACAGGCCAATCTCCCCGTCCACTTTCCGCCGGACCTCCTGCGGGAATTCGCGAGCCCGATCTCAAATTCCGGCGCGCCACCACCTGGACCGAATCCGAAATGGGCAAACGAAAACAGTGCCGAAAACCCTCCAAGAGAAAAGATGACGCCGCCTCATCGGGGTACAAACTAAGCCAGCGCTGCAACTCAGGAACTAGAATCGGGGAGAAAGCCTTACTTGCCAATTCCCCCGGCCTCGGTGGAAGCGGCGGGCTTACCGCCTGTCGCCGAGGTGCAATCCTTGGCCGGGTGACTTGCTCCGCACAGCTTACATGAGTGGCGAAAACGACAACTCGCTCCTTTGACGCACTTGCCGTCGTTGTAGGCAAAGCACTTGCCTTTTCCCGTCAATCGGGAACCCGCCGCCCCGGCCGCCCCGGGCTTCTTGGCCGTGACGTCCGGGGTGGGTTTGACCTGCTGCGTGACCTCCAACCACACCTCAACATCCTTAAAACCCGCGGGCAGGATGGGGTTGCCATCCTGATTGCGACGAAACTTCTCGTCGTAATCCCGCCACGCGGACCCCTTGGATTTTAAGTACATATCGTGTACTAAAAACAAATATTTAACCAAGTTGGCATACTCCGTGTAGCAAGCCATGAAAACCAAAAAACCACGCAGCCACTGGTGAAAATTGCGAAACGCATTTTCCCCAATACCACCCGGCTTCTTGGCTGCGTCAAAGCCCTGCCGCATTTCCTCCGTGAGGGTGAATACGTCTACGTACTTCCCCTTCCGGATTTTTTCCCGCATGCGCTTGCGAACCCCCCGTGTGACTGCAGTGTTGGCGCAGTGTACCATCTCCCCATAACGGGGGGGGTCAGGAGGGACCACCGGCGCAGGAGCGGCTACTCTATGCGCCTCCTTCGCCATTCGCCGTGCTATGAGTCTAGCTAATTTCCGCGGGCGCCGCGGAGAACCTGACGACACACTGCTGGAAGATGAGGAACTACATGTTGTAATGTGCAAAGGAAGGTTTAGCTCACCGGTATTAGAAGGACCCGGAACCGCGTCGTCCGCTGCTACCGCCTCCGCTGATGTCCGCACTTCACCGGTTGCTGTTGCGTTCGTCCGTGACCCTCGCCTCCTGCCGGGTGTAGCACCTGTATTGAACGGAACCTGTGAGGGAGAAACAGAGGGGACAACAGGCGTAGGGCGGACCAAAACATCATTAGCAAGTGGTTGAACCTGCGGAGGAGGAGTCCCCGCCCCGCCGCTCCGCGTCGGATGGCCGCCTGGAAGCTGCAGGGGGGGAACCCCCACCGAGGCGTACCCGACCGACTGCGTAAAGGCAGCCCCGCTCACTGCACCGACACTCGCGGGGTAAGACGGCCGCCACGCAGTATGCGGCGGGCAGCCGCTCGTCCCCGCCCATCCGGCGGACACCGGAAGGAACTGAGGGGGCGCCGGGAGAGGAGGCCAACCCTGTGCCACCTGACTCCCCCCGACCAGTGACTGTCCCGCCTGCAGGCCCGCAAAGGCCGAAAAGGGCACCGCGACCCGAGGTCCGCCGACCGACCACGTGGTCTGCACCGGTTACGTGCGGGGAAAATTGTGTACCGGACGCAGTCGTGAAACCCATGGAGGGCATGCTGGCGGCTAAGGGGAATGTCGGTGCCAGAGGCCACGGAAAACCCCCAGGGAAGAGCTGGCTTCCCGTGAAGCCCTGTTGCGCTGCCACCGACAGGGACGCGCCGGGTGTCACGTAAGCCGCTGAGACGGCCGACTGCGTGGACCCAAAATGAAATGACCCGGGAAGGGCGAGGGCAGGGGTTTGAAACCCTGCAAACGGGGACGCCGCGAAAGCCGGCGGGGGGGCTGATGACCAGGGGCCGCCGACGCAGGCCCCCGACGTAGGGGCCACCTCCGTGAAACCCTGCCATGCTACCGCAGCTGGGGCGGGCGCAGCGGCAGACACTGCCACGTCCCCTGCCCCAGCAACCTCAGGCCTAACCCAACCCTCATTCCCCCTTAAGTACTGGGGTGTGGAAGGACCCGCGTTGTGGAGGATTAAATTGGGGCCCTGCGCTGCTCTGAGGACAGCGGGGGCCTCCCCCCGCTGTCCCGGGCTCATGTTCCCTGGCTGTGCAGTGGCCCCCCCCCTCACCCCCCGCAGCGCCGTCGCGGCCGCCCGGCACCACGTGCGCCGCCGGGCCGCCGCCGAGAGCCGCCCGCGGGGAAGGAGGAGGAGGGCCGGAGCTGATAACCGCGCCGGAGGAAGGAGAGGGTGAAGGGGGCTGTGTTGCTGCGAGCGTCGGTGCCCGCGGCCCTGTCGGGCCGCGCGGCCCGACGCCACGTGACGAGCGGCCGCTGGCTGCCTGCCTACGTCCGGCTGGGAAGCGGGCTTCCACTGCCCGCCCCCGCCGCCTGTCCGTAGCAGGGGAAAACCTTCTCTGGGGCCCTGCACTGGGGGAACGCGAGCGGGGGGTGCTCCCAGCCTCCACAAGGCGGCGGGGAGGAGGGGCGGAACGTCTGGGCCGCGGCATGCTGGAGAAGGGAGACACTGGAGCACAAAACACTGGCACCCAGTATGAAACTGCAACAACAACAGGTGAGAGGGGGAACAAGAAAGGGGGTACAAATGCAGAGCAATGAAGGACAACAATAACCAGCAATTCAAATAAGCAATGATCTACTTATCCTTCCTGGTCATAAAATGAATGGCAAGAGGAAGTTTAGCAAAATGGCCACCACCTATATACTAACCTAAGACCCTCCTCTTCATCTTGATGCACAACCTTCTAATCCAATAGGAAAAAACCAACCGGGAACACTGATCTGCCTAGCAACTGCTTAGTCATTTAAACAACCAATCACAAAAAGTTGATCGCTTATATGGCCTCAGGCTTATGCAGCCTTCAGCTTATCTTAGCTAAGAATCACCATTACCAAGTGATTTACAATTATTTGCTTGGCCATCGGAACTTTTGCTGCTGCCATCGTACCTGTGCAATTAAAGCGTTTGCAATTTCTGCAATGTGTTACACTTAGATTGTGATTGCAACGCCTACAACACATCTACTATACACTCCGCATTGCAGAAATTGCATACCCATCCCCCTAACATGCCTACGCGGCTTCTTTTTATCATTACTAAATGCGATGGCTACTGTGTTCGCAAATACCTACCTAGGTATGATCACGCAGGCGTGGCCGGACCATTGGGGGGGCAGGCCGCGGCAGCTGCGTGACCTCACACACAGCCGCTGCGGGTCGGGGAGCGACGAGTAGCTCCCGGCCAGCACGCTAAAGCTGCGCTGGTCGGGAGCTACTCTTGAAGTGCAAAGGCATCGCCGCTGTGCGATGCCTTTACAGTTCTGCAGGGAGGGGGGGGGCGGCACTGACATGCTGGGCGTCCCCCCGCATGTCAGTGTGAATGATCGTAGCTGTGCTAAATTTAGCACAGCTACGATCAACTCGGAATGACCCCCAATAATAAAATAATAATTTCTTTCTTTTTGCTGTTACTCTAACAATAGCACATGTAGTGACACTTGCAGGCATGGACATAAGCTATAGTGGGTGTGGGGTGCACCACTGATACGGAGACCACTGGTGTCTGACTCAGCTGCACCCAGGTCATAACGTTGTCTAACAAGTTCCCAGAAATTAGTGATGAGCGGGTTCGGTTTCTCGGAAACCGAACCCCCCCGAACTTCACCTTTTTTACACGGGTCCGAGCCATACTCGGATTCTCCCGTATGGCTCGGTTAACCCGAGCGCGCCCGAACGTCATCATCCCGCTGTCGGATTCTCGCGAGATTCTGATTCTGTATAAGCAGCCGCGCGTCGCCGCCATTTTCACTCCTGCATTGGAGATGTTAGAGAGAGGACGTGGCTGGCGTCCTCTCCGTTTATTCATTGTTGAGTTGATGCAAATATTTGTGCTTGCTTATATCATTGTGGGGACTGGGGAGCAGCTTTATATTAATATAGAAGGAGTACAGTGCAGAGTTTTACTGACCAGTGACCACCAGTTTTATCCGTTCTCTGCATGAAAAAAACGCTCCTTATCTGTGCTCAGTGTGCTGCATATATCTGTGCTCACACTGCTTAATTGTGGGGACTGGGGAGCAGCTGTATTATATAGCAGGAGTACAGTGCAGAGTTTTGCTGACAGTGACCACCAGTATACGTTGTCTGCCTGAAAAACACTCCATATCTGTGCTCAGTGTGCTGCTTTATTGTGGGGACTGGGGAGTCGGGACCACCAGTATAATATTATATAGGAGGAGTACAGTGCAGAGTTTTGCTGACCAGTGACCACCAGTATATATAGCAGTACGGTACGGAAGGCCACTGCTGTACCTACCTCTGTGTCGTCATTAAGTATACTATCCATCTACATTCTAATTCTATACCTGTGGTGCATTTTAATTTTTACAGTTTGCTGACACAGTGACCACCAGTATATATAGCAGTACGGTACGGAAGGCCACTGCTGTACCTACCTCTGTGTCGTCATTAAGTATACTATCCATCTACATTCTATACCTGTGGTGCATTTTAGTTTTGCAGTTTGCTGCATACTTACCTACTCTCCCGGAAGCTGCGGGAGGCTCCCGTTTTTTGGGGTAGCCCCCCGCACCCCCGGAAGAGTGGGCAGGTCTCCCGCATCCTGCTCGCACCCTAGTGATGCGGGCAGGATGGAGAGATAACCTCCCGCATTCGCGGGTCTGTCGGGTGGAGAAGGGGTTAAAATGACGCAAATTGCGTCATTTTAGCCCCGCCCCCTTCCCGCGGACCCACGAATCGCGGCATTTCCCGATGCGGGGACGGGGCTTAGTGATGTCACAGTCCGGCCCCGCCCCCCGAAGAAACCTGCAGCGTCTCCTCTCTGGGCTTCTCCCCGGAGAGGAGAAATACAAAGTAGGTAAGTATGGTTTGCTGACACAGTGACCACCAGTATATATAGCAGTATAGTACGGAAGGCCACTGCTGTACCTATCTCTGTGTCGTCATTAAGTATACTATCCATCTACATTCTATACCTGTGGTGCATTTTAGTTTTGCAGTTTGCTGACACAGTGACCACCAGTATATATAGCAGTACGGTACGGAAGGCCACTGCTGTACCTACCTCTGTGTCGTCATTCAGTATACTATCCATCTACATTCTATACCTGTGGTGCATTTTAGTTTTGCAGTTTGCTGACACAGTGACCAACAGTATATATAGCAGTACGGTACGGAAGGCCATTGCTGTACCTACCTCTGTGTCGTCATTAAGTATACTATCCATCTACGTTCTATACCTGTGGTGCATTTTAGTTTTGCAGTTTGCTGACACAGTGACCACCAGTATATATAGCAGTACGGTACGGAAGGCCACTGCTGTACCTACCTCTGTGTCGTCATTAAGTATACTATCCATCTACATTCTATACCTGTGGTGCATTTTAGTTTTGCAGTTTGCTGACACAGTGACCACCAGTATATATAGCAGTACGGTACGGAAGGCCACTGCTGTACCTACCTCTGTGTCGTCATTAAGTATACTATCCATCTACATTCTATACCTGTGGTGCATTTTAGTTTTGCAGTTTTCTGACACAGTGACCACCAGTATATATAGCAGTACGGTACGGAAGGCCACTGCTGTACCTACCTCTGTGTCGTCATTAAGTATACTATCCATCTACATTCTATACCTGTGGTGCATTTTAGTTTTGCAGTTTGCTGACACAGTGACCACCAGTATATATAGCAGTACGGAACGGAAGGCCACTGCTGTACCTACCTCTGTGTCGTCATTAAGTATACTATCCATCTACATTCTATACCTGTGGTGCATTTTAGTTTTGCAGTTTGCTGACACAGTGACCACCAGTATATATAGCAGTACGGTACGGAAGGCCACTGCTGTACCTACCTCTGTGTCGTCAAGTTTACTATCCATCTACATTCTATACCTGTGGTGCATTTTAGTTGTGCGCAGTATATATAGTAGTAGACCATTGCTATTGATACTGGCATATAATTCCACACATTAAAAAATGGAGAACAAAAATGTGGAGGGTAAAATAGGGAAAGATCAAGATCCACTTCCACCTCGTGCTGAAGCTGCTGACACTAGTCATGGCCGAGACGATGAAATGCCATCAACGTCGTCTGCCAAGGCCGATGCCCAATGTCATAGTAGAGAGCATGTAAAATCCAAAAAACAAAAGTTCAGTAAAATGACCCAAAAATCAAAATTGAAAGCGTCTGATGAGAAGCGTAAACTTGCCAATATGCCATTTACGACACGGAGTGGCAAGGAACGGCTGAGGCCCTGGCCTATGTTCATGGCTAGTGGTTCAGATTCACATGAGGATGGAAGCACTCATCCTCTCGCTAGAAAAATGAAAAGACTTAAGCTGGCAAAAGCACAGCAAAGAACTGTGCGTTCTTCTAAATCACAAATCCCCAAGGAGAGTCCAATTGTGTCGGTTGCGATGCCTGACCTTCCCAACACTGGACGGGAAGAGCTTGCGCCTTCCACCATTTGCACGCCCCCTGCAAGTGCTGGAAGGAGCACCCGCAGTCCAGTTCCTGATAGTCAAATTGAAGATGTCACTGTTGAAGTACACCAGGATGAGGATATGGGTGTTGCTGGGGAGGAAATTGACAAGGAGGATTCTGATGGTGAGGTGGTTTGTTTAAGTCAGGCACCCGGGGAGACACCTGTTGTCCGTGGGACGAATATGGCCATTGACATGCCTGGTCAAAATACAAAAAAAATCAGCTCTTCGGTGTGGAATTATTTCAACACAAATGCGGACAACAGGTGTCAAGCCGTGTGTTGCCTTTGTCAAGCTGTAATAAGTAGGGGTAAGTACGTTAACCACCTCGGAACATCCTCCCTTATACGTCACCTGCAGCGCATTCATCATAAGTCAGTGACAAGTTCAAAAACTTTAACGAATGGGTGCAGTATCAGATGTGCGCAGTAAAATCAAAGCAAGCTGCCCAGACACCCTGTTCAATGGGGGGAAGAAAACATCAATTCCCAATGATACAAGAGGGTACAACAAGGCGAACTGAGTGTCACTGGCGCTTGATCGATAGGATGTGAGTACTATTTCCAACAGCAATTGTCACCACAATACCCCATGAATTGTATTTTATCGCTGAGTAGCGGGTACTACCATGTGGTGGAAAGGTATAAATGGCAATTAAATCACAATGTAAACCCAAAGGATTACAAATTTATTCACAAACATAAATACTAAAAATACTAAAAATACATGACTGGTATAAGTGCAACTGAATACTTCCACAAAGTGGCTGGTGCTTAGTAATGACAGGAAAGAAGCTCTCACCCTCTCCCTGTATTGCGGTGGGCTAGCTTATAAAATAAGCTGATGTGGTCCTAGGCTGAAATAGCCAAGCACCACCGCAAACAGTTTTTCAGCATCAGATCCCCTTCAGTTCACATGTATCAGTCCTCAGTTCAAAAACTTTGGGTGACAGCGGAAGCAGTCCACTGACCACTAAATCCCTTCCTCTTGTAACCAAGCTCCTGCAAACCACACCACCAACTCCCTCAGTGTCAATTTCCTCCTTACCCAGGAAAGCCAATAGTCCTGCAGGCCATGTCACTGGCAAGTCTGACGAGTCCTCTCCTGCCTGGGATTCCTCCGATGCATCCTTGAGTGTAACGCCTACTGCTGCTGGCGCTGCTGTTGTAGCTGCTGGGAGTCGATCGTCATCCCAGAGGGGAAGTCGGAAGACCACTTGTACTACTTCCAGTAAGCAATTGACTGTCCAACAGTCCTTTGCGAGGAAGATGAAATATCACAGCAGTCATCCTGCTGCAAAGCAGATAACTCAGGCCTTGGCAGCCTGGGCGGTGAGAAACGTGGTTCCGGTATCCACCGTTAATTCAGGGGCAACTAGAGACTTGATTGAGGTACTGTGTCCCCGGTACCAAATACCATCTAGGTTCCATTTCTCTAGGCAGGCGATACCGAAAATGTACACAGACGTCAGAAAAAGAGTCACCAGTGTCCTAAAAAATGCAGTTGTACCCAATGTCCACTTAACCACGGACATGTGGACAAGTGGAGCAGGGCAGACTCAGGACTATATGACTGTGACAGCCCACTGGGTAGATGTATTGCCTCCCGCAGCAAGAACAGCAGTGGCGGCACCAGTAGCAGCATCTCGCAAACGCCAACTCGTTCCTAGGCAGGCTACGCTTTGTATCACCGCTTTCCAGAAGAGGCACACAGCTGACAACCTCTTACGGAAACTGAGGAAGATCATCGCAGAATGGCTTACCCCAATTGGACTCTCCTGTGGATTTGTGACATCGGACAACGCCAGCAATATTGTGCGTGCATTACATCTGGGCAAATTCCAGCACGTCCCATGTTTTGCACATACATTGAATTTGGTGGTGCAGAATTATTTAAAAAACGTCAGGGGCGTGCAAGTGATGCTGTCGGTGGCCCGAAGAATTGCGGGCCACTTTTGGCATTCAGCCACCACGTACAGAAGACTGGAGCACCACCAAACAATCCTGAACCTGCCCTGCCATCATCTGAAGCAAGAGGTGGTAACGAGGTGGAATTCAACCCTCTATATGCTTCAGAGGATGGAGGAGCAGCAAAAGGCCATTCAAGCCTATACATCTGCCCACGATATAGGCAAAGGAGGGGGAATGCACCTGACTCAAGCGCAGTGGAGAATGATTTCAACGTTGTGCAAGGTTCTGCAACCCTTTGAACTTGCCACACGTGAAGTCAGTTCAGACACTGCCAGCCTGAGTCAGGTCATTCCCCTCATCAGGCTTTTGCAGAAGAAGCTGGAGACATTGAAGGAGGAGCTAAAACAGAGCGATTCCGCTAGGCATGTGGGACTTGTGGATGGAGCCCTTAATTCGCTTAACCAGGATTCACGGGTGGTCAATCTGTTGAAATCAGAGCACTACATTTTGGCCACCGTACTCGATCCTAGATTTAAAACTTACGTTGTATCTCTCTTTCCGGCAGACACAAGTCTACAGAGGTTCAAAGACCTGCTGGCGAGAAAATTGTCAAGTCAAGCGGAACGTGACCCGTCAAAATCTCCTCCTTCACATTCTCCCGCAACTGGGGGTGCGATGAAAAGGCTAAGAATTCCGAGCCCACCCGCTGGCGGTGATGCAGGGCAGTCTGGAGCGAGTGCTGACATCTGGTCCGGACTGAAGGACCTGCCAACGATTACTGACATGTCGTCTACTGTCACTGCATATGATTCTCTCACCATTGAAAGAATGGTGGAGGATTATATGAGTGACCGCATCCAAGTAGGCACGTCAGACAGTCCGTACGTATACTGGCAGGAAAAAGAGGCAATTTGGAGGCCCTTGCACAAACTGGCTTTATTCTACCTAAGTTGCCCTCCCTACAGTGTGTACTCCGAAAGAGTGTTTAGTGCAGCCGCTCACCTTGTCAGCAATCGGTCTACGAGGTTACTTCCAGAAAATGTGGAGAAGATGATGTTCATCAAAATGAATTATAATCAATTCCTCCGTGGAGACATTCACCAGCAATTGCCTCCAGAAAGTACACAGGGATCGGAGATGGTGGATTCCAGTGAGGACGAATTAATAATCTGTGAGGAGGGGGATGTACACAGTGAAAGGGGCGAGGAATCGGAGGATGATGATGAGGTGGACATCTTGCCTCTGTAGAGCCAGTTTGTGCAAGGAGAGATTTATTGCTTCTTTTTTGGTGGGGGCCCAAACCAACCAGTCATTTCAGTCACAGTCGTGTGGCAGACCCTGTCGCTGAAATGATGGGTTCGTTAAAGTGTGCATGTCCTGTTTATACAACATAAGGGTGGGTGGGAGGGCCCAAGGACAATTCCATTTTGCACCTCTTTTTTCTTTCATTTTTCTTTGCATCATGTGCTGTTTGGGGACAATTTTTTTGAAGTGCCATCCTGTCTGACACTGCAGTGCCACTCCTAGATGGGCCAGGTGTTTGTGTCGGCCACTTGTGTCGCTTAGCTTAGTCACACAGCGACCTTGGTGCGCCTCTTTTTTTCTTTGCATCATGTGCTGTTTGGGGACTATTTTTTTGAAGTGCCATCCTGTCTGACACTGCAGTGCCACTCCTAGATGGGCCAGGTGTTTGTGTCGGCCACTTGTGTCGCTTAGCTTAGTCACACAGCGACCTTGGTGCGCCTCTTTTTTTCTTTGCATCATGTGCTGTTTGGGGACAATTTTTTTGAAGTGCCATCCTTTCTGACACTGCAGTGCCACTCCTAGATGGGCCAGGTGTTTGTGTCGGCCACTTGTGTCGCTTAGCTTAGTCACACAGCGACCTTGGTGCGCCTCTTTTTTTCTTTGCATCATGTGCTGTTTGGGGACTATTTTTTTAAAGTGCCATCCTGTCTGACACTGCAGTGCCACTCCTAGATGGGCCAGGTGTTTGTGTCGGCCACTTGTGTCGCTTAGCTTAGTCACACAGCGACCTTGGTGCGCCTCTTTTTTTATTTGCATCATGTGCTGTTTGGGGACTATTTTTTTGAAGTGCCATCCTGTCTGACACTGCAGTGCCACTCCTAGATGGGCCAGGTGTTTGTGTCGGCCACTTGTGTCGCTTAGCTTAGTCACACAGCGACCTTGGTGCGCCTATTTTTTTCTTTGCATCATGTGCTGTTTGGGGACTATTTTTTTGAAGTGCCATCCTGTCTGACACTGCAGTGCCACTCCTAGATGGGCCAGGTGTTTGTGTCGGCCACTTGTGTCGCTTAGCTTAGTCACACAGCGACCTTGGTGCGCCTCTTTTATTCTTTGCATCATGTGCTGTTTGGGGACTATTTTTTTGAAGTGCCATCCTGTCTGACACTGCAGTGCCACTCCTAGATGGGCCAGGTGTTTGTGTCGGCCACTTGTGTCGCTTATCTTAGTCACACAGCGACCTTGGTGCGCCTCTTTTATTCTTTGCATCATGTGCTGTTTGGGGACTATTTTTTTGAAGTGCCATCCTGCCTGACACTGCAGTGCCACTCCTAGATGGGCCAGGTGTTTGTGTCGGCCACTTGTGTCGCTTATCTTAGTCACACAGCGACCTTGGTGCGCCTCTTTTTTTCTTTGCATCATGTGCTGTTTGGGGACTATTTTTTTAAGTGCCATCCTGCCTGACACTGCAGTGCCACTCCTAGATGGGCCAGGTGTTTGTGTCGGCCACTTGTGTCGCTTAGCTTAGCCATCCAGCGACCTCGGTGCAAATTTTAGGACTAAAAATAATATTGTGAGGTGTGAGGTGTTCAGAATAGACTGGAAATGAGTGGAAATTATGGTTATTGAGGTTAATAATACTATGGGATCAAAATGACCCCCAAATTCTATGATTTAAGCTGTTTTTTAGGGTTTTTTGAAAAAAACACCCGAATCCAAAACACACCCGAATCCGACAAAAAAATTTCGGTGAGGTTTTGCCAAAACGCATCCGAATCCAAAACACGGCCGCGGAACCGAATCCAAAACCAAAACACAAAACTCGAAAAATGTCCGGTGCACATCACTACCAGAAATACCCACTACGCACTGTGTAGCATAATGTGAACTGAGGGCACTGTGTACTGGCAGCTTTACAATGTGGCAATGTTAACTTGGGGTGCAACGTAATATGAACTGGGGGCGCTATGTGTACAGATGGAGCCACACTCATCCAGTGCGGCACCATCGCAGGCGTGCACTCCCGGCGTGACCAGGCGATCCATCCACCTTGCCCCGCCGGAAGTGCACAGAGACGCTCTCCCATTCTAGTGAATAGGGCACGCCTCCATCACGGACGCGCGTGCTCCCTGGATGGAGATGCTCTCCCATTCTAGTGAATGGGGCGTGTCTCCATCATGGGCCCGCCCAGACGAAGACGCGCGGCGCGCCCAGGCACAGACGGAGCCACGACCAGCGTGGCTCAATCTGTATAAGGCAGTACTGTGGGGCATGAAATCAACTAGGGCCAGTGGTGCAAGTAGAAATAATTTCTTAGTGGTAATGAGTGTCGAAAAATGGGCGTGGTCATGTGTTGTGACACACGACAGCCCCTTTTTTTTTGGGGGGGGGGGGGGGAATTTGGAGGCAAGGCTAAAAATATATAGTAATGCCTCCAGTATAATAGAAATATATAGTAATGCCTCCAGTATAATAGAAATATATAGTAATGCCTCCAGTATAATAGAAATATATAGTAATGCCTCCAGTATAATAGAAATATATAGTGATACCTCCAGTATAATCTAAAAATATGGTGATACCTCCAGTTTAATAGATATATATAGTGATACCTCCAGTATAATCTAAATATATGGTGATACCTCCAGTATAATAGATATATATAGTGATACCTCCAGTATAATAGAAATATATAGTGATACCTCCAGTATAATAGAAATAAATAGTGATACCTCCAGTATAATAGAAATATATAGTAATGCCTCCAGTATAATAGAAATATATAGTAATGCCTCCAGTATAATAGAAATATATAGTGATACCATCAGTATAATCTAAATATATGGTGATACCTCCAGTTTAATAGATATATATATAGTGATACCTCCAGTATAATCTAAATATATGGTGATACCTCCAGTATAATAGATATATATAGTGATACCTCCAGTATAATAGAAATATATAGTGATACCTCCAGTATAATAGAAATATATAGTGATACCTCCAGTATAATAGAAATATATAGTAATGCCTCCAGTATAATAGAAATATATAGTAATGCCTCCAGTATAATAGAAATATATAGTGATACCTCCAGTATAATCTAAATATATGGTGATACCTCCAGTATAATAGAAATATATAGTAATGCCTCCAGTATAATAGAAATATATAGTGATACCTCCAGTATAATCTAAATATATGGTGATACCTCCAGTATAATAGAAATATATAGTGATACCTCCAGTATAATAGAAATATATAGTGATACCTCCAGTATAATATAAATATATAGTAATGCCTCCAGTATAATAGATATATATAGTGATACCTCCAGTATAATAGAAATATATAGTGATACCTCCAGTATAATAGAAATATATAGTGATACCTCCAGTATAATAGAAATATATAGTGATGCCTCCAGTATAATAGAAATATATAGTAATGCCTCCAGTATAATAGAAATATATAGTGATACCTCCAGTATAATAGAAATATATAGTAATGCCTCCAGTATAATAGAAATATATAGTAATGCCTCCAGTATAATAGAAATATATAGTAATGCCTCCAGTATAATAGATATATATAGTGATGCCTCCAGTATAATAGAAATATATAGTAATGCCTCCAGTATAATAGATATATATAGTGATACCTCCAGTATAATAGAAATATATAGTGATACCTCCAGTATAATAGAAATATATAGTGATACCTCCAGTATAATAGAAATATATAGTGATACCTCCAGTATAATAGAAATATATAGTAATGCCTCCAGTATAATAGAAATATATAGTGATACCTCCAGTATAATAGAAATATATAGTGATACCTCCAGTATAATAGAAATATATAGTAATGCCTCCAGTATAATAGAAATATATAGTAATACCTCCAGTATAATAGAAATATATAGTAATGCCTCCAGTATAATAGAAATATATAGTGATACCTCCAGTATAATAGAAATATATAGTGATACCTCCAGTATAATAGAAATATATAGTGATACCTCCAGTATAATAGAAATATATAGTAATGCCTCCAGTATAATAGAAATATATAGTAATGCCTCCAGTATAATAGAAATATATAGTGATACCTCCAGTATAATAGAAATATATAGTGATACCTCCAGTATAATAGAAATATACAGTGATACCTCCAGTATAATAGAAATATATAGTGATACCTCCAGTATAATAGAAATATATAGTAATGCCTCCAGTATAATAGAAATATATAGTGATACCTCCAGTATAATAGAAATATATAGTGATACCTCCAGTATAATAGAAATATATAGTAATGCCTCCAGTATAATAGAAATATATAGCGATACCTCCAGTATAATAGAAATATATAGTGATACCTCCAGTATAATAGAAATATATAGTAATGCCTCCAGTATAATAGAAATATATAGTGATACCTCCAGTATAATAGAAATATATAGTAATGCCTCCAGTATAATAGAAATATATAGTGATACCTCCAGTATAATATAAATATATAGTAATGCCTCCAGTATAATAGAAATATATAGTGATACCTCCAGTATAATAGAAATATATAGTGATACCTCCAGTATAATAGAAATATATAGTAATGCCTCCAGTATAATAGAAATATATAGTGATATCTCCAGTATAATAGAAATATATAGTGATACCTCCAGTATAATAGAAATATATAGTGATACCTCCAGTATAATAGAAATATATAGTGATACCCCCAGTATAATAGAAATATATAGTAATAACTCCAGTATAATAGAAATATATAGTAATGCCTCCAGTATAATAGAAATATATAGTGATACCTCCAGTATAATAGAAATATATAGTGATACCTCCAGTATAATAGAAATATATAGTGATACCTCCAGTATAATAGAAATATATAGTAATGCCTCCAGTATAATAGATATATATAGTGATACCTCCAGTATAATAGAAATATATAGTAATGCCCCCAGTATAATAGAAATATATAGTAATACCTCCAGTATAATAGAAATATATAGTGATACCTCCGGTATAATAGAAATATATAGTAATGCCTCCAGTATAATAGAAATATATAGTGATACCTCCAGTATAATAGAAATATATAGTGATACCTCCGGTATAATAGAAATATATAGTAATGCCTCCAGTTTAAGAACAATATATAGTAATGCCTCCATTATAACAGGAAAATACAGCCACTGTCGCACTCCCAGTAACCCTGACAAAGTGGGAGGAGCCGTCATGTTGCCAAGCACCATGGTCTTGTTGCTTTGTGGCACATTATAATTGTGGTAATGGCAAAGTGTGTGGTAGTGGGTACTGCGTACCCGCTGCCAAATTCTTAAGGGTACTCCGTACCCGAGCGTACCCGCATACTTGCACTGCTGACTAGGGCATTACTATTGGACATAAAATAATAAGCTGCTGCGGAGAGGTGTCTCTCTAGAAGGGGGAAGTGGCCCATCAAGATGTTGCTATGGGGCCCACAAAATTCTGGCTTGCCACCCCTGCCTACTGGCACCACTGCTTCACTCAGACCATTCCCTGTGTGATCCTCATTCAACTTGTACATGATCATATGTTTTAGGCATTACTTATCTGAGAATTTCACATGGCATTGTGGTTATAGTGAAGCGTGCTTGGCATGGCTATTACTTCGTAGACAGTAATCTTTAGAGATGTTGATGTAATCCTAATCCTGGATATGTTGTGTGAATAACAACACTAATCTGTTGTGTCCTAAATATACACATGATGTAGTAGAATGGAAGATTACAGATACTGTTGTGGCATATTAGATAGCTGGATTGTCACTTCCTTATTGTATTCTATAAATATAAAGCTAATACAACAATCCCAAATCTATAATATTAATAATGCAGATTGTTTAGTATTAAATATGCTAGAAAGCAAACTAATCTATTCCAGTGTTTTTCTTTAGAGGAGATTTTAAAACATGCAGAAATACTGTGTGTTTTATTACAATTAGGATTCATATATAGTGGGTCATTCTGAGTTGATCGCTAGCTGCCGTTGTTCTCAGCGCAGCGATCAGGCAAAAAAATCTGCATTTCTGCGCATGCGTATGCACCGCAATGCGCAGGTGCGTCGTACAGGTACAATGAGCATCGTGTGTTTGCACAGAGTGTAACGAAGATTCCTGTCGCACGGCCGAACGCAGGAAGATTGACATGAAGTGGACGTTTCTGGGTGTCAACTGACCGTTTTCAGGGAGTGCTTAGAAAAACGCAAGCGTGGCAGAAAAAAAGCAGGCGTGGCTGGGCGTTTGCTGGGCGGGTGTGTGACATCAAAAGCCGTCCCTCCGTCGTTAGAATCAACGCACACGAAGAGTAACTACAGGGCTGGTCTTGTTTTGCACAAAAAGATTTTGCAGGCGCTCTGCTGCACAGGCGTTCGCACTTCTGCAAAGTGAAAATACACTCCCCAGTGGGCGGCGACAATGCATTTGCACGGCTGCTAAAAACTGCTAGTGAGCAATCAACTCGGAATGACCCCCATAGACCCCAGGCCAACATCACTGTCTGACCTTTACCATACAGCCCACCAAGAACCTTTGCAATCTGGTGGATAACTATGCCTTAGATGCCTATTTCACAATAGATTGTAAGCTTGCGAGCAGGGCCTTCCTACCTCTGACTGTTTCATAACTCCCAACTGTCCTGATTTTCGTGGGATAGTCCCTTTTTTTGGTGTCCCGCGGTGGGGGGGGCAGTTGGGAGGCTCCTGCACTCGCTGCCCTGCTTAGCAGAGCAGTGGTGAACAGACGCTGTGCGCAAGCGCTCAGCGTTGATTCACGAGACAGAGGGACTGGGGGCATGGTCAGCAGTTCACAGAGCGCTGGCCACGCCTCCCCAGTGATGAAAACGGGAGGCGTGGCAGGCGGTCGCGACATTGCCCCTTTTCCTGAGGCCACACCCCTTTTTGTCGATAGGAGAGCAGCAGCAGCCAGGTGCGTAATGATAGTACTCCAGCATTTACTAAAGTGGTGCAGGGGACACAAAATATAAGAAAAGGCATCTGAAAACATCACCTCTAATAATAAAGGGAACGTTTGCTGCAAAAAATGTAAAATTGGCAACATGCCATTCATCACACACAGTGGCAGGGAAAGGTTCAGGCCATGGCCTTTGTTTGCGAGTGTCAATCCCACTGGTGCTACTGCTGTTTCATGCTCTGGAATGTCCATTGAGGAACCTGGGGCCAAACAAGGGGGGGTCATTCCGACCTGATCGCATGCTAGCTATTTTTTGCAGCGCTGTGATCAGGTCAAAACTAGGCAAAACTGCGCATGCGTATGCACTGCAATCTGCAGGCGCGTCGTGTGGGTACAAAGCGGATCGGTGCCGGGCAATGGATTTAACGAAGAATCCATTAGCACAGCCGATCGCAAGGAGATTGACAGGAAGAAGGCGTTTATGGATGGCAACTGACTGTTTTCCGGGAGTGTTTGCAAAATCGCAGGCGGGTCCAAGCGTTTGCAGGGTGGGTGTCTGACATCAATTCCGGGACCGGACAGGCTGAAGTGATCGCAGCGGCTGAGTAAGTTCAGACCTACTCAGAAACTGCACAAAACTTTTTTGTACCGCTCGGCGACTATCTGATCGCAGCGCTGAAAAAAATAGCTAGCGAGTGATCAACTCGGAATGACCCCCAAGGTTAGGCACCTTCTTCTGTAACCTCATATGATGATGATACAGCACCTTCTCGCTCTGAGTTTAGTAAAGGTGTCACATTTTAAAATGGACAAATCAGTGCCCCACACGCAGAAAGAAAAAACCCAGAAGGCTGAAGAACAAACTGTGTGTACACAAATCTCTGAGAAAGTCTAGGGGTGTCCACATTAGCTATGTGTGAATCATCTGACACTGTACACTTCTGCAATATCTGAACATGTGGGGATAAGCAGTACAAGTACAGCTGGTGATAAAGAAATTGAGGATGCTACTGTGGAAGTGCAACAGGATGAGGGGGGGGATACTAGTGAGGATGTTGTTTATATCAAAATTAGTCAGCCACCACTGGCAGCAGTTCTTGCCGTGATAAAAAGAAGGCCATGCCTGGGTATTAGATATTCTCCACCGTTGTCTATAGATTGTTACCTGCTTGGTTTTCTACAAGTCTCTTGTAGTCTGCAATTTTCTTAACTATTTCAGACTTTTCCTATAATGAAGTATATGGGTGTCATTCTTGTGATGTCATCAGTGAACATTATGAAATATCTGTAACCACTGATTTATGAGGGCTGATTAAAAGTAATGAGACTGCCTCTGTTTTTCTGTCCAATATGTAGACGTGGCAACACTATGCTGGTTATTTTGAAGCTCATACATCGATGTGTCTAAACCTGCAGTTGGACTGCCATAGTCTTCTTTGTTTGGTCACAGCAAGTGGAAGATCTTCGTATGCTTCATCATGGTGGATGAGGAAGACGTGTCTGTGAGATTATGTCAGAGATATGTGATTGATTTTTGTGGTAAACTTGGAGAAAGCAGAAATGAAACTCATGAAATGTTATGGCAAGCATATGGTGGAGACACAATTAGACATGAGCAGTATTTCAGTGGTGGAAGCACTTCAGAGAGGGTAATACACAAAAGTGACTGACGAAGCGTGTTCTGGAAGACCATCCACTGCTGTTACAGATATCAACAAAGCCAAATCTGCGGAGATATTACAAAATGACAGAAGGTTAACTTTACACAAACTTTCAGCTTCACTTGGCATCTCATTCGAACAGGTTCAGCATATTGTGACAAAGGAACTGAAAATGCATTGTGTGTTTGTGCCAGGTTGATACCTAAAAATTGCACAGAAGAGCAGATGTGACCACAAATTGAATCGTGTAAGAACACTGGGGGTCATTCCGAGTTGGTCGCTCGGTATTTTTTTTCGCATCGCAGCGATTTCCCGCTTAGTGCGCATGCGCAATGTTCGCACTGCGACTGCGCCAAGTAAATTTGCTATGCAGTTAGGTATTTTACTCACGGCTTTTTCTTCGTTCAGGCGATCGGAGTGTGATTGACAGGAAGTGGGTGTTTCTGGGCGGAAACAGGCCGTTTTATGGGCGTGTGGGAATAAACGCTACCGTTTCTGGGAAAAACGCGGGAGTGGCTGGAGAAACGGAGGAGTGTCTGGCCGAACGCTGGGTGTGTTTATGACGTCAAACCAGGAACGACAAGCACTGAACTGATCGCAGATGCCGAGTAAGGTTGAAGTTACTCAGAAACTGCTAAGAGGTGTGTAATCGCAATTTTGAGAATCTTTCGTTCGCAATTTTACTATGCTAAGATTCACTCCCAGTAGGCGGCGGCTTAGCGTGTGTAAAGCTGCTAAAAGCAGCTTGCGAGCGAACAACTCGGAATGACCCCCACTGTTCGAGAGATACAGAGAGATAACCAATTTTCTGATATGTGAAGTGTAACAAATCGTGGATTCATCATTATGATCCGGAATCCAAACAGTCCAGTGTATGGAAACACGCAAATTCGCCTCTGCTGCAAAAAATAAGAATTTACTTACCGATAATTCTATTTCTCGGAGTCCGTAGTGGATGCTGGGGTTCCTGAAAGGACCATGGGGAATAGCGGCTCCGCAGGAGACAGGGCACAAAAAGTAAAGCTTTCCGATCAGGTGGTGTGCACTGGCTCCTCCCCCTATGACCCTCCTCCAAGCCTCAGTTAGGTACTGTGCCCGGACGAGCGTACACAATAAGGGAGGAATTTTGAATCCCGGGTAAGACTCATACCAGCCACACCAATCACACCGTACAACTTGTGATCAAACCCAGTTAACAGTATGATAACAGAGGAGCCTCTGAAAGATGGCTTCCTAAACAATAACCCGAATTAGTTAACAATAACTATGTACAATTATTGCAGATAATCCGCACTTGGGATGGGCGCCCAGCATCCACTACGGACTCCGAGAAATAGAATTATCGGTAAGTAAATTCTTATTTTCTCTATCGTCCTAGTGGATGCTGGGGTTCCTGAAAGGACCATGGGGATTATACCAAAGCTCCCAAACGGGCGGGAGAGTGCGGATGACTCTGAAGCACCGAATGAGAGAACTCCAGGTCCTCCTTAGCCAGAGTATCAAATTTGTAAAATTTTACAAACGTGTTCTCCCCTGACCACGTAGCTGCTCGGCAAAGTTGTAATGCCGAGACCCCTCGGGCAGCCGCCCAAGATGAACCCACCTTCCTTGTGGAGTGGGCCTTTACAGATTTAGGCTGTGGCAGGCCTGCCACAGAATGTGCAAGTTGGATTGTGCTACAGATCCAACGAGCAATCGTCTGCTTAGACGCAGGAGCACCCATCTTGTTGGGTGCATACAATATAAACAACGAGTCAGATTTTCTGACTCCAGCTGTCCTTGCAATATATATTTTTAATGCTCTGACAACGTCCAGTAACTTGGAGTCCTCCAAGTCACTTGTAGCCGCAGGCACTACAATAGGCTGGTTCAGATGAAATGCTGACACCACCTTAGGGAGAAAATGCGGACGAGTCCGCAGTTCTGCCCTGTCCGAATGGAAAATCAGATATGGGCTTTTGTAAGATAAAGCTGCCAGTTCTGACACTCTCCTGGCCGAAGCCAGGGCTAGTAACATGGTCACTTTCCATGTGAGATATTTTAAATCCACCTTTTTTAGTGGTTCAAACCAATGAGATTTTAGAAATTCCAAAACCACATTGAGATCCCACGGTGCCACTGGAGGCACCACAGGAGGCTGTATATGCAGCACTCCCTTAACAAAAGTCTGGACTTCAGGAACTGAAGCCAATTCTTTTTGAAAGAAAATCGACAGGGCCGAAATTTGAACCTTAATAGATCCCAATTTGAGACCCATAGACAATCCTGATTGCAGGAAATGTAGGAATCGACCCAGTTGAAATTCCTCCGTCGGAGCACTCCGATCCTCGCACCACGCAACATATCTTCGCCAAATGCGGTGATAGTGTTGCACGGTTACTTCCTTCCTTGCTTTAATCAAAGTAGGAATGACTTCTTCCGGCATGCCTTTTTCCTTTAGGATCCGGCGTTCAACCGCCATGCCGTCAAACGCAGCCGCGGTAAGTCTTGAAACAGACAGGGACCCTGCTGAAGCAAGTCCCTCCTTAGAGGTAGAGGCCACGGATCTTCCGTGATCATCTCTTGAAGTTCCGGGTACCAAGTCCTTCTTGGCCAATCCGGAACCACTAGTATCGTTCTTACGCCTCTTTGCCGTATAATTCTCAATACTTTTGGTATGAGAGGCAGAGGAGGAAACACATACACCGACTGGTACACCCAAGGCGTTACCAGCGCGTCCACAGCTATTGCCTGCGGATCTCTTGACCTGGCGCAATACCTGTCCAGTTTTTTGTTGAGGCGAGACGCCATCATGTCCACCATTGGTCTTTCCCAACGGGTTACCAGCATGTGGAAGACTTCCGGATGAAGTCCCCACTCTCCCGGGTGAAGGTCGTGTCTGCTGAGGAAGTCTGCTTCCCAGTTGTCCACTCCCGGGATGAACACTGCTGACAGTGCTATCACATGATTCTCTGCCCAGCGAAGAATCCTTGCAGCTTCTGCCATTGCACTCCTGCTTCTTGTGCCGCCCTGTCTGTTTACATGGGCGACTGCCGTGATGTTGTCCGACTGGATCAACACCGGTTTTCCTTGAAGCAGAGGTTCTGCCTGGCTTAGAGCATTGTAGATTGCTCTTAGTTCCAGAATGTTTATGTGAAGAGACGTTTCCAGGCTCGTCCACACTCCCTGGAAGTTTCTTCCTTGTGTGACTGCTCCCCAGCCTCTCAGGCTGGCGTCCGTGGTCACCAGGATCCAATCCTGTATGCCGAATCTGCGGCCCTCCAATAGATGAGCACTCTGCAACCACCACAGAAGAGATATCCTTGTCCTTGGAGACAGGGTTATCCGCTGGTGCATCTGAAGATGCGACCCTGACCATTTGTCCAACAGATCCCTCTGGAAAATTCGTGCATGGAATCTGCCGAATGGAATTGCTTCGTAAGAAGCCACCATTTTTCCCAGGACTCTTGTGCATTGATGTACAGACACTTTTCCTGGTTTTAGGAGGTTCCTGACAAGCTCGGATAACTCCTTGGCTTTTTCCTCCGGGAGAAAAACCTTTTTCTGAACCGTGTCCAGAATCATCCCTAGGAACAGCAGACGAGTTGTCGGCATTAACTGGGATTTTGGAATATTCAGAATCCAGCCGTGCTGTTTTAGCACTTCTTGAGACAGTGCTAATCCCCTCTCTAGCTGTTCTCTGGACCTTGCCCTTATTAGGAGATCGTCCAAGTATGGGATAATTAATACGCCTTTTCTTCGAAGAAGAATCATCATCTCGGCCATTACCTTTGTAAAGACCCGAGGTGCCGTGGACAATCCGAACGGCAGCGTCTGAAACTGATAGTGACAGTTTTGTACAACGAACCTGAGGTACCCCTGGTGTGAGGGGTAAATTGGAACGTGGAGGTACGCATCCTTGATGTCCAAGGACACCATAAAGTCCCCTTCTTCCAGGTTCGCTATCACTGCTCTGAGTGACTCCATTTTGAACTTGAACTTCTTTATGTACAGGTTCAAGGACTTCAGATTTAGAATAGGTCTTACCGAGCCGTCCGGCTTCGGTACCACAAATAGAGTGGAATAATACCCCTTTCCCTGTTGTAGAAGAGGTACCTTGACTATCACCTGCTGAGAGTACAGCTTGTGAATGGCTTCCAAAACCGTCTCCCTTTCTGAGGGGGACGTTGGTAAAGCAGACTTCAGGAAACGGCGAGGCGGATCTGTCTCTAGTTCCAACCTGTACCCCTGAGATATTATCTGCAGGATCCAGGGATCTACCTGCGAGTGAGCCCACTGCGCGCTGAAATTCTTGAGACGACCGCCCACCGCCCCCGAGTCCGCTTGAGAAGCCCCAGCGTCATGCTGAGGCTTTTGTAGAAGCGGGGGAGGGCTTCTGTTCCTGGGAAGGAGCTGCCTGTTGGTGTCTCTTCCCCCTTCCTCTGCCTCGTGGCAGATATGAATATCCCTTTGCTCTCTTGTTTTTAAAGGAACAAAAGGGCTGCGGTTGAAAAGTCGGTGTCTTTTTCTGTTGGGGAGTAGCTTGAGGTAAAAAGGTGGATTTCCCGGCTGTAGCCGTGGCCACCAAATCTGATAGACCGACTCCAAATAACTCCTCCCCTTTATACGGCAAAACTTCCATATGCCGTTTTGAGTCCGCATCGCCTGACCACTGTCGCGTCCATAAACTTCTTCTGGCCGAAATGGACATAGCACTTACCCGTGATGCCAGTGTGCAGATATCCCTCTGTGCATCACGCATATAAAGAAATGCATCCTTTATTTGCTCTAAAGACAGTAAAACATTGTCCCTATCCAGGGTATCAATATTTTCAATCAGGGACTCTGACCAAGCTACTCCAGCACTGCACATCCAGGCTGTCGCTATAGCTGGTCGTAGTATAACACCTGTATGTGTGTATATACTTTTTTGGATATTTTCCATCCTCCTATCTGCTGGATCTTTAAGTGCGGCCGTCTCAGGAGAGGGTAACGCCACTTGTTTAGATAAGCGTGTGAGCGCCTTGTCCACCCTAGGAGGTGTTTCCCAGCGCGCCCTAACCTCTGACGGGAAAGGGTATAAAGCTAATAACTTCTTTGAAATTAGCATCTTTTTATCGGGGGCAACCCACGCTTCATCACATACATCATTTAGTTCTTCTGATTCAGGAAAAACTATAGGTAGTTTTTTCACACCCCACATAATACCCTGTTTAGTGGTACCTGTAGTATCAGCTAAATGTAACGCCTCCTTCATTGCCAAAATCATATAACGTGTGGCCCTACTGGAAAATACGGTTGATTCGTCACCGTCGCCACTGGAATCAGTGCCTGTGTCTGGGTCTGTGTCGACCGACTGAGGCAAAGGGCGTTTTACAGCCCCTGACGGTGTTTGAGGCGCCTGGACAGGCACTAACTGATTGTCCGGCCGTCTCATGTCGTCAAACGACTGCTTTAGCGTGTTGACACTATCCCGTATTTCCATAAATAAAGGCATCCATTCTGGTGTCGACCCCCTAGGAGGTGACATCCCCATATTTGGCAATTGCTCCGCCTCCACACCAATATCGTCCTCATACATGTCGACACACACGTACCGACACACAGCAGACACACAGGGAATGCTCTTAACGAAGACAGGACCCCACTAGCCCTTTGGGGAGACAGAGGGAGAGTTTGCCAGCACACACCAAAAGCGCTATATATGACAGGGATAGCCTTATAATAAGTGCTCCCTGTATAGCTGCTTTTATAATATAATTTTTTGCCACTATTTTGCCCCCCCTCTCTTGTTTTACCCTGTTTCTGTAGTGCAGTGCAGGGGAGAGACCTGGGAGCCGTCCTGACCAGCGGAGCTGTGTAAGGAAAATGGCGCTATGTGCTGAGGAGATAGGCCCCGCCCCTTTTCCGGCGGGCTCGTCTCCCGCTCTTTAGTGTATTCTGGCAGGGGTTAAATATCTCCATATAGCCCCCGGAGGCTATATGTGAGGTATTTTTTAGCCAAATAGGTTTTCATTTGCCTCCCAGGGCGCTCCCCTCCCAGCGCCCTGCACCCTCAGTGACTGCCGTGTGAAGTGTGCTGAGAGGAAAATGGCGCACAGCTGCAGTGCTGTGCGCTACCTTTAGAAGACTGAGGAGTCTTCTGCCGCCGATTCTGGACCTCTTCATGTTTCAGCATCTGCAAGGGGGCCGGAGGCGAGGCTCCGGTGACCATCCAGGCTGTACCTGTGATCGTCCCTCTGGAGCTGATGTCCAGTAGCCAAGAAGCCAATCCATCCTGCACGCAGGTGAGTTCACTTCTTCTCCCCTAAGTCCCTCGTTGCAGTGATCCTGTTGCCAGCAGGACTCACTGTAAAATAAAAAACCTAAGCTAAACTTTCTCTAAGCAGCTCTTTAGGAGAGCCACCTAGATTGCACCCTTCTCGGCCGGGCACAAAAATCTAACTGAGGCTTGGAGGAGGGTCATAGGGGGAGGAGCCAGTGCACACCACCTGATCGGAAAGCTTTACTTTTTGTGCCCTGTCTCCTGCGGAGCCGCTATTCCCCATGGTCCTTTCAGGAATCCCAGCATCCACTAGGACGATAGAGAAATTCTGTGTGATTCTTTCGGCATGTAAAGTCACGCTTATGCTGTTCTTTGCCGTGGACAGACAATTAATGGTGACTACTATGCAAATGTCTTGAAAACCCATATGCATGGAGCCATTAGAAAGAAAAGATCACATTTGCTGAAGAAACAGTGATTCTTGCTCCTAGAAAATGTATGGATTGTAAACGATGCTACTTTGAAAAGAAAAATGTTCAGATCCTGTGCAGTCATCTAATTCTGAATAAAAAAAAAGTCTCATTACTTTTCAATCAGCCCTCGTGCTTGAGTTCCATTGGACCACACACATCTTTATCTACTAACTCTAGTGGTGCTTCAGCTGTACTTGCTGACTTTGGGAATGGTTGACAGCTTTGTTTTCCTATTGTACAGCTTTTACAATTGGGTTTCTCTGTATCAGTCAAGGATATTCCTAAAAATACAGTATATCACATCTAAGGTGATCAAATCTTCTGTGCCAGAGTTCCATAGACTGTGACTCAGTCATAATCATTGCGTAACACTGATGGTTTTCAAGGACATATAATTGATAGCACTGGGTAACAGTTGCTATTACAGTCCCTTTTGTTTCGTACAATGGGCCTAATTCAGACCTGGTCGCACGCAGGCTATTTTTTGCACTGCTGCGACCAGGTATTCACCGCCTACAAGGAAGGGGGAAAACGCTGTTCAGGGGTGTGATCGGCTGTGCAGAGAGCTGTACTCAGCCGATGCGACGATCCGGGATGTTGCTGACGTCTGGAACCCTCCCTAGAAACGGCCGGGCACGCCTGCGTTTTTCCGGACACTCCCAGAAAACGGTGAGTTGCCACCCCTGAACGCCTTCTTGCTGTCAGTCTTCTTGCGATTGCTTTCTTTGTTCGTTTCGTCGCTGCCCGGCGACGGTGTGCGACGCGCCTGCGCATTGCGGGTCACACGAATGCGCAGTACAGAGCCGATCGCACGGCTGGGGAAAAATGCAGCGTGTGATCGGGTCTGAATGACCCCCAATGTACTTTCCTATTTTAAAATGAAGTCTGTGATCTCTTTGCTCTAGGACACTGACTGGTATGAGATTTGATCCCAGCTCTGGCACATAAAGTATGTCTCAGATTTCTGTAACTTTAGTTTTAGACCCAATTTTTAAACAAGCAGTGACTGTTCTAACTTTCATAGCTGTAAGCACTTCATTTTCAATTCCTTTGTTTGTTATGGGATCACATGTGGCTAATGTGCTGAACCTCTCTTCATTGTACCTGAAATACCTGAGAGCACCTGAATTGATTTATTAGCAATCTTTTTGCGGCTGTGTTTGACACTCAGTGCTAACTCATCTGTCACAGTGCACTTTTTATTCTGCATAGCATTAACATTCTCCTGCTTGCATCCAAATACTTTGTGACCTATTCAGTGACATACAGTATATACAGTAACACTTGAAAATTCCCCAAGTTTCTCACTCTTAGGGGGTCATTCCGAGTTGATCGTAGCTGTGCTAAATTTAGCACAGCTACGATCATCTTCCCTGAAATGCGGGGGGGACGCCCAGCACAGGGCTAGTCCGCCCCGCAAGTCAGTGCTTGAGGAGCTCCTGTGGCTGGTTTAACGCCGCCGTTCAGCCCCCTTCCGTCCAGCGACCGGCTCTGTCTCAGAGGCGATCGCTAGGCAACGAAAGCTGCACTGCGGCGCCAGCGCATGCACAGTTCCGATCCGATCGCTGCACTGCGACAAACTGCAGCGAGCGATCGGGTCGGAATGACCCCCTTAGTGTGTAATGCAGTAATGCAATGTGTTCTTGGAGCTATCCCAGTTTTGTTCTGACTGTGTCTGTAGTTAACTTGACAGTCTTGGCTTCCAATTGTACAACTAGAAAGTTAATCTCAGACGTTATGTTTTGCGTAATTGTTGGGGCAATCTCTTTGTCATCTACATGAACTCCTTGGAACCGATGGCAGAGGATATTGGGCTGGAACCGATGGCAGAGGGCATCGGGCTGGAACCGATGGCAGAGGGCATCGGGCTGGAACCGATGGCAGAGGGCATCGGGCTGGAACCGATGGCAAAGGGCATCGGGTTGGAACCGATGTCAGAGGGCATCGGGCTGGAACTGATTGGAGTCAGGTGGTGCAGCAGGATGGAGATCTGCACTGAAGTCACTGAGAAGGATGAGAATCCACAGGAGCTTCACAAGAGACAAGCAGCTAAGCTGTGGACATTATTGCACTGGCAGCTTGAGCCTTCGTGGGCTAACCCTTTTATACCTGCTGGGAAGCAGGGATTGGCTCCTGTGATCAGCTGGCTGAGAGCAGCAACTGGAATTACTGAGATCGGGTTACACAAAGGAGAGCTCATAGAGGTGGCTAATCAGCAGTTAGCAACACAGACTGCAGCTTGTATGCTGAACAAACTTCTTAGACAATGAACACAGCCAAACAACATCTATAAGAACTGAAAAGCTGTGCTAAATGCAGTAAGTAGGAAACACTGGACTGCAGGCTGTTGGCAAAGATATGTCATGATAGAAGGTACTAGAATAAGAGGAGTAAATTCAGGATCGTGACACAACACTCAAACCAATCGTGCCCATAGCTGTCTCTTCATCATCTGGGTTTGTACTGTCACCATGTTCAACTGTAACTTTCCACAAACTTTCACGCTTTAGTTTAATTTCCATAGCAACTTTCTTGTGGTGTAATTTCCTGCTTGTGATCCATCACGTTATCTGATTGCAAAATAAGGTATTATTCAAATTGTATGTTGTATCAATGTATATTCTCTATGAAAAAATGTTCTTTCATAGTGTTTGACAAATGACAAGCTTGTAATTAACTGAGTCAGGGTGCTTTTGGATTGTAAAGGAGATGTTTACATAACTGGCAGGAGGCCCTGTGTAGCTGGTATTGTCTTCCTGCCAATCCACAGAGGTGTCGAAAGGAGGTGATAAAAATTTCCCCAGAAGGCATTTGGTCAGGGAATCTCTATCCTGACTCAGGGTCCTATTCAGTATGCCATGCATCTGGGCAATGCTAAGGGCTCGGAGGTCTCACATGGGGCCCACTGGCAAAGCTGTTGCAGTCACTGCCTGTGTCCACCATTTACAGCAGCTCTCCCTGCGGTATCTGCGCAGGAGCCTAACCAGCTTTAGTGGAACACATTTGTGTCCTACTGTGGCACTCTAACACAATGGCTACTGTCTGTACTTCTGTGCATGTGTGGCGCCATCTTGTTACTGTGCTAGACTGCCACAGTGAGGGATTGAAGCCTCCCTAAAGAAGCCAATATAGTATGAGCAGTAGCGCTCTCTGCCTTCAACAATATTCATTTCTTTGAGTTGCAGCACCAGCACATCAGAACGATGGGCAACGGGACTCTGCATTGGCAAGTGCATATACACCTGCATGATGCAGGGGGCAACGGCACTATTTAACATGCCATCATGTATTTGCATTCATCAGAGGGATAGTTGGAACCTTAGCAGTGGACACATCAACAGTTTGGTACATTCTGAGAAAAAAAAGAACATACTGGTGTGCATGGCAACAGAAAAAGGCCTGGTCATCCATGGAAGACAACACTGTTGGATGACCGCAAGATCGTTTCCATGGTAAAGAAAAACCTCCCAACATCTAGCTAAGTGAAATAGATTCTAAGGGCATATCCTTATCCAAGTCTTCCTTAAAGAGTAGACATCACAAGACCAGATGCAAAAGATTCACCACAAAATAGAAAAGCATTCATAAGCCTCAAAAATAAAAAGGCCATATTAGACTTTGTCAAAAAAAATATCTAAAAAATCCTTCCCAGTTTTGGAACATTTTTTGGACAGATGAAATGAAGAGCAACCTGTACCAGAATGATGGGAAGAAGAAAAAATATGGAGAAGGCTTGTACTGGCTCATGATCCCAAGCCAAGGGTGTAGCTACCATAGGTACAGGCAGTGCAGCTGCTATGGGGCCCAGAACTGAGAGGGGCCACCTTCCCTGTCAAAGTTACATGTGTTATATACAAGGGCGTAGCTACCATAGGTGCAGGAAGTGCAGCAGCTATGGGGCACAGAGCTGAGAGGGGCCACCTCCCTGTCACAGTTACATGTGTTATATACAGGGCGTAGCTACCATAGGTGCATGCAGTGCAGCTGCTATGGGGCCCAGAGCTGAGAGGGGGCACCTTCCCTGTCACAGTTACATGTGTTATATACAGGGGTGTAGCTACCATAGGTGCAGGGAGTGCAGCTGCTATGGGGCCCAGAACTGAGAGGGGCCACCTTCCCTGTCACAGTTACATGTGTTATATACAAGGGCATAGCTATCATAGGTGCAGGCAGTGCAGCTGCTATGGGGCCCAGAACTGAGAGGGGCCACCTTCCCTGTCACAATTACATGTGTTATATACAGGGCGTAGCTGCCATAGGTGCAGGAAGTGCAGCTGCTATGAGGCCCAGAGCTGAGAGAAGCCACCTTCCCTGTCAAAGTTACATGTGTTATATACAGGGCGTAGCTACCATAGATGCAGGCAGTGCAGCTGCTATGGGGCCCAGAACTAAGAGGGGCCCACCTTCCCTGTCAAAGTTACATGTGTTATATACATTTTTCGCTATTGGGTGGTACGTAGGGGCCCTTTCAAACTTTTTCCTTGGAGCCGGCAATATATCTATGTATGCCTCTGTACCCGCTCATTGTAGTGTGGTATAAAATTAACTGGAGGGCATGTTAATGTTATATAATATGAACCAGGGCACTGTAATGTGAATGAGCAAATATTCTCTGGAAAGCGCTCCGGAATATGTGTGCGCTATATAAATAACTGGTAATAAATAATAATAAATAAATAATGAGGCATAATATGAACAGGGAGCACTATATATTATAATGTGAATTGGGGGTACTGTGCGGCATAATGTGTACTGGCAACTAGAGATGAGCGGGTTCGGTTTCTTTGAATCCGAACCCGCACGAACTTCACTTTTTTTTCCACGGGTCCGAGCGACTCGGATCTTCCCGCCTTGCTCGGTTAACCCGAGCGCGCCCGAACGTCATCATGACGCTGTCGGATTCTCGCGAGGCTCGGATTCTATCGCGAGACTCGGATTCTATATAAGGAGCCGCGCGTCGCCGCCATTTTCACTCGTGCATTGAGATTGATAGGGAGAGGACGTGTCTGGCGTCCTCTCCATTAGAATAGAGATAGATAGATTAGATAGAGAGAGATTGTGCAGAGTCGCAGACAGAGTTAGTTTACCACAGTCAGTGACCAGTGCAGTTGCTAGTTAACTTTTATTTAATATAATATATCCGTTCACTTCTCTCTGCTATATCCGTTCTCTGCCTGAAAAAAAAAACGATACACAGCACAGTCAGTCACACAGTGTGACTCAGTCTGTGTGCACTCAGCTCAGCCCAGTGTGCTGCACAGTCATCAATGTATAAATTAAAAGCTTATAATTAATTGTGGGGGAGACTGGGGAGCACTGCAGGTTGTTAGCAGGAGCCAGGAGTACAATTATATTAATTAACAGTGCACACTTTTGCTGCAGGAGTGGTGACCAGTGCCTGACCACCAGTATAGTATTGTTGTATACTACTAATATCTCTTTAAATATCAACCAGTCTATATTAGCAGCAGACACAGTACAGTGCGGTAGTTCACGGCTGTGGCTACCTCTGTGTCGGCACACGGCAGGCAGTCCGTCCGACCAGAATTGTATTATTTATTATTATATACCTACCACCTAACCGTGGTTTTTTTTTCATTCTTTATACCGTCATAGTGTCATCCTAATTGTTACGAGTATACTACTATCTCTTTATCAACCAGTGTACAGTGCGGTAGTTCACGGCTGTGGCTACCTCTGTGTCGGCACACGGCAGGCAGTCCGTCCGACCAGAATTGTATTATTTATTATTATATACCTACCACCTAACCGTGGTTTTTTTTTCATTCTTTATACCGTCATAGTGTCATCCTAATTGTTACGAGTATACTACTATCTCTTTATCAACCAGTGTACAGTGCGGTAGTTCACGGCTGTGGCTACCTCTGTGTCGGCACACGGCAGGCAGTCCGTCCGACCAGAATTGTATTATTTATTATTATATACCTACCACCTAACCGTGGTTTTTTTTTCATTCTTTATACCGTCATAGTGTCATCCTAATTGTTACGAGTATACTACTATCTCTTTATCAACCAGTGTACAGTGCGGTAGTTCACGGCTGTGGCTACCTCTGTGTCGGCACACGGCAGGCAGTCCGTCCGACCAGAATTGTATTATTTATTATTATATACCTACCACCTAACCGTGGTTTTTTTTTCATTCTTTATACCGTCATAGTGTCATCCTAATTGTTACGAGTATACTACTATCTCTTTATCAACCAGTGTACAGTGCGGTAGTTCACGGCTGTGGCTACCTCTGTGTCGGCACACGGCAGGCAGTCCGTCCGACCAGAATTGTATTATTTATTATTATATACCTACCACCTAACCGTGGTTTTTTTTTCATTCTTTATACCGTCATAGTGTCATCCTAATTGTTACGAGTATACTACTATCTCTTTATCAACCAGTGTACAGTGCGGTAGTTCACGGCTGTGGCTACCTCTGTGTCGGCACACGGCAGGCAGTCCGTCCGACCAGAATTGTATTATTTATTATTATATATCTACCACCTAACCGTGGGTTTTTTTTCATTCTTTATACCGTCGTCATAGTGTCATACTAGTTGTTACGAGTATACTACTATCTCTTTATCAACCAGTGTACAGTGCGGTAGTTCACGGCTGTGGCTACCTCTGTGTCGGCAGTCGGCAGGCAGTCCGTCCATCCATAATTGTATTATTATTATAATATATACCACCTAACCGTGGTTTTTTTTTCATTCTTTATACCGTCGTCATAGTGTCATACTAGTTGTTACGAGTATACTACTATCTCTTTATCAACCAGTGTACAGTGCGGTAGTTCACGGCTGTGGCTACCTCTGTGTCGGCAGTCGGCAGGCAGTCCGTCCATCCATAATTGTATTATTATTATAATATATACCACCTAACCGTGGTTTTTTTTTCATTCTTTATACCGTCGTCATAGTGTCATACTAGTTGTTACGAGTATACTACTATCTCTTTATCAACCAGTGTACAGTGCGGTAGTTCACGGCTGTGGCTACCTCTGTGTCGGCAGTCGGCAGGCAGTCCGTCCATCCATAATTGTATTATTATTATAATATATACCACCTAACCGTGGTATTTTTTTTTCTTTCTTTATACCGTCGTCATAGTGTCATACTAGTTGTTACGAGTATACTACTATCTCTTTATCAACCAGTGTACAGTGCGGTAGTTCACGGCTGTGGCTACCTCTGTGTCGGCAGTCGGCAGGCAGTCCGTCCATCCATAATTGTATTATTATTATAATATATACCACCTAACTGTGGTATTTTTTTTTCTTTCTTTATACCGTCGTCATAGTGTCATACTAGTTGTTACGAGTATACTACTATCTCTTTATCAACCAGTGTACAGTGCGGTAGTTCACAGCTGTGGCTACCTCTGTGTCGGCAGTCGGCAGGCAGTCCGTCCATCCATAATTGTATTATTATTATAATATATACCACCTAACCGTGGTTTTTTTTTTCATTCTTTATACCGTCGTCATAGTGTCATACTAGTTGTTACGAGTATACTACTATCTCTTTATCAACCAGTGTACAGTGCGGTAGTTCACGGCTGTGGCTACCTCTGTGTCGGCAGTCGGCAGGCAGTCCGTCCATCCATAATTGTATTATTATTATAATATATACCACCTAACCGTGGTTTTTTTTTCATTCTTTATACCGTCGTCATAGTGTCATACTAGTTGTTACGAGTATACTACTATCTCTTTATCAACCAGTGTACAGTGCGGTAGTTCACGGCTGTGGCTACCTCTGTGTCGGCACTCGGCAGCCCGTCCATAATTGTATATACCACCTAACCGTGGTTTTTTTTTCTTTCTTTATACATACATACTAGTTACGAGTATACTATCTCTTTATCAACCAGTCTATATATTAGCAGCAGACACAGTACAGTGCGGTAGTTCACGGCTGTGGCTACCTCTGTGTCGGCACTCGGCAGCCCGTCCATAATTGTATACTAGTATCCAATCCATCCATCTCCATTGTTTACCTGAGGTGCCTTTTAGTTGTGCCTATTAAAATATGGAGAACAAAAATGTTGAGGTTCCAAAATTAGGGAAAGATCAAGATCCACTTCCACCTCGTGCTGAAGCTGCTGCCACTAGTCATGGCCGAGACGATGAAATGCCAGCAACGTCGTCTGCCAAGGCCGATGCCCAATGTCATAGTACAGAGCATGTCAAATCCAAAACACCAAATATCAGTAAAAAGCCTCTTTTTTTCTTTGCGTCATGTGCTGTTTGGGGAGGGTTTTTTGGAAGGGCCATCCTGCGTGACACTGCAGTGCCACTCCTAGATGGGCCCGGTGTTTGTGTCGGCCACTAGGGTCGCTAATCTTACTCACACAGCTACCTCATTGCGCCTCTTTTTTTCTTTGCGTCATGTGCTGTTTGGGGAGGGTTTTTTGGAAGGGCCATCCTGCGTGACACTGCAGTGCCACTCCTAGATGGGCCCGGTGTTTGTGTCGGCCACTAGGGTCGCTAATCTTACTCACACAGCTACCTCATTGCGCCTCTTTTTTTCTTTGCGTCATGTGCTGTTTGGGGAGGGTTTTTTGGAAGGGACATCCTGCGTGACACTGCAGTGCCACTCCTAGATGGGCCCGGTGTTTGTGTCGGCCACTAGGGTCGCTTATCTTACTCACACAGCGACCTCGGTGCAAATTTTAGGACTAAAAATAATATTGTGAGGTGTGAGGTATTCAGAATAGACTGAAAATGAGTGTAAATTATGGTTTTTGAGGTTAATAATACTTTGGGATCAAAATGACCCCCAAATTCTATGATTTAAGCTGTTTTTTAGTGTTTTTGGAAAAAAACACCCGAATCCAAAACACACCCGAATCCGACAAAAAAAATTCGGTGAGGTTTTGCCAAAACGCGTTCGAACCCAAAACACGGCCGCGGAACCGAACCCAAAACCAAAACACAAAACCCGAAAAATTTCAGGCGCTCATCTCTACTGGCAACTCTGAAATGTGGCATAGGGTGAACTTAAGCATTACTACAATTCATAAAAGAAACTAGGGCACTACTATGGGGCATAACATTAAATAAGGCTCTACTATGGTTCAGAAAATGAACTAGGGCACTATTATAGGGCATAAAATTAACAACTGCGGCAGTGAAGTGTCTCTCTAGAAGCATTATGACGGGTGCCTCTTCAAAATGTTGCTATGGGGCCCACAAAGTTATGGCTACGCCCCTGTCTCAAGCATACCACATCTTTCTGTAAATCATGGTGGAGGCAGTGTGTGTGTGGTGTGTTCTTGCATGGCTTCCAATGGCCCTAGGTTAATAGTGTTTATTGATGACGCAACAGAAGAAAGAAGCAGCCAGATGAATTCTAACAAGTATAGGGTATACTGTCTGCTCAGATTCAGTCAATTCAGCAAAGTTGATTAGACAGTGCTTTACAATATTACAATACAGATGGACAATGACAACAACCGTACTGCGAAATCAACCCAGGAGTTTTTTTAAGGCAAAGAAGTGGAATATTCTGCAGTGGCTGAGTCAGTCACCTGAGCTCCACCTAATCGAGCATATGATTAAGCTTAAGACAATACAAAAGGCAGAAAGACCCACGAACTAACAACAGCTGAAGACATCTGCAGTAAAGACCAGGCAAAGCATTACAAAGGAGGAAAGCCAGTATTTGACAATGGGGGTCATTCCGAGTTGGTCACTAGCTGCCGTTGTTCGCAGCACAGTGATGAGGCTAAAAATCGGCATTTATGCGCATGCGTATGCACCGCAATGCGCAGACCCGTCATACGGGTACAATGAGCATCGTGGGTTTGCACAGAGTCTAACGAAGATCCCAGTCGCACGGCCGAACACAGGAAGATTGACATGAAGTGGGCGTTTCTGGGTGGCAACCGACCGTTTTCAGGGAGTGCTTAGAAAAACGCAGGCGTGTCTGGAAAAATGCAAGCGTGGCTGGGCGAACGCTGGGCAGGTGTGTGACGTCAAATGCCGTCCCTCCGTCGCTAGAATCAACGCACACGAAGAGTAACTACAGGGCTGGTCTTGTTTTGCACAAAAAGATTTTGCAGGCGCACTGCTGCACAAGCGTTCGCACTTCTGCAAAGCGAAAAGACACTCCCCAGTGGGCGGCGACATTGCTTTTGCACGGCTGCTAAAAACTGCTAGCGAGCGAACAACTCGGAATGACCCCCAATGTCCATAAGCAGGGGCTGGTTGGTAACTTTTAGCCTCGGGGGTAAATGTATGCAATGGGCCTGGCTTTTGTGCCTGTGCAAAGCAATGGGAAAATGGGAGTGAACCAAGCTCATATAAGTGTAAAGGGCCCCATACACTAGGACGATTTTACACAATTTCATACAATTCGTGTACAATCGTATGTGTTTTAGATCGTATCCAATCTGATGCACGTCTCCGTGGCTGGCGGATAGGATCCCCTAGGTCTTTAGTGCTGCACTAATGATATATCAGAATTGGATGGAATCGGATGGAAAAAGTGTGGTTTTTGTGCATGTGATATATCGCAGGGAAGTTTGACTGGGCATTCTCAGGACACTCCCAGCCCCCGTAGTCCTCTATCCAGCCCATCAGATATATCACATGGTACAATTGTATGCCGTACGATATATTGCATGCGATGTATAGCGGCTTCATCAATCGCATGCAATATATCTAATGCAAAAATAGCACAAAAGTACCAAATCGTATGGAATCACTCCCAGGAAGGTCCCGGGGGAGTTCAAGGTAAATGACATCCGACTTCAGCCTCAGACATATCGTTGTAGTGTATGTGGCCCTTGATGCAGAATCATACAGATTTCTTAAATTAACAACGGACTACAGATTTGACAGCCTACCTCATCCCTCAATTCTAATCATATACAAACATACTCCAGATCTGACAATCCCCTCTCTTTCCTCAGTTGTAATCAATCTCAGACCTGACAACCTCCATTCCCTCAAATCATGCCCCAGAACTGCCCCAACTGACTTGACCTCATAACCCCCAATCCCTCAATAAAAATAATGCCCCAGAACTGCCCCCACCTGATAAATCCCCCAATGTCTCAATAAAAATAATGCCCCAGAACTGCCCCCCTCCAGACCTGATAAATATTCCTCCACATATCTCTATTAAAATAAAGGCTTAGAACTTACTCCCAGACCTTATAACCATCCAATGCCTTTAAATAAATAATGCCCCAGAACTCAAACACCCCCAGACCTGTTAACTGCCCTACAATCGCACATCTTCACTGTCCAAAAAAAGAGATATTTAAAATGACACCTCAAATCTATGGGGCGACCCAATGCAGCTACTGATTAGTCACCCTCCAGTCCTCCATTGCTCCTGAACCCTTGTCCTTTCAGTCTGGCAGCACTGCAGTGGGCTAGCGAGGCTCTCTGTGCGAGCGCACAAACACTGCAGTTTTCCCTGATTGATGGATAGCACCAGTCATCCACCAATCACTGTTTAGATACTCCCAAGGCTGTGATAAGTGGATGGCCAGCACCATCTACCAATCAACACTGCTAGTACCCAGCAGTGGAGCTGCAGCGGGACTGTGGGACCAGATATACTGTAATGTGCAGACCAGACATACTGTAGCTAGCAGCAAGGTACTGTAGCCAGAGAGTGCTGGAGGGCCTACTTGTTGTAGCCCCAACTGTCTAAAAGTATACCGGCCTGGGGGGCAGATGTCAACCTGCCCCCGGCCCAACCTGCCTGTCCATGAGTTCCATACTTCAGACAGTCATTGCCTGCAAAAGATTCTCAACCAAGTATTAAAAATTAGCATTTTATTTATGACTAGGGGATTCTTCGTGCCCTACGGGCACTCTTTACACCGTCATATGCCCCCTTAACTCTTGCACGCCCTTCTGGCATGCAATATTTGTATTATATGGAGTATTACCTCCAACCATAATTGTGTGAGTAGTTAAATATTGCACGGACAAAGGGCGTGCGATAGTTAAGGGGTCGTAGCCACTTGCAACGGCGTGAACAGCGCACGCAGGGCCTGATGAATCACCGAGCAGGTGATGTGGTTGGGGGAGTGGCGGGTGTGGGGGTGCTGCGAGTGGGGGAGGGGCGGATGTGGTGGTGCGGCGGGTGGGGGGAAGGGGTGCTGTGGGTGGCGGAGGGGGTCCAGAGCCACCGCGGGTGATGGAGGGTGGGTGTGGGGGTGCCACAGATGGGGCCCGGAGGTACTGCAAATGGGGGAGGGGCGGGTAATGCTTCTCCTGCTGCTCCTCCTGGAAGCAGCTAAGCTGCTGTCCTCCCTTTGGCAGTGGCTCTCCCGGAGACTCGCACAGCAGCCAGTCACTATTGTTAGTGCCGGTGTCCCAATGCGCCCCATTACAGGGAAGAAGATGCACTCAATAAACTACAGCTCCCAGCAGGCCTTAGCGCCGGAATGCTTCGGAATGCGCGTCCCCGTGGCTGTCAGATAGGATCCCCTAGGTCGTTGATGCTGCACTAATGATATATCGGAATTGGATGGAATCGGATGTAAAAAGTGTATTTTTTGTGCATGTGATATATCGCAGGGAAGTGTGACTGGGCATTCTCAGGACACTCCCAGCCCCCGTAGTCCTCTATCCAGCCCATCAGATATATCTCATGGTACAATTGTATGCCGTACGACATACCTCCCAACTTTCTTTAACTGTGGAGCGGGACACTCGCGCGCGCTCCCGAAAAGGGGCGTGGTCTATGAAAAGGGGGCGTGGCTTCGCGGGAGGACCCGCAATCGCGAGCCACGCCCCCGTTTTCGTCACTGAGGGGGCATGCCCAGCGCTCTGTGAGCCGCTGGCATGCTCCCTCTCCCTCTGACTCCACTGAATAGATGCTGTGCGCATGCGCACAGCGTCTATTCACCGCTGCTCTAAGCAGAGCAGCGATTGACAGAGCCTCCCAACTGACCCCCCCCCCCTTAGCTTCGGCGCTAAGGGCTGCTGGGAGCTGTAGTTTATTTAGTGCGTCTAATTCCCTGTAATGCGGAGCGTTGGGACACCGGTGATAACAATAGTGACTGGCTGGCAGAACTGAGTGACTGGCTGAATCAATGTAAAAGGTGAGAGTGCTGTGCAGTGTCAGTGACACTGCATTCCCACTGCACTGCACACCACTGTCACCTTTAACATTGATTCAGCATCCAGACATTACCCTTCGCGATATCACCCACTCTATCCGTTACATTAGCCATCTCGGGGCATCCAGGCTGGCAGCCCAGGTGCTGTGTTGCGGAGTCAGGGCCTCTGGGGATCTGGGTGTGGCTGTAGCGGGAAGGCACTTCTGTGACTTCACGTAGAGAGGAGGCTCCAGGGCTCAGAGAGTATGCAGTGCAGGGAGGGCTATGAAAGCCTTCCGCTGCACCGCTTGCATACACATCTATGCCGGTGGCCGCAGCAGCTTTTACTCCACCTGCGCTGCGGCTAGGGAGTGGGGATTGTTGATGCCGGAGGGGGCAGGCCGACTGGCAGCAGGACATAGGACGCTGCAGTAAAAGGATTTTTTTTTTCCCTATCTACAGCGCAGAGACTTGCTGCAGATGCAGTGGCATACCCTCCAGCTGCACCTTTTTAGCAGGTACAGGACCTTTTTTTTATGGTCTGTACCGATTTCTGGCTCTCCAAACTTCCATTGAAAGTATTGGAAAAGGGGCGTGGCTACGCCTCTTTACCCGTTGCCACGCCCCCTTTTCAAATTTGTAGCGATTTTTATGTGTAAATTGTTGGAGGGTATGTCGCTGCAGATGCAGTGGGACTATTTTGGGGTGTGGAGCTGGAGCTGCAGCTCCATCAGCCCCATTGTTAATCCTGCTCTGTGAACACACAGCAGCCAAAGTGCAGAGACTCCCATTAGATGTAACCTATATGGTAGGGCGTTTCTCGCCCAATCATCTGTGGACTGGGTCTGATAGACATGCTGCTAACCCAACGAGAGCTCCAAGCCACGCCGAGCGATATATAAAATGGTTACAATTCCTATTGGACCTACTGTAACTGTATATGGTCGTCACTACAGACATTGCTGCGCATAACTCAACCCCACTAAACATAAGCCAGTTGATTGGCTGCTTCTTGTGCTGAGTCTGATGTTTGACTTTATTAGAATGTATGGACAGTGCCCATGTAATTAACATGTAACAAAGTTGTTTCTACAAAGGTAAAATGTATGTGATTAATTGCATGTTTTTTAAAGGAGTTATGTTATACTAACTTTTTCAAGTTTTGTTGCTTTTGTTTTTAAACGTGATATTGACACATTGGGGGTCATACCGAGTTGATCGCTCGCTAGCAGTTTTTAGCAGCCGTGCAAACGCATTGTCGCCGCCCACTGGGGAGTGTATTTTCGCTTTGCAGAAGTGCGAACACCTGTGCAGCAGAGCGCCTGCAAAATCATTTTGTGCAAAACAAGACCAGCCCTGTAGTTACTATTCGTGTGCATTGATTCTAACGACGGAGGGGCGGCTTTTGACGTCACACACGCTCCCAGCGAACGCCCAGCCACGCCTGCGTTTTTCTAAGCACTCCCTGAAAACGGTCAGTTGACACCCATAAACGCCCTCTTTCTGTCAATCTCCTTGCGGCCGGCTGTGCGATTGGAATCGTCGCTAGAACCAGTGCAAAACCACAATGGACTTTGTACCCTTACGACACGCGTGCGCATTGCGGTGCATACGCATGCGCAGGTTAGACATTTTTTCACTGATCGCTACGCAGCGAACAACGGCAGCTAGCGATCAACTCGTAATGACCCCCAATATCCAACATTCCTACCCCATTGTCTCACATCCAGCAACAAATTCCTGAAAGCTGGTACAGCCTTGTGTAACTGTAAATACAATATCTAAATGTAACTAGTGAAACAAATGATTTCTGCTGAAGGATGGGGAATTAGGGAGAGAAGTATTACATCGGCTTCCTGAATTCTGCAACACATGCTTTGTTCTGTGTAATACAAGCAGATGAGACTTGGCAGGCTCTAGCACTGGAAATTTCCACTGTCTAATGAGAAGCTGCTACTCGTCCTGGAAATTTCCACCAGTATCTTCTTCCTTCCAGCATCTCATTTGCCTTTCTGACAGCTTCCATGCCCTTCGCACATAACAACACTAGCACAGCTCTCTGGAATTTACTGGAGCCTCAGTTTCTAACAGCCGTGCCTGTAAATGTAATTGTACTTGGAATAACACTAAAGTATTGCTTTTTGGGTGGCATTTGATGCTGAGTTTATAAATGTAAGACAAGAGTCCCCTTTCCCTGTACATTAATTTATACCCCTTTTCCACTAGCTCAAAAAGACACGGGGGTGCGCGTTTAGCCGTTTACCCGTGTTTTTTGCTAGTGGAAAAGGGTCCCTCTGCAAAACCCCGGATCAAGTGATCCGGGAATCCTACCAGGTTGAACACGAGTTCAACCTGGTAAGCTGTGCAGTGTAAACGGAAGCTGTGTCGATGCGATGCGGCTCCCGTTCATAGTGTATGGATGGGCGGCGCTGGGAGATCATGTGATCTCCCAGCGCCGCCCCTGCCACGTTACCAGCAGCATCATCAACCCGGCAATATGCCGGGTTGGCGAGTGTAGTGGGAAAGGAGGCTGAGCACGGGCCGCAGCCGGGTAGCTCCCGTGTCAGGCTTCTGGCTGCGACCCGTGCTTCTAGGTGAAAAAGGGATATTAATCTATATGTGTGAGAGGAACTGCCAGTAAATCATTTTATATATTGAAGACATTTTTCCAATATTACTAAATATTTAACTTTTACATAAATTATCACTAATATGTCAGTTTATCTCTCCTTCTGTTTTAGTATTTTTTTATTGCTCTTTCTGTACTGTTTTACCTTTTTTAAGATTTAATCAACAATTATATTACCTTCATTACATTATTATAAGATTATATTGTATTTGTGTTTCGACCGCAAAGAGCCTTCTGTTGCCTTCAGTCTAATCAAATAGCGAACTTGCGCGTGTGAAAATAATTACAGCACAATACACTTTGGACAAACTGAAGCTTATTAAAATATGTGTACTCAGGGAGTCATTCCAAGTTGATCGCTAGCTGCCGTTGTTCGCAGGGCAGCGCTAAGGCTAAAAATCGACATTTCTGCACATGCGTATGCACCGCAATGTGCACCTGCGACGTACGGGTACAAACTCCATTGTGGTTTTACACAGGGTCTAGCGAATCTTTCATTCGCACGGTCGAACGCATAGAAGATTGACATGAAGTGGGCGTTTCTGGATGTCAACCGACCGTTTTCAGGGAGTGCTTAGAAAAACGCAGGCATGTCGGGGAAAACGCAGGCGTGGCTGGGCGTTCGCTGGGCGGGTGTGTGACGTCAAAAGCCGTCCCTCCGTCGTTAGATTCAACGCACACGAAGAGTAAGTACAGGGCTGGTCTTGTTTTGCACAAAAACATTTTGGAGGCGCTCTGCTGCACAGGCGTTCGCACTTCTGCAAAGCGAAAATACACTCCCCGGTGGGCGGCGACACAATGCGTTTGCAATGCTGCTAAAGGTAGCTAGCGAGCGATCAACTCGGAATGACCCCCTCAGTTGTATACTAATGTCTATAACAGTGGTTAACAAACTGAGCCAGGACCAATTCAAATTATTTATTGTCAATGTAATAGGCAAAACCAGAGCTGGTGGCTGCTTATCATAAAATATGTGGACAAACAGAAGTGAATAATGGCCCTCATTCCGAGTTGTTCGCTCGGTATTTTTCATCGCATCGCAGTGAAAATCCGCTTAGTACGCATGCGCAATGTTCGCACTGCGACTGCGCCAAGTAACTTTACTATGAAGAAAGTATTTTTACTCACGGCTTTTTCTTCGCTCCGGCGATCGTAATGTGATTGACAGGAAATGGGTGTTACTGGGCGGAAACACGGCGTTTCAGGGGCGTGTGGCTGAAAACGCTACCGTTTCCGGAAAAAACGCAGGAGTGGCCGGAGAAACGGTGGGAGTGCCTGGGCGAACGCTGGGTGTGTTTATGACGTCAACCAGGAACGACAAGCACTGAAATGATCGCACAGGCAGAGTAAGTCTGGAGCTACTCTGAAACTGCTAAGTAGTTAGTAATCGCAATATTGCGAATACATCGGTCGCAATTTTAAGAAGCTAAGATTCACTCCCAGTAGGCGGCGGCTTAGCGTGTGTAACTCTGCTAAATTCGCCTTGCGACCGATCAACTCGGAATGAGGGCCAATGTCTGTCAATACACAACTGAACCTAACGATATATAAACATAATTTACTTGATTTTATATTTTTTTCAGAATTTCTCAATAAGAAACGTTTGGCCTAGGAGTGCCGTGAAAACAATTCTGATACTCTAGGGCAGGCCTGGCCAACCTGTGGTTCTCCAGATGTTGTGAAACTACACATACCAGCATGCCCTGCCACAGTTTTAGCATTCTCTAATAGCAAAACTGTTGCAAAGCATGATGGGACTTGTAGTTTTACAACAGCTGGAGAGCCACAGGTTGGCCAGGCCTGCTCTAGGGGGCTGTAACTCAAAAAAGTTTGGGAACCACTGGTGACTGGTCTATACAGAAATTACACTTCTCACTCTGGAACAGCAACAAAATTTCACGTGGGCAACTTTAAGCTAATGTACATCTGACTTTCTGGGAGAGATGGAGAAAGATATATCATTTGCACTTTTCATAATTTTTTTCAGATTCCTGCCACTGTGATCTGCCAGATTAAGATCCACATTGGCCTGGAACTGAAATTTATGAAGGGCCTATTGTTGCCACGCAGTGGTTGCGATTAGCGCCATAGAGAATTTTTCCCTGTGTGGGCAAGGGGGTGTGGTGGCATACTACATCACTGCACTTCCTTCCCTTCACTATATCACTACCAGGAGTGGATCTAGGCACGGGCAAGCAGGGCGGGCGCCCGGGGCACTGTGGCCCGTGGGTGCAGTCACTCCGCAGCTTCCTGCCGCCACCCAGCATCCGCATCCCGCTCCCTGGCTGCAGCAGATGCCATTGACAGACGCTAGAGGTCAAAATTGACATCTAGGACAGTATTTACTAAAATTTCGAGTTTGTCCGATTTGTAGGTTTTTTTCTAAGTCCCAATCCGGGAATTCACTAAGCACCAATCTCGGCAGTGTTTGGACTTTTCGTAATGGTTTGAATGACAACGTTCAGAAATACGAATGAATAGACCATCGGTCAAACGCGGCTGTTATTTCATAGAATACGGGAATTCACTATTCATTCGTATTTGGGTGTTAGTTTCTGAGTGCTCAATTGCGGTCGTATTTTTTTGGAAATCGGTAAAAAAAGCGGCAAAAAAATAGACCTGCTTTTTTCATCCGTGTTTGCATGTGTTGACACTTAAAAATCATTCTAACCTGAATTAGGATGCCTATAAAAGGGACACAAACTTCTCTCATGCAAAATAATTTATTTCCTTATGTTTGCTGGCCAAAACTTGTAGATTTGTAAGGCAATACACATTTAACAACATATATCCATTATTACACACATTTGTGTTCAACTTTCAAATATTTCAAATGTTGTTGTTTCTGCATCATGTTTTTAAATCTGATTACTTATTTTTAACACACACAAACATGGCACAACAATAATGTCAGTCATTTTCGGACTGAATTATCTTAATATTATCCCCAACATATTAGGACACTTTTAGCCAACTCAATTGTGTTTTTATTGTCAATTCACCTAGAGAAGAAATGTTAAACCGTTACAATTCACATTGTAAATTGTATTGGTCATGGATGAATCTGCCTGGCTACTGTCACAACTGAGGGCCTGAGCTGACGGGAGGCAGCCTCAGTTTTAGGGGCTGAGATGTACCGGAACCTGGGAGGTTGTATCAGACCCCTGGACATGTAAGTAACATGAATAATAACTGCCCGAAGGCGTGACCACGACAACTTGGATAAAAGTCAATGATGTTTATTATGACAACTCCGCAACACAGCAGCAGTAAAAGAAAACGTAAAAGTCAGCAAAGAATAAATACAGTTCCTGGGTACTACAGGATGGCAGGAGCCACAGGGCACTGGTAGTGTGAGATAGTTCTTATGATCTTCTAGATGGAAAGTCCTTACCAGGCCCGACTGTAGCAATGGAGATAACCCAGGATTGTGCCAGCTGGTGTTCCAGGAAAAGCTGGGTTGCTGAAGATAAAACAGCTGCTGTGGATACTGGCTGGAACCAGACTGTTGTTAGCACGGAGTGGATACTGGCTGGAACCAGTTAAATAATAAATGAACTTGGGAGCGATGAACTGAAATGTAGAACTTGAGAGCGGAGAAATAATAATACCAGTGGAGAGTGGTAAAGTGTAGAAAGGACACCGGCCCTTTAAGGGAAGCTGTACTCTGCTGGAAGCTGAGCTGGAAGCAGGTAATGTTGTAGCTGGAAACAGATGAATCCACAATGGATTGGAGAGTCAGGCTACACCGCAGGTGGAATGCTGGTGCGGATCTCTATGGTGGAAGTCTTGAGACAGGAGCTGGAACCTGGAAGACAATCACAGGAGAGAGACAAACAGGAACTAGGTTTGACAACCAAAGCACTGACGCCTTCCTTGCTCAGGCACAGCTTACTTATACCTGCAGCAAGGAAGGGGTTGGCTAGGCAATTATGCAAATCAACAATACAGACAGCAGATTGGTGGAAATGATCAGATGACAAAATCCAAGATGGCTGCGCCCATGCAGACACTTGGAGGGAAGTTTGGTTTGTAATCCATGTGAGAATTGAAGCAGCAATGGCGGCGCCGGCCACAGGAGACAGGAGACGCCAGACTGATGAATGCACATCCAAACCACGCGGGCACAGCGGAGGCCGCGGCTGACGTAATCGCCACTCAGACACTCTGCATGCAGAAGTTCAGGGACGGCGGCGGAGGCCGCGGGAGACGCCATGCCAGGTGTAATATGGCGTTTACTGCAGCGTCCCAGAGTGACAGGAGAGGATACAGGAATGTACACATCAGGATAACAGATGGGATCCGGTCCTGGAGCGCTGAGCCAGCCTTAGGAGGCATCTGATGGGTAAGAAATGGCGTCCAGATACCCGGATCGTGACAGCACCCCCCCTTTAGGAGTGGCCCCAGGACACTTCTTTGGCTTTTGAGGAAACTTGGAATGGAATCTCCGGACCAAGGCAGGAGCATGGACATCAGAAGCATTGGTCCATGAACGTTCCTCAGGACCATAACACTTCCAGTCAATAAGATATTGTAGTTGACCGTAACGGTGACGTGAGTCCAGGATCTTGGCCACTTCATACTCAACGCCTCGTTGAGTTTGGACTTTCGGAGTTGGAGGAAGTGAGGAATGAAACCGATTCAAGATCAGCGGTTTCAACAGGGAAACATGGAATGTCCTGGGTATTTTTAAGAAGGGAGGCAACTGGAGTCTGTAAGCAACAGGATTGATGACTTGTTCAATCTTGAAAGGACCGATATAGCGAGGTGCAAACTTCATACTGGGAACTCTTAACCTCAAATTCTTCGTGGATAACCATACCCGATCACCCACCTTGAGAGCAGGAACTGCTCGACGCTTCTTATCCGCAAACTTCTTGTACCTGAACGATGCCTTGAGCAGAGCTGATCGTACGCTCTTCCAGATATTGGCAAACTGATGCAAGGTGATATCCACTGCGGGAACAGAAGTTGCTGGAAGCGGTTGGAACTCAGGGACTTTAGGGTGGAATCCAAAGTTAGTGAAGAATGGTGTTGAAGCAGATGAAGAATGATACTGGTTGTTATGACAGAACTCGGCCCAGGGAAGTAATTGAACCCAGTCATCTTGAGAGGAGGACACATAGATGCGGAGGAAGGCCTCCAAGTCCTGATTCACCCTCTCGGTTTGACCATTGCTCTGAGGATGGTAAGCCGTGGAAAACTTTAGCTTGACTTGGAGGACTTGACATAAACTTCGCCAGAATTTGGCTGTGAATTGAACTCCTCGATCTGAGATAATTTCTTCAGGAAGACCGTGGAGTCGGAAGATCTCTTGTATGAATACTTGAGCCAACTTGGAAGCTGACGGAAGACCGGTGAGAGGAATGAAGTGTGCCATCTTGGTGAACCGGTCAACTACCACCCAGATGGTATTGAACTTGTTGCACATGGGTAAGTCTGTAATGAAATCCATCGACAAGTGGGTCCATGGTCGACGGGGAACGGATAGTGGAACCAGTTGCCCCGCAGGCGACTGGCGGGATACTTTATGTTGGGCACACTTTGGGCAAGATGCAATAAACTCCAAGGCGTCCTTTTTCAGAGTTGGCCACCAATAGGACCTAGAGATAAACTCCAGGGTTTTTTGGATACCTGTATGTCCGGCAAAACGGGAAGCATGGGCCCAATGCATGAGCTTCTTCCTTAGCATCGGCTTCACAAAACTTTTCCCTGATGGGGGCGTAGAGTCCATCCCTACCGTGGAGAATGCCAACGGATTTATAATAGGATGCTTGTCTGAAGACTCTGACTCATTTTCTTGCTCCCATGAGCGGGAAAGGGCATCGGCCTTGCGATTCTGAGAGCCCGGACAGAACTGGAGTTTAAAGTCGAACCTGGAAAAGAAAAGTGCCCATCTGGCCTGACGAGGGTTGAGACATTGTGCGCCCTTCAGGTATAAAAGGTTCTTGTGGTCTGTAAGTATGGTGATTGAATGAGAAGCTCCCTCCAACAGATACCTCCACTCTTCTAGAGCGAGCTTGATGGCTAGCAACTCCTGGTCGCCAATGGCATAGTTGCGCTCAGCTGGGGAGAACTTCCGGGAGAAGAAACTGCAAGGGTGTAAATGGCCATCTTTAGCCCTCTGAGATAACACCGCTCCTACTCCAACGGAGGAGGCATCCACCTCTAAGATGAAAGGAGAGTCGATGTCAGGCTGTTTCAGAACAGGCGCAGAGATGAACCTTTGTTTTAAAAGATGAAATGCTTGCATGGCTTCTTCAGACCACTTGGACGGGTTAGCACCCTTCTTAGTGAAAGCAGTAATAGGCGCCACAATGGTGGAAAAGTCTCGTATAAACTTTCGGTAATAGTTGGCGAACCCTAAGAACCTCTGGACCCCTTTGAGGGTTAAGGGTACCGGCCAATTTTGGATTGCTTGTAGTTTCTCAGGATCCATCTCTAGTCCGGAACCGGACACAATGTACCCTAGAAACGGAATGGACTTGACTTCAAAGACGCATTTTTCTAATTTACAATAGAGATGATTGACACGGAGACGGGACAGAACCTCTTTAACCCAAAAACGATGTTCCTCTAAATCGTTGGCAAAAATGAGGATATCGTCTAGATAGACCACGACATGACGGTATAGAATGTCTCTGAAGATCTCATTGACAAAATGCTGGAAGACAGCTGGAGCATTGCTCAATCCGAAGGGCATGACGAGGTACTCATAATGTCCGTCACGGGTGTTAAAGGCGGTCTTCCACTCGTCACCCTCACGGATCCGGATGAGATTGTATGCATCTCGCAAGTCCAGCTTTGTAAAGATGGTAGCTCCGCTAACTCTGTCAAAGAGCTCAGTAATCAGGGGTAAAGGATAACGGTTCTTGATGGTAATGTCGTTCAAACCTCTGTAGTCGATGCACGGCCGCAGACCACCATCTTTCTTTTTTACAAAAAAGAAGCCTGCGCCGGCTGGAGAAGAAGAAGGTCGAATGAACCCCTTTGCTAGGTTCTCTTTAATATATTCCTCCATAGAATGCGTCTCAGGCAGAGACAACGGATAAGTTCGGCCTCGAGGTGGAACCTTCCCTGGAACGAGATCAATCGGACAGTCCCATTCTCTATGAGGAGGAAGGATATCAGCAGAAGCTTTACTGAACACATCCGTGAAATCTTGATATGGAGGAGGTGGAACATCAGACGACCTGGGGGAGGAAGAACAGACAGGCAATACTTTAAACAAACATGTCTCAGCACAGGAGGAACCCCATGCCAGGATTTGCGTAGTCGTCCAATCAATTGTAGGATTGTGAAGACGGAGCCATGGAAGGCCCAGGACCACAGGATGTGTGGCTCTTGGAATCACTAAAAAAGAAATAAGTTCGGAATGAAGAACTCCCACTCTCAGACGAACTGGTAGAGTCCTTAAAGAAATAACTGCATCAAAAATTTTGCTGCCATCCACGGCAGTTAAAGAAATGGACGAAGGAAGTCTCTCGGTGGGTAAGGACCACCGTTTAACATAGGCTTCGGTAATAAAGTTCCCAGCTGCTCCGGATTTAAGGAGGGCAATGACGTTCCGATAACATTGAGCAACTTGAAGCGAGACTGGGAGATTACAATCTTGAGGAGATGGAGAGGAGATCATTACTCCTAGCCGGCCCTCTCCTTGGCGAGCTAGGATTTGGAGTTTCCCGGACGTTTGGGACAGGCATTAATGGTGTGAGACGGAGCTGCTCAATAGAGACAGAGAAACTCGGAGAGACGTCTTCGGCGCTCAGCAGGAGTTAAACGGGAACGGCCAAGTTGCATGGGCTCATCTTTAGATGGTGACAGTTGACGAGGAGGAGGAGCAGAAGATTTTGGAGCAGATGATCTTCCACGCTCAGTTGCTCTCTCTCTGAAACGTAAATCAACTTTCGTGCAGAGTGAGATGAGCTCATCTAACTTAGAAGGTAAGTCTCTGGTAGCTAACTCATCTTTAATACGCTCAGATAAGCCATGCCAGAATGCAGCATACAGGGCCTCGTCGTTCCATGCCAGTTCGGATGCCAGGATCTGGAACTGTATCAGATATTGTCCTACAGTACGTGACCCCTGGCGTAAACGGAGAATCTCGGATGAAGCTGAGGTTACCCGGCCTGGCTCGTCGAAGATGCGCCTGAATGTTGACACGAAGGCAGTGTAGGAAAATAGCAGGGTGTCGGACCTCTCCCATAACGGTGATGCCCAATCAAGGGCTGAGCCACTGAGAAGAGAAATAATGTAGGCAATTTTTGTACGGTCACTGGGAAAATTGCCAGGTTGTAGCTCAAACTGAATCTCACACTGGTTGAGAAATCCCCTGCAGAATCTTGGAGATCCGTCAAATTTTGCTGGCGTTGGAAGATGAAGACGTGGAGCAGAAATGGGTAAGGTGGGTGGGGTTATAGCTGGAGTCACTGTGGTTGACGCACCAGACGCGCCTGATCCACGGAGAGTTGTCTGAATCCCATCCAGCCGAGTAGAGAGATCCTGGAGACAGCGGATGATGTGGCCCTGTGCAGCCTCCTGATGTTCTAGTCGGGCTGCCAGTTCTTGCATCGGCCTGGCCGCTTGATCCTGGTCTCCGGCTGGATTCATTAGGTCAGTGCTTACTGTCACAACTGAGGGCCTGAGCTGACGGGAGGCTGAAGGGGCTGAGATGTACCGGAACCTGGGAGGTTGTATCAGACCCCTGGACATGTAAGTAACATGAATAATAACTGCCCGAAGGCGTGACCACGACAACTTGGATAAAAGTCAATGATGTTTATTATGACAACTCCGCAACACAGCAGCAGTAAAAGAAAACGTAAAAGTCAGCAAAGAATAAATACAGTTCCTGGGTACTACAGGATGGCAGGAGCCACAGGGCACTGGTAGTGTGAGATAGTTCTTATGATCTTCTAGATGGAAAGTCCTTACCAGGCCCGACTGTAGCAATGGAGATAACCCAGGATTGTGCCAGCTGGTGTTCCAGGAAAAGCTGGGTTGCTGAAGATAAAACAGCTGCTGTGGATACTGGCTGGAACCAGACTGTTGTTAGCACGGAGTGGATACTGGCTGGAACCAGTTAAATAATAAATGAACTTGGGAGCGATGAAATATGAACTGAAATGTAGAACTTGAGAGCGGAGAAATAATAATACCGGTGGAGAGTGGTAAAGTGTAGAAAGGACACCGGCCCTTTAAGGGAAGCTGTACTCTGCTGGAAGCTGAGCTGGAAGCAGGTAATGTTGTAGCTGGAAACAGATGAATCCACAATGGATTGGAGAGTCAGGCTACACCGCAGGTGGAATGCTGGTGCGGATCTCTATGGTGGAAGTCTTGAGACAGGAGCTGGAACCTGGAAGACAATCACAGGAGAGAGACAAACAGGAACTAGGTTTGACAACCAAAGCACTGACGCCTTCCTTGCTCAGGCACAGCTTACTTATACCTGCAGCAAGGAAGGGGTTGGCTAGGCAATTATGCAAATCAACAATACAGACAGCAGATTGGTGGAAATGATCAGATGACAAAATCCAAGATGGCTGCGCCCATGCAGACACTTGGAGGGAAGTTTGGTTTGTAATCCATGTGAGAATTGAAGCAGCAATGGCGGCGCCGGCCACAGGAGACAGGAGACGCCAGACTGATGAATGCACATCCAAACCACGCGGGCACAGCGGAGGCCGCGGCTGACGTAATCGCCACTCAGACACTCTGCATGCAGAAGTTCAGGGACGGCGGCGGAGGCCGCGGGAGACGCCATGCCAGGTGTAATATGGCGTTTACTGTGACAGCGTCCCAGAGTGACAGGAGAGGATACAGGAATGTACACATCAGGATAACAGATGGGATCCGGTCCTGGAGCGCTGAGCCAGCCTTAGGAGGCATCTGATGGGTAAGAAATGGCGTCCAGATACCCGGATCGTGACAGCTGCCAATTAGTCTGTCTGCTGTCTCAAAGAATGATTAGAATCTAGAAAGAGTAATGATTAGAAAAAAATCAAGTGGTCTGCTTTCTGCCTGCTTAAGACAATCTGCCTAGCTGCCAATTAGTCTGTCTGCTGGCTCAAAGAATGATTAGAATCTAGAAAGAGTAATGATTAGAAAAAAGTCAAGTGGTCTGCTTTCTGCCTGCTTAAGACAATCTGCCTGGCTGCCAATTAGTCTGTCTGATGGCTCAAAGAATGATTAGAATCTAGAAAGAGTAGTGATTAGAAAAAAATAAAGTGGTCTGCTTTCTGCCTGCTTAAGACAATCTGCCTGGCTGCCAATTAGTCTGTCTGCTAGCTTAAAGAATGATTAGAATCTAGAAAGAGTAATGATTAGAAAAAAATCAAGTGGTCTGCTTTCTGCATGCTAACATCTATGTGCAGCTCAAACAACAGTTTCCTGCTAACAAAAAATACAAAGATGATAAAGAAGAAATTTGCGTACAAAATTCCTGTTTGTACCAGTTATAATTAATGATGTTGTACAAATTGTCAAGGAGCTAAGTGTTATATATATTCTGTTAATCATACACTTGGTAAGTGTTTTGTTTCTCTTCTCTTTAAAGGAATGGGTGTGTGTTTTTTTTAAATGTTAATTTGGGTGGTTGCTTGTCCTGGCCTTTGCCTTTACCACTGTCGTGTTGGCGTGCTCTGGTGGAGCGCCTTGGTGGTGATGACACTGGCGTTACATTTGGAGTAGTCGTACCAGAACTGCTGCTTGTTTGCTGTTGCTGCAGGGATCTGAGTGTTTCATTGAGGTTAGTGAAGGTGGCATTGAGTTCACTTGTTGCAGCATTTTGATTGTCTACAATTCTGGACATGGATTCATTGATCATTTGATTGCTTTCTAAAATGTTGATATAGCTTTGCTGTTGTCTGTGCTGTTCTTCCATTATGCACTGTAAGTTGCCCATGACATGTGTAATGTCTGCGCGCATGATTTCCATGGTATTTGCAATTCTTGTGTTTGTTTCATTTTGTCTACTCAGATTTCTGCTGATTCATCTGAGGAGAGATGGTAGGCTTGCAAACATTTTGGTCTGCCTACGCAGGCAATCTTCATTAGTGGCCTGCTGTCTAGCCCAAATGGTCCAGAACATTTGATCAGGGCCTTGTGTTACTGGTGTTGTTGGGCTGTGTTGGGGTGGTGGTGTGCTTTGCTGTGGTGGAGTACTCACAGGTGCTGGGGGGCTGATTGCTTCGATTACTGGATGCATTTCTAACATGATTGTGTCATCCATGTCACTGTGTTGCTGTTGTTGCGAAGGGATGCTGGTACCAGGACTAGAAGCTGAAATTAAAAACATTTATCCGTTACTTATCCATATGTTTAATACATTGGTACAAAGCACTAAACATGGAACACATGTAATGGACTGGTGCGTTCAGATATCCAGCATAGCAACATCATCACTCATTACTTAAATACATACATACTGTATGCCTGTTTGTGGCAAATGTGTCTGGTTACTTCATTCTGAAAGCAAACACATGAGTTGTATGGTACATCAGACATACTCCTGCCTAAAAACACATTGTAATCCATAATGTGTTTCCTTATAGTGTCTCCAACCAAAACATAGTAATGTTTTTGTATGCAGTTGGCAATGTTAGGACAAACACACATGTGTAAATGATTCTAACAACCTTACTATTTGCAAAGCTTACACATGAGTTTCTGTTGCAGCATCTTCCACACATTGTGCTACTGTATGGCTGATGTGGACATACATATCTTTACTGGATGTTGTGAAGGCCATTTTGTTAGGTTTCCATTTCATGTTTTACTGACTTGGGTAAGTATAGCAGATTTTGATGGGTATTTACTTAATGAGTTTAAGTAAATGGTTTTTTAAAGATCTGACATTTTTAATTGTTATCACAGTCTGTTACTCACAATCAAGATGAGGGGAGTGTGGTTGGCGTCTTGGAGGTGTGTCCAAAATTTGGAATGGGGGCACCGAACAAACAGTAGATAATCTTCGTGGCGGGGTAGCCTGCTTTGGTTGGCCCTGGACATCAGACCTTGCTTTCTTTGCTGGCAGATGTTTTTTTGTGGTGTGTTCCAGAAGTGCGCCTTCTGCTGCTTAAGACTTCTTTGGATGGACCTAGTATTGAAAGTGACATTTTGTTATGGACATTCATTTACAAACCTAACCTATACTACAATAGACACTTTACCTGCTTCCGCAGCATCAGCATCATCAGATGTGATGGGAGTGACTGTAGGACGACCAGTACTGCTTTTTTTCAACACTGTAAATCCAAAAAAAAATAAAAAAAATATTCATGCTATTGTTAATACATCCACCCATTATGCTTATAAACATTACATCTTTAAAAAATGGATGTTTTATTATGAATTTAAAAATAAGGACATTAAACACAAAAAGCACAACATCAAACCCAAAACATCATCCAATAGCCATATGCACTATGGAAAGTGCAACACAGGGAATCATATACAGGACACAGACATAGGACACAATTCCAAAAACATACACTAACAAGTCAAAACACACACAGCTTAATTTTCTAATAAAAGGAAAAAAATTACAGATGCAATATAAAAATAGGTCTGTGATGTGGCACTCCAAACACACATTACCACAATATGAGGCCAACAAAAAAAACAAATAAATACTTTAAAAAAAAACCCAGTAAGGTAACTAAGTGTGCAGTTGTTGTGTCAGTGTACAAATACAGACTCAAAATGAACCAGCAAATAGTGGCCTTGACTTAAACAATATTACATTGAGTACTGATGAAATTACACATGTAACTGCGTTCAAAGACACTTTGCACTACTCCAGCCTCTAACATATCAACCACTGATTTGGAAACATTGCACATGGATAACTGAAATAAAAAACATATTCCAACTTTCAAAATGTACAATGTGCAAAAGGAAAACATTATTGAGGGACAATTCAATGACACACCAAGTCCAAACTACACATGGAAAATGTACTGTCCAAAAACCACATGACATGCAAGTAAGACGTTACATTGACTTTTGTATAAAACATGACCCAAAACAATGTATTTGATGACGCACACTTGAAGATGGGAGTAATATGCAACGTCACATGACACACATTTAAAATATACAGTAAGCCAGAAGTAATGTCATAGAATGTTAAGGCAAATACACATGCTCACCATCCTTCCTGGGGCGATCGGAATCCCGGACATGGGTTGCAGACACTACTTCTGGAGGGATTATAGTCCGCATGGGCTCCTCATAGTCCAGATATGTGGCAATAAACGGCAGACCACCACCGGTTTTGCGAGCCGACTTCGCCTCCTTTCCCATTTTGGACTTGACACGTCGCTTTATGTCATAGTACCGTTTGCGGCACGTGTCCTCCGTCCGCTTTACCTCCCCCTCACTATTTACAGCAGCAACAACTTTCGCCCACAACACCGTCTTCTTCCGTGTTGGCACCTTGGCGGACTCAGGCCCAAATAGCTGCCGCTGATACTTCATCAGCTCCCGCACCAATGCCACATTTTCTGCATAACTAAACTTTACATTCCGCCCAGTCTTAGTAGTGGTGCGTGGCTGCGGAGCTCTCTGACTGTCACTATCACTGTCACTTGAGGCTGCTGCAGCAACCTCACCCACCTCCTCCACCTCACTAACCTCACTCACACTCACCTTCTCCACCTGATGGACCTCCTCCCCCTCACTCACACCCTCCACCTCACCCACCTCTGAGTCACACATAATTGTGTGTCTAAACACTTAACACAGAAAAATAAAAAGGCAAACAACACACTCCTCCACTACCACTACACAAATCTCTCACACACACACACACACACACACACACACACACAGTGACAAGGGACTATAAATAAAAAATACTTGGACCAAAAATTAGACAAAACCACAAAATACAAGACTACAAGAATGACAAGACTACTTTCAAACACAATACTACACTCAGAAATCGCCCAAAAAACTCCTCACCAAACCAACTACTCACCAACCTCCCTCCTCACCACTAACTAAACCCACGAGGTGCGGACGGTTTGGGGCGTATTTATATGGTTGCGCACAGACACTCCTACCATCTGAAACACAACCAATCACGAACGGGGATGAAAATCGAAACTAAAAGTGAAAATGCGGCCGCGGGAAAAAAAAAACCCTGCCGCGTTTAACTTAGAAAAGAACCCAGCAAAAACAACAAAAACACGTACGCAAACGACAATGACAGCCGCAAATGTGCCAAAAAAACCCGACTGGCATCGACATCGGAAAACACGAAAACAATAAACTTGAATGCTTAGTAACTTTGCGTATATGGATTCAAAAAGTTGCATGAAAATGCACCCGTTACAAAACGAGTTTAAACACTACACAAACCGACACTAGTGTCTGTGCGGCACTGCTATGGGAGAGACACCATGACGTCTCTCTCATAGAGAGGAGCCGGCAGCCAGAGACGGAGCAGCAGCAGCGGTCGTGAAGCAGGAGCGGGGCTGGTGAGTATTGTTTTTTGTTTTTGTTTTTTTCTGTTTGTAAGCGGTGATACTACAGGGGGCACAACTACATCAGGCACAGCTAAAGGGGGCACAACTACTGGAGGCATAACTACAGAGACAACAGCTAAAGGGGGCACAGCTAAAGTGGGCACAACTACTGGGGGGCACAGCTACATGGGGCACAACTACTGGAGGCAAATCTACTGGGGGCACAGCTACAAGGGACATAACTACTGGGGGCAAATCTACTGATGGCACAACTACTGGTGGCATATCTACTGGGGGCACAACTACAGGGGGCAAAACTACTCGGTGCATAACTGTGGCCACATCCCTTCCCTATGAAAACACACCTGTTTTTCTCATACGTCCTAGAGCAGGCATGTCCAAACTGCGGCCCTCCAGCTGTTGAGAAACTACACATCCCAGCATGCCCTGACACAGCTTCAGCATTCTCTGACAGCAAACTGTGTCAGGGCATGCTGGGATATGCAGTTTCACAACAGCTGGAGGGCCGCAGTTTGGACATGCCTGTCCTAGAGGATGCTGGGGACTCCAAAAGGACCATGGGGGGGTATAGACGGATCCGCAGGAGCTTGGGCACACTATAAAGACTTAAACTGGGTGTGAACTGGCTCCTCCCTCTATGCCCCTCCTCCAGACCTCAGTTAGACTTTGTGCCCAGGAGTGACTGGATGCACACTAGGGGAGCTCTACTGAGTTTCTCTGAAAGACTTTATGTTAGGTTTTTTATTTTCAGGCAGACCTGCTGGCTACAGGCTCCCTGCAGCGTGGGAGTGAAGGGAGAGAAGCAGACCTACTTCTGTGAGTTTCAAGGCTCTGCTTCTCGGCTACTGGACACCATTAGCTCCAGAGGGTTCGATCACTTGGTGCGCCTAGCTGCTTGTTCCCGGAGCCGCGCCGTCAATCCCCTCACAAAAGCCGGAATAAAGAAGCCGGGTGAGTATTGGAAGAAAAGAAGACTTCAGTGACGGCAGAAGACTTCAGTAACGGAGGTAAGCACAGCGGTAGGGCTGCGCTCCAGGCTCCCACACACCAACGTCTCTGGCAGGGTGCAGGGCGCTGGGGGGAGCGCCCTGGGCGCATGTTGCTGACGGTCTACAATGCTGGCGGGGGACATATTACGGTGCCTGGGCACAGCGTATGTTCACCCTGCCAGGGTGCTGCAGAGGGGGAGAAACAGCGGTAGCGCTGCGCTCCCTGCTCCCGCGCTTACCATCACCTGCAGGCTGCAGAGCGCTGGGGGGGAAGCGCCCTGGGCAGCATATAGCATAAAATCTGTACTTCACTGGCGGGGGGACATACTTTGGTGCCCGTCCCGCCAGTGCGCCGTGAACGGGAGAGAGCAGCAGCGGTAGCGCTGCGCTCCCGGCTCCCGCACTCCACCGGGCCTGCAGGGTGCAGGGCGCAGGGGGGGAGCATTTAACAGATGAAATCACTGGCGGGGGGGACATGCTTTGGCGCCCGCCCCGCCAATGCGCCGCGAATGGGAGGGAGCAGCAGCGGTAGCGCTGCGCTCTCTGCTCCCGCTCTCCAACGGCTTCCGTGGGTGCAGGGCGCAGGAGGGGCGCCCTGGGCTGCGTTGGGACAAGAAGTAAGTTATACGGGGGGTTACCCCCTGTATATAGGGTCCCCAGCTAGTTTTTAGGGTATCATATATTTATATATTTATATAATTGAGCGGGCTTAAGCGCGGCGGGAGGGGGCGGAGCTTAGCCCTCACAGAGGAGTCAGCGCTATTTTCCTCAGGTCCCCACCAGGATTTACTGTATAGTAAGATGGAGGGGGGGGCACAGTGTTTTTAATGCTATATGGGTGTCATACAGCATTATGTTTAATAATGGACGCATAATCCTTGTTGTGATACATAAATTCACTGTTTCCCTGTTTATTACCCACTATCGGTTAGCCGACATATGTCGACAGGTGTGAGGGCTTTGTCACAAGCTGCTGTGGGGATAACTGTCGGCTTCGCTGACGCTTGGCGGTACTTGATTCAAAAAAATTAAGTATTAGCAGGTTGGTTTTGTGTGCTTGAAAACAAGTAAACACGCTAGGGGAGACACAGTTGTTGGTGGATGCCCTGTCGGCATCAACGGTATTTCCGGGGTAAAAAAATTAACAGGTTGTTATTGCCTTGTACCTGTATTTGTATATATATATATATATATATATATATATTTATAGGTATATGTGGGGGGAGTGTTATTGAAATTGTATATGTATGCTTCCCTCAGACCCCTCGGGGTTCCAAGATTATTATTATTTTTTGCCGCTTACTATTCCTTGCTGTCGACATTTACTCAGTTTCTGTCGGCCGTAACGTTCCTGGTAGATCCACATCGGGGGCATGTCAGTACATGGTCATACACATTCACAACACATTACTGTCACTAGGGACCAGACAGGTCGGGACAATCCACGTGCGTATAGGTTATATCTATATATATATATATATATATATGTAGATATAGGTTTATATATGCAGGGTTGGGATATATGTGTTTTATTGTGTATTACATGATGTATATCCATGAATGCTGATATAATGGTATTCTTATCATGTGCTGGTCGCTCTGTTGATTAAGCTCTAGATTGGCCGGGACGAGTTGGTTTCGATCCTCTCAAGGTCGCAAAGGATCATACACAGGCAGCTAAGTGATATTTTATTTCTATACTTTGGCCTTATTTGCATTCCATGCACATGAGGGAGTGTTGTATTCGGGTAGGCATCCGATAGAATTACCCTACCCAGAGTGGGTAAGCTTGCTTAGGTTGATCCTACTTTATAACATTGCAGCAGGCTGCCGCGTGACAGCAGGAGGTGTAGCCGGGAAAATGCTGAGGTTGTTGGTATAGTGCGATGGATCGATACCATAGGTGTGCAGTGGGGAGCCTTAGATAAAGTATTACCTCAGGAGTTACCTTGTATACAGACAGAACGAGACTTGAGATGTATATCTCCTTTATATAGTACTGAAATAGCAGGATCAATACAACAGGTTTCAGTATCATCAGCTTATCTCCTTCTCCCTCAGAGACTCTTCTAGAAAGACACATGTGAGGTAAAAACAAACAAGTACATAACATATGCAACAGACAAACACTACATCTCTGTAACTATACAGCGCCATCTGCTGCCCCTGTACGGTAACTACATGCATATAAACAAAACCATAGTCTGTTGTCCATATTTCAACACCCCTTCTCAACAGACTGGGTTTCTTCAGTTAGACCCATCTTTGACGTAAGTCTCCAATGTCTCTCTCTGGTAAGAGGCTTAGTCATGATATCAGCTGTCATATCTTCTGTTGGGCAATAGTTCAACTCTATAAGACCTTGTTCCTGTAGATCCCTTAGGAAGTGATGCTTGACATCAATGTGCTTGGTTCTTGGGTTCACTCTGTTTGCGCTAATGCAAGGCATCCTTGATTATCCTCATATATCTTGATAGGTTCTTCTTGAGGCATTCCTAGGTCTGATAGTAGTTGCATTAACCATACCACTTCTTGACTTAGTGTGAATGTTCCATCACCTTCTCTTGAGATTTGCATTCCCAAGTAATGCGTTATGTGGCCGAGGTCTTTTGTTTCAAACTGACGGTTTAGTTCTTGTAACAATTCAACTTCGTCCCCTTCTTGTTCGAAACAAACTAGCAAATCGTCCACGTAAATTAATACATAGAACCATCTTTCCTCTATCAACTTCGTATAGAGACATGGGTCTGCTTTGCTTCTGATGAATCCCTTTTCTGTCAGAACTCCATTTATCTTTGTATTCCATGCTCTTGCTGCTTGTTTAAGACCATATATACTCTTGTTCAGTTTACATACGTGATCTGGGTTCTGAGAATTCACGAAGCCTGGTGGTTGTTCCATGTATATATCTTCCTTTAGTTCACCATGTAGGAAAGCCGTCTTTACATCGAAATGTTTCACTTGCATACCCTTTATGGCTGCTGTTAGGAGTAAGGTTCTAATGGTAGTGTGCTTCACGACTGGAGCAAACGTTTCATCATAATCTTCTCCAAATTTCTGTGAATATCCTTTAGCAACAAGTCTTGCCTTGTATCTTTCTATTTTTCCTTCAGAATCATACTTGACCTTAAAAGTCCATTTACATCCTATGGCCTTTTTGTCTAATGGTAGTCTGGTCAATGTCCATGTCTGATTGTCTTCCATTGATTCCATTTCTTCTTTTGCGGCTCCTAGCCATTTCTGTGCTTCTCTTTCAGAAAAATTAGCAATTTCTTCCCATGTTGCAGGTTCTTGTATGTTAATGGCTTTTGCTTTGTAAGATAAACGTGTAGGTGCTTTTCCCTTATTTTCTCTTGAAGAGCGTCTCACACCCTCGGATGCACTCTCATGAGTGTCGCTGGTATTTGTCTTGTGTTGTACTTCAACTTCTTGAGTGATCTCTACTTCATCTGTTTCTTTGGATTTGGTGCTTTCTTCTTCTTCAGTAGAGTCTACTGGAATTATGACATCATCTCGTGTTTCTTCTATGAATGTCACACTGTTGCTTATAACTACTTTTCCAGTTCTTGGATTTAAGATTCTGTAGCCTTTTGAATGTTCACTATAGCCGACTAGAACTCCCTCTTCTGCTCGGTTCTGCAACTTGCTTCGTTTTTCAGCAGGAATGTAAACGAAGGCTCTGCATCCAAAAACTCTAATGTGCTTTAAGCTGGGTTTCTTACCGTGCCACAGCTCATATGGTGTCTTCCTTACTGCTTTGGAAAGTAGTCTGTTTTGGAGATAGGTGGCTGTTGCTGCTGCTTCACCCCAATATTTATCAGGTAGTCCTGAATCTGTAAGCATGCACCTTATCATTTCTGTTAGTGATCTGTTTTTCCTCTCAGATACGCCATTTTGCTCTGGTGTATATGGTACTGTCTTCTGATGCTCAATACCGAGTCCTCTTAAGTACCGTTCTATTTTCTGTCCTGTGAACTCGCCTCCATTGTCGCTGCGAAGAGTTAGCATATTCCTCTTGAACCTGTTTCTGGTCATGTTCACATAGTCTTGCAGCTTTTCTAAGACTTCATCTTTACTTTTTATTAGATAAGTGACTGTGAACCTGGAGTAGTCGTCAATGAATGTCAGCATGTACCTTTTGTCTCCTACGGTTCGCGTTTTCATAGGTCCGCATACATCACTATGTACCAGGTCTAGTGGTCTGGAAGCTCTGTTTTCACTTTTCTTAGGAATTGTAATCCTCGTTGCTTTTGCTTTTATACAACATTGACACTTCATCATTTCTGAACAGTCTGACACTTTGAGATCCCTGGCTAGGTCTCTCTTCTGCATTTCCTTTATGCAATCTGGGTGTCTGTGTCCTAATCTTCTATGCCACTTGTGAATACAGTCAGCGTGTTTCTGTGTACTCAGCTTTGCCTGCTGTGCTGCGATATCCAGACAGTATAAATGTTCTTTTATTCTGGCTGTAGCTAGTGTTTCTCTTCCGTTTTGGATAAAACACTTATTATTCTGAAACTTTACAGTAAGTCCTTTTTCTTCTAGATTCTTTACTGATAGCAGTGCTCCCTCAAGCTTGGGAACATATAGCACATCTGTTACGGGTATTTCTGTATAGCTGCCATTACCCTTGGAGCATAGGAATTGACCATTCCCTTTCCCTTCTGCAATGATATTTGTTCCATCTGCTAGGTAGATTGTTTCTTTATGGTTCAAATCAAGTTCAGTAAAAAAGTCCTTGTTATTTGTCATGTGACTAGTCGCTCCTGAGTCTACATACCACTTTTCTGATAATTGGTTTACTGTCGCTTTAAATGTTCCATTCCAATTGTGTGCTCCTGTATCTGTAAGTGTGGCTTTGGCTCTTTGTTTGTGTAATCTTTCTGGTGGTTTGTGCTGCTCTGTCTTCCATATGGTGCAATCTCTTTTCAGGTGACCCACTTTCTTGCATCTGAAACAAGCTCTTGTTTCCCTGGTGTGTGGCTTAGTGTCCACCATTTTAAGTGCTTTCTCTGTGTCACTTTCAGTATTGCACTCTGTAAGCTCCTTTCTGCGTTGATACTCCTCTATGAGCCTGTTCTTCACAAAGTCTGGTGTGATTTCTGCTTCAGGTCTCATTTCTAGTGCGTTTATTAGTGCACTGTATGTATCTGGTAAACTGCAAAGGAGGATGGCTACTATGTGGTTGCTTTTGATTTCTTCTCCCATTGACCTGAGCTGTATGGTTATCTCTAGTAGTGCACTGATGTGTTCTTGCATTGTCTTGCCTTTATTAAATCTCATTTGATATAATTTTCTTAATAGGAATAGTTTGCTGTTCAAACTTGCTCCTTCATGCACTCTCTGCAAAGCACACCACATGCCTTTAGCTGTACTCTCTTGTCTTATGTGTATAAGCTGTTCATCTTCCACTAGTAAACTTATAGTGGCTCTTGCCTGTCTGTCCTTCTTAATCCACTGCTGATCCTCTCCTTCAGGTCTGTCTGCATTTATAACATCCCATAAATCATCTCTGGTTAATAGCATTTCTACTTTAAACTTCCATGTTTGATAGTTCTCATTAAAAAGCTTGCTTGCAGCTAGTCTGAGATCTGTGTAATTTGCCATAACCCTTCCTTGTATAGATCTCTCTATTCTTCTGTGGTATTAAACTTGTTTTACTCACAGTTTTCTTTCCAAGGTTCTCCTGGGTTGTTTCTTGTGCGTTACACAGTCTGCTGTCTGCGCCTGCTGGGACTTGCAGTGCGACTCGTGATCTGGATGCTGCTTAGGATGCACTCCTGAAAACTTTATCTTGTACAGACTCCAGTCTGGGCCCATAACCTGTTGGTATAGTGCGATGGATCGATACCATAGGTGTGCAGTGGGGAGCCTTAGATAAAGTATTACCTCAGGAGTTACCTTGTATACAGACAGAACGAGACTTGAGATGTATATCTCCTTTATATAGTACTGAAATAGCAGGATCAATACAACAGGTTTCAGTATCATCAGCTTATCTCCTTCTCCCTCAGAGACTCTTCTAGAAAGACACATGTGAGGTAAAAACAAACAAGTACATAACATATGCAACAGACAAACACTACATCTCTGTAACTATACAGCGCCATCTGCTGCCCCTGTACGGTAACTACATGCATATAAACAAAACCATAGTCTGTTGTCCATATTTCAACAGAGGTTGTCTCCGAGAGATACTCGAGGGAGGTATACAGCTGTTTGGTGAGCCCTCTGTTCAGTCACTCTCGGCGGATACACCTGGTAAGTCTACCTTCGTGAGCTAGCCTCCTTCACAACGGTTGGTGACTCATTCTTTTGTGGGATGCAGTCGTTTTAACCGGTTCGATACCGTTCTTTTTTCCTTTTTTGTGCAGACAGTGGAAGGTTGAAAGGTAAGAGTTCTGCAGCCTTGTTAGGTTCGCAGAAGTGGATGTCGTTTTCTGTTTCCAACACATCCACCACGTGTCGCTGAGTCTATCTGGCTAGTTCCCACTCCGGTGAGCACTCGTCTACTAATTTCAGTTAGTCCAGGAATAGACTAAGACTTGTGAGTTATTTATAGAATCCAAAAGGGGGACATTCTGAGTTACGGTTGTTCCCCTTACTGTTTTTCTAATAGATCTTGCCGTTCCCCTCTGGATCGGGAGGTAGTATGCTACGTCATACAGAGGGGCGTCAGGTTCAGGACATTGTCCGGTTGTCCCTGTATAAGGGTGCAAATCGCTGTTTCTCTCTGACTGTTCTTCGACACAGGGATTGGCTGTTGTTCCCACCGACACAGTTGTCAGAGGTGGGTTTCAGAGTAGATACTGACTGGTTAATGGTCGGTGTTTTTTCTGTGGAAAGAGGTCTGAGGATCCAGAGTTGGATCAGCTTTGCTGGGACACTTCATCAATATGTTCTGTTACTAAAACAGATGGGTGCGGCCTACGAGGCCTGTTTTGGTGAGCAGGTCTACTGCCAGAGTGGCTTTCAAGGGGCCAGTTGGAATTGTGGTCCGGGTCTCACCTGCACATGCACCGGAATATAATCCTAAAGGCCAGGACATCACTCCTGTGGTGTCTGTTCGGTTCTCTCCTTCTAGAGGGATGAAGGTTCGGGATCCAGGTTTAGATCCTGGTGTCCGTGCATACAGATCTCCGGGGCTGGGGAGCAGTCCTTGCAAGGGACGTATTTCCAGAGGTTAAGGTTCAGTTGGAAAGCTTGTCTGCAATAAGCTTTCTTGATTTAAGAGATATTTTCGACGAACGTATTCTTCGTGTTCGGCCCATGTTAGTTCTGCCAGACCACTTGTCAGCAGTGGCGTAAGTAAGCCGCTATGATGGAACAAGGAGCAAAGCGGCAATGGCAGAAGATGCACAGTTTTGCCGTGGGGTGAAAAGTCTGGTAAACACTATATTAGCAGTATTCGTTCCGGTGGTAAGCGAAGGAGAAATAGATTTCCTCTGCTGACGCGATCTCCATCCGGGAAAAATTCAGTCATCATCGAGAAGTTTTTACAGACGTGACAACTTTTTGTGGAGGGTCGCAATTGGTCATGTTGGCTTCTCGCTTCAACGAGAGGCCTCAGGGATATTGTTTCAGGTCAAGGGACACTCAAGCTATAGCAGTGGACACCCTCGTGACACCGTGGGTGTTTTTAGTCGGTCTATGTGGCCTCTCCTCTTTAATTTTTTCTGAAGGTGATAAACGTAAGAAGAACAAAGGTTCAGGCTATCCTCTCGGATCTGATCTAGCCAAGGAGGGTTTGTTATCCAGTTTTTCATGATTTGCTCATAGGAGATTCCTGCCCTCTTCCTTTACGTGAGGAACTGTTACAACTAGATCAGGGCGTGTATCAAGACTTACCGCGACTGCGTCTGACGACGTGGGGGTTGAATGCCATATCCTAAGCCAGAAGGATGTTCCCAGTGAAGCCATTTCCTCAATGTTTCAGGCTAGGAAAGAAGTAACGGCAAAGCCTTACCGCCGTGGTTGGCGTAATTCTGTGTCTTGGTGTGAATCCAGGATGGTTCCTACGGAAGACTTTCAGCTAGGTCGTTCTTATCCATACTTACAAGCCGGTGTGGATGCAGGCCTACAGTTCGGCTCCATTTCGGTGCAGTATGGCCTTATTATTTTCTTTAAAAAAATAAAAATAATTTCTCTCTTGGAAAGTGGTCATGCTATTGGCTTTGGCATCCGCAAGGCAGGTGTCGGAAGTGGTGGTTTTGTCTCACAATAGCCTTGCTTGATCTTCCATGTGGATAGAGAGGAATTGTGAACTCGGATTGTAGTTCTGCCAAAGAGTGGTTTCTGGGTTTCGCAGAAAACAGTCTATTTTTGATGCCGGTGGTTGCTTCAGCATTAGCTGATTCAAAGTCTCTCGGTGTTACCAGGGATTTGAATATTTAGGTCGCCAATTTGGCTCAGTTTGGAGAAACAGAGGATCTGTTTGTCCGGTATGCTCCCTACATGCTTGGGGCGACTGCAGTATGCAGTCTGTTACACGCCAGGGACGTGCAGTCAGGGGGAGGCAGGGGAGGCAGTGCCTCCCCTGTCATAATGATTAAAATAATAAAAAGAAGATATTTATAACAGAGTCTGTTATCAATATCTTTTTTCCTTATTTTAATAATCCCCCCCCCCCTGTGGCTGCTTGTGAGGGTGGGAGACAGCGGGAGAGGTGCCTCCCGCTGCTAACATTAAAACTCCGGGCAGCGGGGGGCGGGCAGGGGGCGGTGCGCAGCAATGGGCTGTAAAAGCCCATTGAAAATGAATGGACAAGCGGCACCTATACTGGTGCCGCAATGACAGGGGCGTGCGATGAATGCACGCCCCTGTCAGTGTCCAGATGTGATTGGCCCAGCGGATCCAGTGCTGGATCCGCTGTCCAATCACCCCCTTCCCGGCTGCAGCAGGCGCCGTGGGCTGTGTGGGCGCCCGCTGCAGCCAGCGCCGCTACTATGGGAGAGACGTCATGAGTCATGACGTCTCTCCCATAGTACAGAAGAGAGGAGCCGGCGGCGGACGGACGGAGGACGGACGGAGGACAGCGCTGCAGGAGCGGTAAGTATGTGTGTGGTTTTTTTTTTTAATGTGTTTGTGTTGGGGCACAGCAAGAGGGGCACAGCAACTGGGGGGCACAACAACTGGGGGGCACAGCAACTGGGGGGCACAGCAACTGGCACAGCAAGAGGGGCACAGCAACTGGGGGGCACAACAACAAGGGGCACAGCAACTGGGGGGCACTGCAAAAGGGGCACAGCAACTGGGGGGCACAACAACAAGGGGCACAGCAAGAGGGACACAGCAACTGGGGGGCACAACAACAAGGGGCACAGCAACAGGGGCACAGCAACAGGGGGGCGCATCAACAAGGGGCACAGCAACAGGGGCACAGCAACTGGGGGGCACAACAACAAGGGGCACAGCAACAGGGGCACAGCATGGGGGGCACAACAACAAGGGGCACAGCAACAGGGGCACAGCAACTGGGGGGCACAACAACAAGGGGCACAGCTATAAGGGGCACAAGTACAAGGGGCACAGCAACTGGGGGGCACAATTACAAGGGGCACAGCAACTGGGGGCACAGCAACTGGGGGGCACAACTACAAGGGGCACAGCAATTGGGGGGCTCAACTACAAGGGGCACAGCAACTGGGGGCACAATTACAGGGGTCACAGCTACTGGGGGCAAAGCGACTGGGGGCACAGCGACAGGGGGCACAACTACTTCGGGCACAGCTAGGGGCAAAGCTACAAGGGGCACAGCGACTGGGGTCACAACTACTGGGGGCACAGCGACTGGGGGCACAACTACAAGGGGCACAGCAACGGGCACAGCAACTGGGGGGCGCAACAACAAGGGGCACAGCAACAGGGGCACAGCAACTGGGGGGCACAACAACAAGGGGCACAGCAACAGGGGCACAGCAACTGGGGGGCGCAACAACAAGGGGCACAGCAAATGGGGGGCGCAACAACAAGGGGCACAGCAACAGGGGCACAGCAACTGGGGGGCACATCAACAAGGGGCACAGCAACTGGGGGGCACAACAACAAGGGGCACAGCAACAGGGGCACAACAACAAGGGGCACAGCTATAAGGGGCACAAGTACAAGGGGCACAGCAACTGGGGGGCACAGCCACAAGGGGCAAAGCTACAGGGGGCACAGCTACAAGGGGCACAGCGACTGGGGGCACAACTACAGGGGTCACAACTACTTGGGGCACTGCTACTGGGGGCACTGCTACAGGGGGCAAAGCTACTAGGGGTACAGCTACTAGGCTCACAACTATTGGGGGAGCCTGCTCCATCATCCCAGTTAGCAGCAGCACTCTCCCCTGTCTGTGCTAATGTCCTCCCGCGTCAGCGAGGGCATAAGGGCCCTCATTCCGAGTTGTTCGCTCGTTCTTTTTCATCGCATCGCAGTGAAAATCCGCTTAGTACGCATGCGCAAAGTTCGCACTGCGACTGCGCCAAGTAACTTTACTATGAAGAAAGTATTTTTACTCACGGCTTTTTCTTCGCTCCGGCGATCGTAATGTGATTGACAGGAAATGGGTGTTACTGGGCGGAAACACGGCGTTTTAGAGGCGTGTGGCTGAAAACGCTACCGTTTCCGGAAAAAACGCAGGAGTGGCTGGAGAAACGGTGGGAGTGCCTGGGCGAACGCTGGGTGTGTTTGTGACGTCAACCAGGAACGACAAGCACTGAACTGATCGCACAGGCAGAGTAAGTCTGGAGCTACTCTGAAACTGCTAAGTAGTTAGTAATCGCAATATTGCGAATACATCGGTCGCAATTTTAAGAAGCTAAGATTCACTCCCAGTAGGCGGCGGCTTAGCGTGAGCAACTCTGCTAAATTCGCCTTGCGACCGACCAACTCGGAATGAGGGCCAATATTCATTAATTTCTCTCTCTCTCTCTCTCTCTCTCGCTCTCTCTCTCTCTCTCTCGCTCTCTCTCTCTCCTCCTGTGGATTACTTTGTTTGTAAGTATAATTTTCATTTTTACAGGTACCCCTTTTGGATTCTACTGGACAAGTGGACGTGACCGGCGTGGGATGTAGGTAAGTGATCTCTCTCTCATTTTTACAGGAACCACCTATTGGATTCTACTGGACAAGTGGACGTGACCGGCGTGGGATGTAGGTAAGTATGTGTGAGTGTGTAAGTGTGTTTTAATAAATTTTTACTTTCACGGTGTGTGTGTTGTGTTTTTATTTGGGTATTTTTTGTTGTAGAACTACAGGTACCAGCGGGCCCGTTATTTCCCCGCATGCTGGCACTTGAGGTTCTCCAAGTACCAGCAAGCGGGGGAGGCTTGCTGGGCCTTGTAGTTCCACAACAAAAAACAATATTCTTTTTTATACACACTTATGGCTATCAGCCCGGCACCCACCGCCCAGGGGTGCTGGGGACAGCCTCGGGCTTCACCCCTGGCCCTTGGGTGCCTGGAGGGGGGGGACCTCTTGATTTAAGGGGTCCCCACTCCTCCAGGGAACCCCGGCCAGGGGTGACTAGTTGGGGGGGTAATGCCACGGCCGCAGGGACCTACATAAATGTGTCCCCCGGCTGTGGCATTATGTCCCTGGCTAGTGGAGTCCGGTGCTGGTTTTAAAAATACGGGGGACCCCTACATCTTTTGTCCCCCGTATTTTTGGAACCAGGACCGGTCTAAGAGCCCGGTGCTGGTTGTCTAAATACGGGGAACCCCTGTCCAATTTTTTCCCAGTATTTAAACAACCAGGACCGGCTCAAAGAGCCCGAGGCTGGTTATACTTAGGAGGGGGGACCTCACGCATTTTTTTTTTTACATTTTTTAACCCATTCAGATCCTTCTCCATTAAGTTAATGGAAGCCCTGGACAACAAAATTGCATTCATGTCCTCCTCCCACTCCCTTCCCAAACACTAATTTTTATTTTTTTCTATAAAAATGTACAATATATCACAAGTATGATGAGCAGGCAGGCAGCGGGCATTGGCGTCATCGGACTGAGGTGCAAATTAGTGGCGGAGGGCTGGGTCAGTTGATGGTGGGCTAGTTTGTAAGCCATTGGCGGTGGCAGCAGGCATCGGCTAAGTGGCAGTAGTGGGCATTGGCTCGGCGGCAGTAGGGGTCATCGGCAGGATTCTGCGGACATTATGGCTGTAGTGCCTCACCAGCCTCTGACCTCACCGCATGCCACTGTTACACGCTGAATCTGTGATACGATTTGGCATGTTTGTTCTATGGTTGGATTGCCATGACCGAAGTCGGTGGAAGCCCATTCTAATGGAAAGATGGGCTCTTCCTGGGCGGATGCCCGAGGAGTCTAGGCGGTTCAACTTTGCCGAGCGGATTATTGGTCGGGATCAAATGCTTTTACTATGCTCTACGAGTTTGATACCCTGATTGTTGGGGACCTTCTGTTTGCTCATTCGGTTCTGCAGAGTCGTCCGCACTCTCCCGC